>NW_027528357.1:0-48095 GCF_008692635.1 Crocuta crocuta
TTTCGTCATTTTAATTAGCTTTCCGGCTCTTGTTGGTTTTAAAGAACTGTAATGCTCTCTGTATCTATGAGCGCTGCTATATCCAAGAAGACTCTTTGACTATCCAGGGCCTATCCTTTCAGAGAGTGTTTTTTGAATGGTATCTCTTGGTCTTCCTCGTTGGGACCTTGGTTATTTTATTTTCCTATTCGTAGTGATATTTGGGACTCTCCACCTTGTGTACTCTGGCTTGTTTCTTGAGGTAGCCATTAGAAGTCTTTCTCAGTGGAATCTGCGTCCTTTCTCTCCCAATCTCTTAGGTTTGGTACGGTTTCCGATGGCTTCAGATCTTTTCCGTGTGATGCCTGGGCGCGAGTGCAGGTACGGAGCTCCCTACTTCTCTGCATCTTCTTCTTTTATCAGCTTTTAGAAGGAGATCCTGCAAACATTATTTTCCCTTTTTGATAGGTACATAAACTAGTAACCAAAAAAATTAAGTACAATGCTCATTGTTTCTCATGAGGGTGGCAAAGAGGAGACTACAACTCACTTAAATTTTTCGTAATGCATTTTCCCTCCAGTGGTCTTGTATTTAATTGCTCAGATAATGCAAAGCAACAGAATTCATTTAGGCTCCAGATAGGTAGGGACCCTCTACTAAGCTCAAGTCAAAGAGTATTTGTATATTAGGATGCAGATCCTTGTTTTTAATGTCTGTTTATCATTTTATTTTTCTTTTGCAAGGGTCATTAAAATGTACCACTGATATCCTGTGCGCTGAGAATTGGGATATTTCTAAGAAAGGTGTTGTGGAGGAAGACACTGTTTGTGCATAGGGTGATGGCAGCTGGCGGTCAAATGTGCATCAACTGTACACTTCTCAACATGTTTTATGTGGCTGGGAACATTTACATTAAGCTCAACAAGTAGCCAAAATGGAGAATCACAGCTGAGGGATGCTCAGTGATGTGCACCAGTGTTTGGCAAGGGGAATGGAATTGATAAACCTACATGTGATTGGTCTGCCAGCTGGTGGGTGGTCCCATCCACGTTGCTGGAACACTATTCAAATAATTCAACAAACATTTATTGAGTAACTAGATGGTGCAAAGCACCAGGGACAGTGCTGATGAGGTGGCAAGGCAGCACAAACCATGGATCTGTTCTTGGAAGGGTTTACGACAACAATAAACCTCAATATCTAGCAATGGTGGTATGATTACCATATGCTAAACATTGTTTTAAAAGTTCAATATGTATTGGCCACTGTAATTTTTATTTTATTTTTTAATGTTTATTTATTTATTTTGAAAGGGAGGGAGAGTGAGCACGCCTGAGTTACAGACAGGCAGAGAAAGAGAGACAGATAGGGAGAGAGAGAGAGAGAGAGAGAATCCCAAGCAGGTTCTTCCTTGTCAGCAAAGCCTGACACTGGTCTCCATCTCACAAACCGTGAGATCATGACCTGAGCTGATATCAAGAATTGGAAACTTAACCGACTGAGCCACGCAGGCCTCCCAACCATTGTAATGTTTGTAACAACTCTATGAGATAGGTGCTCTGATCTGTTTGATCAGTGAGGACATTTGAATGATAGTTTTGCTAACTTTCATACTTTCATAATGTCCCCTTTTTTGAGCATATGACAGAGTTGCATTCACTGCCACCTTGGAGTTGGCCATATGACCATGTGTCTTGCTTTAGTCAAAGAAATATGAGCAGCAGTGATGTGTATCACTACTTGAGGAAATGTTTAAAAGGTGCCAAACAATTCCCCTCTGCCATGGTACCCATTGACCTTCCACTTGATGGAAACTCCATCAACCTGGTCTGTGAGCAAGGGCGAATGAAAGCAGGGATGTCACTGACAAAATAGACATGAAGTAAGGGGTCATTTAAGTCTCTGAGGTTTTAAAGTTGTTTATTATGGCAGCATAATCTAGCACAGACTGGCTAATGAAATGTAAGAGTAAGAACAAGAGACATATGAAGTTAATTGACAAAAAAGATAGCACATGATTAAGTCCCAAGGAAAAAATAGCAATAATAAAAGCAGCTACCATTTATTAAATTCTTAGCAAGGTGCTAAGCTCATTACATACTATCTCTCTAGTTCATAAAACAAACCTACAACATTGTAATCCACATTTTACGGACAAGAGACAGAAGCTTGACTTCACTGTACTACTTAAGATGACATAAGAGATACAGAACTATGAATAAAATCAGGTCTTTCTATCTTCAAAACTCACACTGCCTATAGACAGGACCTCAGCCAGACACATACTTCAACTCCCTCTGTTATGGAGTTGAAATAATTATAAACAACTTTCATTTCCTCCTTCTCCTCTTCTTTCCTTCCCTGCCCCTTTTTGTCATTATATCTCTTCATCCTCTTGAATGTCCTTGAATCCTTTCCTTGTCCTTGAATCCTTTCCCCTCTTACCCCATTTCTTATCTCCTAATAATCTCCTTATCTCCTTATCTCCTGCCTTCTCATTTTCTCTGCATATCCATTGTGCATTTTCTTTGTGCCCATGTAGGGGACACAGGATTTTTCTCCAAGTTTGTCTCTGCATTGCTAACTCCCAGTCGGTAGAGGACAGGGACACTAGTAAGTATCTCAAAATGCACAGGACCTCCTCCCGGCAATGAGAAAATAGTCCAGCCCAAGTGTCAATAGTGCTGACACGGAAAAACCCTGCTCAGTATGATCTGAAGATGCATCAATAGCTCTTTTACAAGTCTGAATCTGGGACCTCCTGCCATTCTTCAAGTCTTTTGTTTAATCAAAACTTGATTTCACCTCTTCCCCAGGAGGAAGTAACGCTTTTTTGTTTCTTTCTTCCCAAGTCTCAGGAGTTCCCTGCTTATGTCTAGACACTTTCTGTGGTTCTGGGTAGGTGTTGGTGTGTGGGATTTCAAATCCTAGTTCAATACTAATAAAATCATAGTATTCATTAGAATATTAGGATTTTAAATCTCTACTGACATTCCTGCACTTCCGAAAATTAGATCCATGGAAAACTATGTCAGAGGGATGTTCATATTCAATGGACCATCATATTTCCAAATATGTTATTTTTGGAAAATGCTATGATGGAATTAAAAAGATATCTTTACTACAGGGCTTTTCCGGGCTTTTAACATGCACGATGTCTTGAGAATCTACAAATTGGAGATGATGTATGAATGTTTCTTCAATATATTTTATCACAGAACATTTTTCCCAAAGACCATCTTTTTGGACTTTTGCTCTGTAGCACATAATTTACAAATTGTGACTCCTCCAACTTGCTCATGTGACTGAGGTCCAGAAAGCAAAATGACTTATTCCAGTTTAAAGGGCTAAATCTTGACAGTGCTGGAATCTGAAGCTAAGAGTACTGACCCTAATTCATTGTTATTTTCAATACATGTCAGATAATAAAATCATGTATCAATTCCAGGGCATCCCTACATTGCAAGCATTTCTATTCCACTCAATTATTTATTTAATATAAAAATATACACACATGGACATAAGAATATGCTATGCTCTTCACGTATTTTTCTCATGTAATATTTAGGTTTATAACTAGTTTTACAAATGTTTGTTAAGAGGTTTGTGCATCCCAAAAACATTTATTGTTTAGTTGAGACTTCTTACAGATTATCAGCTGAGGAAGAATTATACTATGCTGATGAATTTACCTGGTTCTATGAATCCATAATATTTTATATTAATATAAGAATTCTTTGAGAATCTTTTATAGTGGAGTGTACCTTATTTCACTAAACAGTCTACTCTCACACTTTTTCCTTTATGATGTTCTGGATCATTAAACACAGGTTATTATCTTATCTTGGGTCCATTGAAAGCAGCACTTAAGACAAAGAATAAAGGTGAAGAAAAGAGGAAGAGAGGCAAGGAAAGATGGGGAAGTGTAATGTGATTTGTTCTTATGAGTCCACCACTGTATAATTACCTGCAAACTTAACTCTACCTTTTTTTACTCATTTCTAGTTTCTTACGTTAACCAACATGCATTGCATAAATAGGCAGATTCCTAATCTTCACATTTTCTCATGATGTTCCACTTTATTTCCAAATTCAAATACAAAGTTTTCAGATTTTCCATGATCAGTCCATAACTGGACTTCATTTGAACCTTTTCTGAGATTTCTAAGCAATGTATATCTTAAACCATTCATTATGCTCCATGTTTTATAACAGAATTCCCTTTAGACATGTCTGATGTTTCTACTAGATTAAAGAAACCCTATCTGGGCAAATATGTTGCCTTTTATTTTTATTAAAAATTTTTTAAGTTTATTTATTTATTTTTGAGAGAGACAGAGAGACAGAGAGAGTGAGTTGGGGAGGGACAGAGAGAGTGAGTTGGGGAGGGACAGAGAGAGAGAAAGAGTGGGAATCCCAAGCAGGCTCCACACTGTCATCACAGAGTCTGATGCAGGGCTCGAACTCACAAACCATGAGATCATGACCTGAGCTGAACGCTTAACTGACATAGCCACCTAGGTGCCCCAGATATGTTGTCTTTTAAAAATCTTTGTATCTCTCACAACACCCAACACAGGACCTTGCACATAGTCCATTCTCAGTACAACTTTGCTGAATAATTGTTTGTTTAACTTTGTTTACGTTTTCTTTCAATACACAAATGCACAGACTTTCTTTTTCCAAACCTGATCTTTTTTCCCCCTATTTTTCTCAGGAAGTTCTTAACCCCTTTTGACATAAGGCAATTGAGGAAAATGCAAGTAAGAAAATTGTTTTCCTTACATAAAGCTTTAACAATTTTGCTGAAAGGAATAACATGAAGTAGTTCCAAGTATAGCAGGCCAACATTTCTAGTCTTTGCACTGATGCTAATTAGCTAAGCAACCTTGAGAAAGTCATCTTACCTTTCTAAGCCTTCATTTCCTTATCTTTAAAATGAGCTATAGTGTTTTCTATATGAGCTACCACATAGGATTGTTTCAAAGAACAAACACTATCACATAAATACATTTTGGAGGTGCAGAGCACCATATAATTGCAAGCACTATCATGAATAGAAAATAATAGTGTCTCTGAGTAGGGCAGGACTTTGAAAATATTTAGTCCTGTCCTCTTCTGTTAGTGTTGAGTAAACTGAATACCAGGAGGTTATAGAACTTGTTCAAAGTCACAGAATTGGTTGATGTCAGAGCCAAAAATGAACCTGAAGATTGAATCATTCATCATTTTTATTTCTGTTGAAATTATGCTCCAAGATCTCCAGCTCACCGGATCTCTATAGATTATCAAATTGTTTCTTTCCTCCATCCCCAATGCATTCACTTTTTGTGGTTCATAATTATTTTCTTCTGATCACAGGTCAGAATCCCTGTGTTTGGCATTTATGTAGACTCTTTTACCCTTCTGTAATTGTAGGCTTCTAAAATTTGACTTCATACTGGAGTCCATGCCGGGTCTCTGAGTGGCTACATGTTCACGTTGGCTGGCATGTTCTTCTAGCCGGTCCATACTAAGCCAACCTGCTTTGAAGATCATACACAGACTCCTTGGTTTTTCTGATTTGAAAACTTGCTCTCTCACTTCACGTGAGTTATTCTTCCCAGATGGAGGGTTTCTCCCGCCTCTGTGTGCATTTATACAACAAAGCTAATTCTCTGGGATATTCTTTGGTAATTTGTCATTCAGGTATTCCCAGAGATGGAAGATTAGTTCCAAGTGCTTTTAACTGCTTAGTTCCAACCATGGTAAAATTAATTCCAATTATTTTGACAAATTCTGGCCTTCTGAAACCTACACAAGTTTTTTAGCATAATATTGTACATTATTATTGCCATTTGGTGTCACTCTTATTTTCAAGAACATGAAAAATAGATTCATTCATTAACACAACTCAGTTTGTATTTTTTCTCACTCTTGAAGAGGATGTTATATTAGTTGCTTTCGAATCTTATCAATCTATTATTTCCTTTGACAGTGAAAAAAAGTCAGAAAATCCAAGCACTTTCTGTTGGCAGTAGTTAGATGAAACTCATCTATACAAAATGGAATGAAAAACTGTTTGATGAGCTAGACTTGAGGCAGGAGGACAGGCCTCATATATCTCATTGTTTTATTTGCCTTCCTTGGTCCTCCAATAACTATTCCCAATTTTGTTTTGCATCATCTATTCTCCCCAAATATACTCCTTAGGCTTTTATATTTATAGATCATTCTTTCCTTTTCATTCCTTTGATGCTCTTTTTTCCTCCTTTTTCTTCCTTCCCCAATTATTCTACAGAGGTTTTTATTGACTTTAGCCTTTGATAGCTCTATGTATTTGAAAGCAGCCATTCACCACCTCCTCTGGAGAAGTACCAATAAAGTGCAAACCATTATCACAAAACTGTTTCTCAAAGTTTTGTCACATCCCAGACAGTTTCATGAAGATATGCTGAAAGGATTTGTTTTGTTTGTTTCTGCTTTAGGGATTGCTAAGGGCAACAGGCGATCTAGAAAGGAATTATAAATCATGGATTATTGTGATGCATCTTATTTGTTTCTGGGGTATTTTCTTTTCTTTGGGCCAAAAAATTCAAAGTTTTGTACAAAAGTATTTTCTGATGTCCTGTGCCATATCAGAAAAATAGTGCATGCTCTGCTGCTTGAATTCTTGAAAACTCTCCAAAGATTTTTAAATAATTTTCAATTCCAGGTCAGTAAGAACTACATTCAGTAGCAACAGATTTTGACATTAAAGAGTTTATAGAATAATTTTGTAAGAACAATTTTCAGATGCCTCTTGTGACATGGAGAGAAGGACCTAGAATCAGCCTAGGTAGATCATATAAATATACTGACTCTAAAGAAGATACTCATTGTTAGGTCTCTTAGAAAACTCTGAGGTATTGTGATAGGTCACTGGGAGTCCTCTTTGTATGATTTTAGTCTGTTCTGGTCAGAAGTATCAATAGTCCAGAAACTCAGTTACTGGGGTACCTGCAGTGATGAAAAATATGTGGATTTATTTTGAATGGAAGATAAATTTTGAGTTTTGGAAATCTTGACTGAGGAGCCTGATGACGTCCCTGCTGGGCATTGGTCCATGCATCAAGTCTGGAGCTCAAGAAGGAGCTCAAGACAAAAAGCATAGTCCTTCCCTACATTTTACTAAAATACATGCATCATGCTCCTAAATGAGGGCCACCTGTGGTGGGCCCCTGGAACACAAGTAGTAAAAAACAAAAATAAAAACAAACACACAACAAAAACAAAAATGAAGAAACAGTTATTGACCTCAGGGAGTTTGACACAGGTAAGAGAATTTTAAGCAATCCCTGTGAAAGGAGCTGGAGGAAAAGGAGTCAGAGAGACAGAAAAAAAGAAAGAGAGAGACAGAGAAAAGTGACATGGGATCCATAGAAAGGAGTATGATGAACAATTTATCAAGTGTATCCAACTTGGATAGGGTGTGTTAGGAAGGTGAATATTTAGAAGAAGGTATTCAAGCCAGTGAAATTAGGAAGAAATGTTTTGTGAAAATTCACTTTTTTGTCTATACTGAGAGAATCCTGTCCACAACAAAAATAGCTGTTCATAAGAAATCATAAATATACATTTTATCCTATACTATCTTGCACATTTATTGGTCTTTAAATATTGAACAAGTCTTTTTGATTGATTGATGAAAAGAAAATGAATATCCATTCCTCCCCATTTAGCACAGTTATCTTCTGACAGCATAAATTCAATAAAGATGTACCAAGGATTTCTTAACTATGTTCCATACACAAGGCATGATGCAAACACTGAGAGAAGGGTACAGATATGTTAATTAATATACATGAAAAGTAAATAACAATTCAAGGCAATATAGTAGGCAATTCAGTAAGGCTCTTATTAGATTCATTGGTTCTTTCACGCATTAAACCAATTATTCATTCCATGTATATCTATTAATATGACCTCTACATTTCCTTCTGAATCTAAGCATCTCTGATTATATAATGTGATGACTTCAAATCAATACACTGGCCTAGGTTTGCCTTGTTTTTTTTAATTTTGTGATATGTGTGGTCTAAATATCTTCAGAAGACATAAATTTTCTTGGTATATTCCCTAAAACTCCTGGCAGCATGTTATGAGAGCAAGTAATTTTCTCTTTAACTACTTGCTAAATGAGATAAGTATAAATATGTACATAAACATACATACAAACAGATATACATAAGTATATGTATCCTCTAAATGGTCAGTATCTCACCAATATTTTGTATTTTGTCCTATATTCAGTTACTAATCCCTAGCAATCTTTTGTTAAATGATAGAATGAAGTATCATCCTGGGCATTTTGATATACACAATTTAATATAGCTGTTCTAATGTGACCATTTTTATTCAGGGGATTTATTTGCTGAGTTTTTTTTTCCTGCCCCATCAAAATGTAAATTCACTGTCCTCTGTATCTCTTTGTTTTTATTTACTTCATGTAAATGAAGTCTCTGATTATCAATCCATTCTTGATCCCAGCTCTAAAACAATGCCCATCCCAAAGGCAAAGTGGGCAAAGGAACTTTACTTTATTCATTGTGTATTCATTTCTGTTGTGTTTGTGTTGATTTCCTGCCTATTAAAATTCTATTAAAAATTTTCCATACTTCGGTACAAATTACAGAAGAAGCTAATCTGATTGGCCTATTTAATTATCATTAACCTCATTGGATAGAGTCATTTATGACTGAACACACTATTGTTCATCATGCAGTGTCTACCCAGTTCCCTTTGACTCACAAGGACATCTGATCCTGACTTAATCAGGAGTGCTTGAAGAACACTTCAGTAGCTATTTCCCAAGCACTGGTCTGTGGAATAGGCCATGTTCATCGAGAAAGAGATATTGGGCATAGTTTGGCTGACCATAGGTGCTAATTGCCTGAGACACCTCCAGCTTGTATCTGCTATTCTGGTCTCCCAGCCGTCTAGCTCCCTGCTTCTTTCTCTAGAGTGGTAATGTAGATATTCTATTCTCCATGCCATGGCTGCCATCTTACTATATATACAATCTCAAGGATACTTCTGTCTAATATGATCCATGAGAACAAACATAAACACAATCATCACCTTACAGCAGGGAGGCAATTCAAACACTTCTTGGTTTACTTTATCCACAGGTAATATCACAGGCTCCCTTAATTGCTGTTTGTGTTGGAATCCACAGTCTCCATATGTTGTACACTTCTCCTCTCTAATTCCATCATAATCCCACCCAGATGTTACCAGATCATCTATAAGCTGTGGACTACATAGTAAACCTAGCAACCAATATATCTTTAGTGTAGTAAAAAGAGAATGATTAGAACACATGGAAACACATATGAACAATTACAGATAAAAGCAATATTTGTCATTTATACTGCACATCAAAATACCTTAGTTGGTATTATTTTCCCCAAGTTATAGTATAGTCTTTGGTCTTGGTCCAGAATTCCAGTTGGCCAGACCTCTTAGTCCAATGGTGTGAGACAAACACTTGGTCATCAGGAATCCAAGACCCATGTGGTCTTCCCTCTGAATTTAGTGGTAAACTGCTATTAATTCATTCCTGATACTTCTGCATAGCACCATAGCACTTTTTAGAAAACCTGTTTCTATGAAATTAAGGAGTTTTGAGATGGTTAATAAGAAGTTTCAACTTCCAACATACTGAAATATTTGTCTTTTCCCTGGGTTGAATTATTTTTCTTTTGGCTTTTATCATTATAGAGAACCAGAAAACAAAGATTTTGAGTTACTCTTTAAGAATGATCATGAAGGGCACCTGGGTGGGTCAGTCGGTTAAGCATCCAACTCTTGATTTCTACTCAGGTCGTGATCTCATGCTTCACGCAATCAAGCCCTGTATCTGGTTCAGTGCTGACAATACAGAGCCTGCTTGGAATTCTCTCTTTTCTTCTCTCCCTGCTGCTCCCCTGCTTGTGTGTACACTCTTTCTCAAAATAAATAGATATACTTAAAAAAAAAAAAGAATAATGACAAGAAATTCAAGTGGACAGCTCCAAACCATGGTCTCAGGTTTCATGTTGTTACAAGGGAAAAAAACAGCAGCAAATATTAAATGGTGTTTCAGAGATCAGGTCACAACTTGGAAGACAAGTTCACTTGGGAAGGGATCATCTACTCAGTAAGTAATCCTCCAGTAGTTTTTGTTCTGTTTTGTTTTAAAATTCATGCTTTATAATGACAGTACCTGTGTATGGTAGGCTGTACGACTAGTGAATCCCATTTAGTTCAAGCCACTTTACTTCTGGAGCAAATACTGTTGGTTGCCAATGCCAGTGCTCATCTTCCTATCCCCCTTTCTCAAAGGAATTCCATGTTTGTGCAACTACCTGGGGGAATATAACACTATTACAAGTTCTTTAAGTATGGTAATTTGATTGCACTTGCTAGTGATTGGTTTAGGGGTGAGCATATGGCCTAATAGGTAGCTCTGTTGGGCAGCTTCTGAGGAAAAATAAAATTCCTCACTTAAAAAAAAAAAAAGACAAGAAACAGATGAGGTTTCCTTCTGCTAAATGTTATTTTCTTGTCATTTGATATATATAACTTCAGCAGGCCTTTGAAATTTAAAGGGCGGTAGCTGGCTTCACTTAGAAGAAAATGCTTTGGGTGTGCCAGCAGACCTAGATGACAAGTACACTGCCCTACTGGGGATGTGCCCAAAACGTGGGCACACACAGAGGAAGAAATAACTAACTATCCTTTGGGGAGCTTTAAAACTTTCAAGAAAAGGTGGTTTTTAAAAGTAAGGATTCATAGATAAATAGTAGTTCATCAAGAACATGTATGGCAGAAAGAGGTGATCAAGGTAGAATGAATAGAATATGTGGAGGCACAAGACTTAAAAGAACATGTCATAGTAGACAGAAACTTTCCATGGGTTATTCAGAGGAGATAGTCAGTAAATGAAGCCAGAAAAAATTGATCAAGGCCAGATAGTGGGGGTCATTTTCCAAGTTGCTTTAAGGAGTCTGAAATTCAAATGCAACTGATAAGGAACAGCAAAAAGTGCTTAAAGATTACACATTCACATTCACTTTTAGAAAGGTTTTTGGGAGGATAGAGAGGTGCAGATTTAGGTGGCACAGAAAACCATCAGCAAGTAGTTAAAGTAGTGAAACAGGTGAGAGACATGAGAGAGTTAATAAAAGATATTGGTTTCTCTTAATTGACTGACCCTTTCCTTTCAAGGAACTTCACACACTACAGCTGACCCTACACAATGTGTATTTGAAACCTGGCTTATTTCACCAATTTCCAAGGCAAGTCTTTTCTTAAAATGTTCATAAATATTTTATGTTTTCAACCTAGCACCACGAACAACTCTAATTTTGATGTCCTTTCCCCAGTCTTAAAGAACAGCATCAATTGTCTTTATGTTGTTTTCCCTCTTTCTTAAATTACATGGAAAACTTCTGCCAAAGGCATAAAATCATCATTAAAAAAAATCCAGTCGGCCCATCTGTTGTAGAAGTGCCACCTTCCCTACAGACTGCTAACACATTTTTCTCCCTCTCCAGCAGTCAATGTTGCTTCTAAATTCCCCCAGTAGAGTCTTTGAGATAATCTCAAATTCTTCCCCAACTTTGTGGTCTTACTCTCTAAAACATGAATGAGCTTTAGGGCTGGTAGATGGAAAGGATATCTCATCACATCAATGTTTCTTTCAAGTTTGGCATAACTTAGTCTCTTAGATTCTAAAAATAGACATCCCGTCTTCTTTATTCTGCACCTTACATGACACGCACTCTCCACATAGACTGATCCAGCAGGCGTTGATGACAGTGCCTACATCAGTCTCAGGCAAGAGGAACCTTGAGCCTGGATGCCAGTTTTAGAGAATACCTTTCTGACCTTCCTCTCTTCTGTGCCTCTGCTTGGTGGGAGACACCCATGAAGCTGTGCAGATGGAGCTTCACTTGAAGCCCCTATTCCTCTTCTAGACCATGCTGTATGTATCTGGGACCTTGGCGTTCTTTGCCAAATCAGTCCCAAGCTCACTTCTAAGGTCTGTGCAAGGGCCCTTCCCAAGTCTTACCTCTGAGGAAGTAGCCCACGTACTCATTCCTAGGATCAAGGGAAAGCCACAAGGAAATTCTTTACAACTAGTGTAGATGGAGTTTGTGGTGCATTCTCAAATGATCACACAAGTGTAACTTGCATTGCTCGACAGAGCCAGTGATAGAAAGGGAAAATGATGGTCACCTCTCCCCACAATGCCATGTTTCTGGTCCAAGAACATTGAAGAGTCAAAGAATTCTAAATTCAAATATGCCCTTCCAGGTTGTTATGAAAGTATGTATTTTAAAGTAGGAAGTTCAATATAATTTTATGGTTTGTTGGTTTGACTTATAGAAATTTAACTATTTAAACATATGTTATTTGGATCTCCATTTGTACTCTTGCCCCAGGAACTGCACACATTAGGAAGAACAGATGATGAGGTATGAGTTATGGATCCTCACTAGCTTCCTTGTTCAGTAATGTTCCTCTACAGCCAGTTGCTGTAACTGAAATTCAACCATCATTGTTCCTTGTTCAAATGCAAGTTCACCTGAGGGGATTGCTTCTGTGGGACTGGCATTTCCAAAGTCTCTCCAGATGGTCAGTTTGAAGAACAACTTTTAATAAGTGGAAGATGGAAATGCTATGGATATAGACAACAACCACGTGGGTCTGAGATAAACTTGGGGAAACTATGAAGGAAGAGATGATCAGGGGAACACACAGAGTGACCATGCACAATTTAGTGAGCTTCTTAAAGAGCTGGTTCCCACAGGCTTGCGAAGTTCAACTCCATCAGATCACCATCCCCAACAATTGAGTCTCAGGTTGACTTTGTCATATTCTGCTGTAGCTTGGTCCAGAGCTAATGCTTTTCTTGGATTCATGGAAAGGTGAAGCAGACGGGTCAAGGAGTGCTGAACCAGGGCCATCTCTGACTTTGGCAGGTGTCATGGACTTAGAACTACAACTCTGCCTCCATTTCCTCTTCTCCTACGATGGAGATAATATTTCCTTACATATCCCACTCAGAAACTATTTTCTGATTGGTTTTGACCTGTTTTTTTGTTTGCTTGTTTTCTTTCATTTTAGTGAAACTTAGGTAAGAATGAATTTAAAGAGTTCTATAAAAGAAAATGTATTATACACATATAGACTGTTAACCTTATTCAGTGCCTGGTTTTGCCTTGCTTTCCTTATTATTATAGTGTGTGTGTGTGTGTGTGTGTGTGTGTGTGAGTGTGTGTGTGTGTTTATGCATGGATGAAGTAACCTTGGATTTCTAATCATGCTAAAGGTGGTGTGCAACAGGAGCACTACAAGCCAATGGGTTCAAGAGGCTGTAATTGCTGTGGTTTGACTCAAGAAGGGACAACTTGGGCCACCTACTTCCACCGTTCCCAAGTGAATAGTGCACAGAAACATAATTAAAAGAGTTCACGAAAGCCAATTCCCTAATCCTACTTCCCCAACAAGCTGGATGTTGGATAGAGCTCTAAGGCAGTGAATAGGGCCAGAGAAAATTTGGGGGGTGGCATGTCACTTTGAGATGGTTGGAAGATAAAGGGTGTTACCCATAAGGTGCTCTTAAAGGCTCTGCTTTGCCTAATTAAAAAAAGGTTCTAAAATCAGATGATATTACAAATAATGCTTATAATAAAGATCATGGTTGAGTGCTTATCTGTACATATAGGTAGCACATATTGAGCACTTAGCATGTGACAGGCATGTATTAAACATCATCCTCTTTTGGCTTCATACCAAGAGATAAGTAAAATTTCTGTTCTTATATATTAGTAAAGATCAGGCAAGAAAACAGATTCCAGGAAAGAATGATTTTAATGCGGAAGGAGGAAATGCATTTAGAAGTAATGCCTAAATGAGGAGTAAGTAGCTGGGGATGCTGTTTGAAAAGATGTCAGCAAAGCAAACTGCCAGAACCAAAGTGTGTTATTTCAATTCTAACCAAGAGTCATATTTGCAAGTGAAAAAATAGCAGCAAAAGAAACAACAAAACATTGAACACCTAATAAATGCCGAGACAAAGCCAACAATCTTTAAAGGAGGTCAAAATATAAAATAATCACAGTTTAAGTTTCCGGTATGAAAGGCAGATGTTCAAACATATATTGTAATAAGTAAGTGCCTAATCATGGGATATGCAAGGAAGGGGCTGAGTAACCAGCACTTGGGGGCTGGGGACAGCTTCATAGGAGAGGTAACTATGGATCTGGATTTTGAGGGGTACATAGGATAATAGTTACACGTCATAGAAAAGTAGTCACAGATTATTTGTGGCATAAGCTACATTAGTCACAGATTATTTGTGGCATAAGCTACATTAAAAAAAAAAAAAAAGAAGAAGCCTTGGGGCACCTGGATAGCTCAGTTGGTTAAGTGTCCGACTCTTGATTTTGGCTCAGGTTCATGAGTTTGAGTCCTGCATTGGGCTCTGCGCTGACAGTGCAAAGCCTGCTTGGGATCCTCTCTTCCTCTTTTACTGCCCCTCCCATACACACACTCTCTCTCTCTCTTTCTCTCTCTCTCTCAAAAATAAACACAGGACCTTAAAACAATGATAAGGGGTCCCTGGCTGGCTCAGCAGGTGGAGTGTGTGACTCTTGATCTCGGTTG
Source organism: Crocuta crocuta (assembly GCF_008692635.1). Taxonomy (NCBI): domain Eukaryota; kingdom Metazoa; phylum Chordata; class Mammalia; order Carnivora; family Hyaenidae; genus Crocuta; species Crocuta crocuta. Next base: position 14,657 of record NW_027528357.1, read on the forward strand.
TGTGAGTTCAGGCCCCACACTGGGTATAGAAATTACTTAAAAATAAAATCTTTTTTAAAAAAGAAAATGATTAGACAAAACTACTTCATTCTTATATACCTTATTGGCAAAATTACTTTTTAATAGATAACATATTTATTCTTCAGTCTATCAGGTATAGTATTTTATGAATCAAAGACTCAAAATTATAAAAAGAACATATGAAACAGAAAAAGGTTGGTTTTGATTTCCTCCAACTACTCCTTTAAATATCCTTTTCTTCATTCTTCAAACCCTTTTTCCTTAGAATATACAACCCCACATAAGATGATGTCATTCCCAGATAAATACATCCTCTCAAGCCCTGAATAATATTCATGATTTCTGCTCAGGTGACATCTCTGATATCAGAACAAGTGGTGGGAAAAAATTGGGGTGCTGCTTGTCACCATTAAGATTTTAAGAGTCGGGGGAGCTATATATACCCTGGAAGGATAAATGAGGTCAAAAGAGCATGGGAAAAAGAAAGCTGAGAAGTCCCATAACAGGAAGCTGTAAAGTGCTACCCAAACAGATGAACAGAGAAATCAAGCAGAGAGAGAAGCAGAAATGCTGCTCTTGACTTTACTCTAATATGAATCATTCTGTTTGGGGTTTTGTTGGTATTGCAGTCTCTCCTGTGCATGCTATGCTGGGGCCCTTTGGTAGCATCTGATTAGAAAGGTACAGTTGTCAGTGCATTTCTACTCTTTGGAAATGTGAAGTGATGAAATATCAAAGTCAATATTTTTGCCAATCTTCCCTGCCCTTTGCAATCTCACATCTCTCCGGGGGCCTGAAATCTGCTGGTCCTGGAGCTGATCCATGAGTGACTGCCAACAAAGCGGCTCAGAGGAGAGGCTGGTGTTTGATTCCACACTGGGCAGAAAAACATGCTCCCCTGTGTTCTCTCCAGTGAGTGCAGGGAACCCCAAAGGCAAGCGCAAAAGGTTCTGCAGCAACGAAGCAAAAGGTTCCGCTGTGATTTTATTTTCTTTATTTTGTTTTCCTTCTCTGCTTTTATCTTCCTTTATGAGAAAACTGAATGTAAAATGAATGTTTTGAAGAAAATGATAAAAGAATTGTTTAGTGCTTGAAGCATTGTTGTAGAGGAAATTCTGCAATATTCAGTGGAGTGAAATTTGCCCCCGCTGACATCACTTTTAGTAGAATTTTGATCCTTTCACTTTAACCTAAGTTTTCTACTAAAGCCCGGTTATCCTATTGTGATCATTGACCAGACATCATCTCAGGAAATTCTCAATTCTCTCTTACTGGTTTATTTCTCTTCTTTATTTTCCACCATTTTTGCTCTCCCCTATATGTCTACTTTTGTTCTTTCTATACATTTGAAATATTAACCATTCCTAAAAGTGCCATGGTCCTTACTGTTTTCTGCACTCTGAGTTCCTTACATGAACTGGAAGGAGGTTGGATCTGTAATGTAGAACTCAGGTTGTCTGTCTGTAGTCACTGAGGTTGATTTTGAGTCTAGATTTGAAAATGGTGAGCAAACTCCATACTATCATTCAGGATAGTGCTAAGTATACATGTTCTGAGGACAAATCCTTGGGACTCTGGTTCTGTATGTGTATTTGGGAGCTCAAGAATGTGAATTTTAACATGTACCCTAAATAATTCTGATACAAGTGATGCATACATCAAGAATGCTTCAGATTTCTTAGTAACTGACCCAAGGTCCTTCACAATTGACTGCTGAATGGAAGGCTAATTCTCAAAATTTCAAACTGTACCAAAGGGGTTCAGAGCTATTCTCCCACCCTCTACTTCTCCCTATGCCTTCCTTACTTTCCTCTACTTCTTTCATTGTATCACTTGCTATGTTGTTTGCATATTTTAGTGTAGACATTCTTTAGAATCAGAAAACCTTTCTTCCGAAGCTTCATGACTTTAGCTTCATAACCTTCTGGAAGCTAGTTTACATTTCTATTCTGTAGCTTCCTCATTTATAACATGGGGATAATTTAGGTCACCATATGAAATTAGGGCCAGCTTCATGGAAGCAACCTCTACAGTCACACATGGCTTTCCACTTAGAAGGGCTCATACCTAGTTTTATGCTCAACTTTTGTGGCCTTGAATTTCATAATGATATTTGAACAAAGAGTCTGGCATTTTAATTTTTCACTGGGCCTTGTGCACAAGTGTAGCTGATACTGTATACGTTGAATGAGATACTTAGGTAATGGTGAAATACCTTCTGCACATACTTAGTTGTTCTGGTCATTCTTGCATGTCTCCATATTCTGACTTGGATCTTGTTAGGTGTGACCAACCTTATTTGAGAATGTCAGTTTGTGGATGTTCAGAGAAGGAAGATGATGAGTGATTACAAATATTCAAACCCAGAGATTTCCAATATTAATCCCAGGCAGTTCTGCTTCCTCTGAGTTGACTAAACACAATTTATCTGTGGTTCAGGTTCCCTAGGATCTAGAGTTAATGCTGTTGACTAGTCTCTGCCTTCAGAATGGTTTTCTTGTACTCATCATTGGACTGATAGTAACTTTTTCTGCTTTGTGATTTCTAGAACTTTTTTATTCCTTTGGGCTCCTAAAGTCAAAATAACTATAAACTCCTCAACTCAAGTTAGCAAATATGGGATTATACAAATAAAGAAGGTAATTAAGAAATTAATTTCCAAGTTCCTCTTTTAAAGATTAATTATCAAAGTATATAGTAACACCTAGTAACTATTGTGGTCTAAAAAGTTGATCTTGAATCCAACATATTCTCCATGTATTATTGTTAATTTACAGGATATAGGCAGGATAGAGAAATGCATTCTACAACACTAGGAGATCCTATTAAATAGGCTTAAAAAAGATGTAACAATCCAATACAATTATTGACATACTTTGCATGTTGATTCAAGCAAACTCTTAAGACAATGTGATTGATATAATGATAGACATATAGATCAACAGATCAGAATTGAAAGTCCAGAGGTGGGTCACCCATTTAGGATCAAATCATTTTTGACACAGCTGACAGAGTAATGCAATAGGTAAATGAGAGCTTTATTCAACAATGGCGCTGGAACAGTTGGGTTATCCATAAGGAAGAAGCTAAACCTTGACCCCTACCTCACACGACATTAAAATTTTAACTTAAAATGGATGAGAGGTCTAAATATAAAAGTGAAAACTGTATATTTTCTAATATGAAACATAAGAGAAAATCATTGCAATCTTTGGATAGGCAAAGATTTCTTAGGATGCAAAAACCATGAACCATAAAAGAAAAAGTGAATAAATCACACATCATACAAATTAAAGACTCTGTTCTTTGAAAAAGTCAGTTATTAAAATGAAAGAAAATGCTGTAAAATTGTGTCAATTACACTTTTCTAACCTCCTAAAAAAGAAGACAAACCCATAAAATACTGTGTAGGGTATGTGAATAGACACTTTAAAAGAGGTGTATGAGTAAACAACAAGCACTGAGGTTTCATCATTAGTCAAATCAGAGAAATACAAATTAAAACCATAATGAGATACCACTACATAACCACTGGAACCACTAAAATTAAAAAGAATGCCTATATGATGTTCAGGGAGTGCCCCAAATGAATGTTTATAATTTTTGGTGGGAATTTAAAATGGTACAAGCAAAAAGGAAAACTGGCAATTTCCCACAAAGTTAAAATACACACTTAGCATATAACTCAGTAATTTCATCATTAGGTATCTACCTAAAGAAATAGAAACACCTCCAAACAAAGACTTGTTCTTAAATTTTCATAGTAGCTTTATTTATAATAATATTCCAACCTAAACTTCCCTCTGAAGAGGTAAACACATAAACAAAATGTTGTGCCTCCACATAATGGAATATAGCAGTAACACAGCAAACCACTAATACATAAAACAACATGGCTGTATCTTGAAAATATCATGCTGAGTTAAAGAAGTCAGGGATGAAAATGTATATGCTATGTATATGTTTACATTTATATGAACTTTTAGAAAATGAAAATTGAGTGCAATTAGATCTGTATTTGCCTGGTGCAGGGCATGAAGGGGAAGGAGTGAATGAATTTGAAGGTGCAATAAATTTGGAGTTGATGGAAATGTTCTATAAATTAATTGTACTGATAGTTAAATATATGTGTATAGTTTTCAAAAGTTATCAAAATGTACACTTAACTGGCATGAATTTTATTGTGTCTAACATTTTACCTCAAATAAGTTAAATTGGATGTCCTGTGATAGAGAAGTAGTATTCAAATTAATTGAGTTAAGTGACTGTAAGTCCAAGTCAATTTTTTTAATGTTTATTTATTTTTGAGAGAGAAAGAGGGAGAGAAAGAGCAAGTCAGGGAGGGGCAGAGAGAGAAAGAGACAGAGGTTCCCAAGCAGACTCCATGCTTATAGCAGTGAGCCCAATGTGGGACTTGAACACACAAACCATGAGATCATGACCTGAGGTGAAATCGGACACTTAACCCATTAAGCCACCCAGGCACCTCTTCTTGTTCTCTTATATAAAGGATACACTATGTCAATTCAGTCTTCTACTTAGGTATGACTGTATCATACTGGCCTTAATGAAAATTTAAAACTATTTATGGATTTGTAAGAACAAACAGTTTAATGAGACTTAAGGCTGGGGCATAGTACAATAAATTTGTTCCTGAAATTCAGGGGTGTGTGTGTGTGTGTGTGTGTGTGTGAGCGCGCGCGCACACACGTGCACGCGCATACCTGTCTATGTGTATATTTGCTAGTCATGTCAGAAATTGGGTAATGGAAGAGGGCTTAGGCGAATTACAGACTAGAAACAGGCTAGTGTTAGAGAAAAAAAATCACACACAAAAAGATACAAGTATGCTGCACCAATTGAAGATTAATTTGGATTAAAGACGGCGCTTTGAAGATCCCAATTTCATCCATTCTGTAGCCATTTGCATTGTATTATCAATATTCTAACTAATGAAATCAAGGTCTGGGTGTTATTTGGCTTGGTAAATGAAAACTCTGATTGGAGTGGGGCGTACTTTTGTAACTGTAGTTTTTGGTGAAGAATGTAGATATGAATGGAATGGTACATGCTGTGAAACTCAGAATTTCTTGTTGAGTGAAGGTAAAAAATAAGTTATAGATAGCAGTAGAAGAAGATAGATTATCAAGTTTCTGGTGTTTAGTTTTGCTTATTAATAACTTTACATCCATACTCATACATTTCTATTTAATTGATCTCTAACTAATATTTCTCCAAATGCATTGCATCTGTATTGCATCTGCAGAGAATAACATGTGGAGTAAAATTATTGTGATTCCATACAGTCCCTAAAGCACACTGTGCTGAAATCTCTGTGAGTTTTCTGTCTGAGAGTCACCCAGCCCCAGGAATTCAACTGTGGGTACCTGAAAGCTTGGAAAAGCCTGGTTAAGACTGCAACATTTAAATACTGAGGGTATTTTGTAAAGTTCTGCAGCCCATATTATAAGTCAAATCCTAGTTTTGGTCTTTTAATTCATACAATCTCCTGTAAAAAGAAATGTGAAAAAGAAATGAAGAAACCTCAGGAAGAATACCTGAGGAGTCTACATGGTAAAAGAATGATATTATAAAAATTGTTTAATCTTGAGGCATAAAATGATCAGGAAAGGGTAACTGAAGGTATTATGGTTCCTGAAGCTGCAAAACAATATGAATAGGGAACTATGAATACAAATATGACAAAAATATAATATAGTATAATATAATATTTATAAATATAATATAAAATATAATAAAAGTATAATATACAAATGTAATATAATGTATATATATTTAAATACAATACATATAGGTTCATTAAAAATAAAAAATAGAGGTGCCTTAGTGGCTCAGTCAGTTGAACCTGTGGCTCTTGATTTTGTCTCAGGTCATGATCTCTCAATTCTTGAGATTGAGTTCCACAATGGGCTCTGTGCTGACAGTGTGGAGCCTGCTTGGAATTCTCTCTCTCTCTCTCTCTCTCTCTGCCCCTTCCCTGCTCTTCCTCTCTCTCAAAATAAATAAATAAATAAACATGAAAACAAAGGTTAAAAATAAAACTCATCCACTAATTCCTTCATGAACAGCCTTACTAGTTAATTAATTCCTTGTTTCAGCCATTCTTCATTTTATATTTACTGTCTAGTTTAAGGCACTGCTGACACTCTAAGATTAGTACTGTGAGAAAATTTTTAAAAGATGCCCATAAGCAGTGGAGATTATACTCCATTTGATGAGACCAGACTATTAGACATCTCTTAGAAAGCAATAAAAGTTACATGCAAAAGTATACTCTATATAAATATTATATAGTTAAAGAAGAGATGAATAGAGATCAAAATACTTGAGAAATTTTCACAGAGAAGATGAGGATGATCTCTTCTTTAGGGTTGGGTAGGATTCAAGCCAAGATATGTGTGATTACTATTTCCTAAGAAGCGACAATATAAGCAAGTCATAGGTGCAGAATATGATTCTTCCTTTGTGGGGTTAGAGCAGGGAAGACGGTGTACATCAAAGGGGCAGCATAATGGGGTTAAAAGAGGACATGAAATCAAATTGCCAAAAGTATTCTTTCAGGAGGAGATAAGTCTTATACATCCCCAACACCGGTGAATAATCAATGTTCATTTGCAGAAGGAAGGGTACATCTTAAGGAGGAAATCCTCATATTGTCAAGTCTATAGCTAAGCTTAGAAAGATGAGAAATCCATGTAAATAGGAAAAACAAAAACAAAAAAAATATTCATGAAGGAAGGCAAACCAAATAGACACAGAAAGAAACCAAATCTGGAGATGTAGGCAGGTCCTGTACTATAATGTGTCCCAAGGGTCATAGTGAGAAATTTTCACTTATCTGAAAAGTCAGAGGAGGCTCAGAAGGCTTTTCATCAGAAACTCAATACAATAAGTTTGCATTATGGGAAGACCAATCTTGCCACCCCATGGAAGGTAAAATAGAAAGATTCAAGTGGAGGTTGCTGGGCCAATTAGAAAAGTAATATGGTACCCTAATTCCTATCAGAAAGGGCAATGATTTCTCTAGAGAGAGTGAGCAGAAAGGAGAAGGTGTGGGGATGGATAGGAATAATGGGAGACAGCAGCAGAAATGAGTAGGGTTTGCTGTCATCCATCTCCATTCCATCCAGGAGGCTCTCATGCAATCCTCATTCTTCCCTCGTTTGAGAGCAGAATACACATATATAAATACAGAGATGTTTTCCTTTGTTTCTTAATCAATTCTTTAGTGCCCGCATGTATAAGTGTGTGTTTGTGTGTGTGTGTGTGTGTGTGTAAGAGACAGAGACAGAGAGACAGAGACAGAGAGACATTAAATTGGGGTGGGGATGTCTGCTCCAAACACAGGGGCGTTTATCTTGTACTGTGTAACATCTTGTTGGCTAAATGGAGATGCCTGTCATCCTTCATTAATAAAAATTAACTGCAAATCTCCTTGCTTCCCACAGGAGGGCCTTTTAAACATTCCATCGGGGGTTTGCAGAGGACGTCTGGCCGCTAGTCAATCGAGAGGCAGCAGGAACTGGCAGCAGAATCAACAAGAATTTTTAAAGTATACCTTTATATATATATACATTTATATACTTTTATTCTGTCTATCTGCCAGTCCTAGGCAGGTCTCATCTGAATTTGTTTCTATGGCCTCTACACAGTTTCTTTTGCCACCCTCCCATCACTACCCCGTTATTCTTCCCTCACCACCTCTACACCCCCACCCCCCACTGCCCTCCTAGTGCTGGAGATCTGTGCAATATCATTTTCCGCATAATGAAATCTGGAGTGACATTAATATAAGTGTAATTTTATAGAAGGGAATGGGCCTGGCTGATAGTTTCTACCTGCTGTGTTTTGATGATAGACATCGGGATGTCACCATCTGTGTAATGAAATTTCACCTCCGTAATGGTTCAGATTATCAAACGTTCTTCCAAGCTGGCTCTGGGAACCTACTTATTTATTTATTTACGTATTTATTTTTCTATGAACGGCACTGTAGGCCTGTTTATCATAGAAGGTATGGTGAAGAGAGTTTTAAGTGCATTAAGCAAAGTAAAGGTGAAGTAAATCTAGACATTTGCTATTGCCCCATAGATACATTGATCATAAGGTAAAGTTACTATTTTCAGTCCTGGACAGAACTTTCTCTTCTGTATAAACTCCCATAGCTCTCTAAGTGGTACATATCAAATTGATGGGTTAATACCATGTGAGTGTAAAATTAAGATAAGAAAAGTGCATTGAGTGTTTATTACATAGATGTTTATACATTATATCACTTGATTTTCAAACAGGGTTGTCTGTATGCAATGAGTTAGCAGGTCCAAAACTCTCACATGCAAATGCAAGACAAAATGTATAACATTCACCAAAACGTAGATGCCAGTACCCTTTTAAGCAAAAGGTGTGGCTTAGGAAGGATTATTAACTTTTCCAGGTGACCCAGGGATGAAACATGTTTTAACTCTGATCTATCTGCCTCACAAATGCATGCTCTTCTCATTACCCTAAGTTGCTTCCCAGGCACTGAGGCCAAATCAGGGCAGGTGAGTTGGATTCAGTAGAGAGAATCTCAGCCTCGTCCAACTGCCCCAATATGGCTCAATATATTCAAGTTATGATATTGATTATCTGTGTCTTGAGTTGCCAGCATTGACCTAGAATTCACTTGTTTTCTATTTCCCTAATGTCTCACTGAGAGAATGTCATCAAGAAGATAAAGAAGATAGGAAAGAGAATAAATATCAATATGTAATCACATCAGATAGATTGCAAACTGCTTATTCCATTAGATTATAAATCCATTTTATATGAATACTTAAAACTACATTTCAGATTATATCCAGAAGCCTAGTACACATTTTTGATAATCAATTGCTGAATATTTATGGCTGATTATATCTTTTACCCTCTTTTTTAAAAATAAAAAATGCTAGTAATATTATTTCATGATTATTTAGTGTTTCAGTCTTTTTTATTTCTAACCAAAAAAACCTAAAAGATTCAAAACTCTATCTCAACCTTTTTCAATTGGTATGGATTCTTTCACTTTAAGTTGAGCTGCAGGTGCTAATAAGAGTAGTTAAATCCTCAAGATGTTAAATAATTTACCTCTGTTGCAAATATGTTATAATTTTTACTCACTTGCAATTTTCATATGAATTTTGGATAGGAAAGAGAGGGATAGAGTTCATATTGTTTTTCAGAGAACTTATGTGATAGCCTGTAGCAGTGTGGGACCCACATGAAATTATATATCAAGTCCTGGCAAAAGCCTGAGAATCTACTCTATTAAGTGCAACTAGATTTTGAACCCCTCTTCAAGAATGTCAGTTTTTTTTCATCCCCTCTCTCTCATCCTTTCTGCATAGTTTCTCTTTTTGTGAAGACTTGCTTTTATGCCACCCTGTGTTTTATTGAACACCCTCCAAAGTGATGACTTTTACCCATGCTTATGTGTAGTGTGATGCGTAGCACAGTGCACTGAACAGTCAGTGACTGGGTTTACACATGTGTTGCCCTATGTCATTCCTGGTTCTCAGATTCTCCTGTATAGAGAGCCTTGAGCCTATCTTCATTACCTCAGTCAGGATTCCTTGGATGGAGGTTGCAGGATATCATACTTGATAACCATTTTATCGTCAAGGAAGAATCAAAATACTTAATACCTGGACAGATGGCCTTAGAGTCACTGGAGTGTGAAACCAGCAATGTTTTGTTGGTGGTGAGCACATGCTTATTCACTTTGGAATAAACAAACCCAGTGGTATAGGTTTGTTTATCGATAGGGGGTAAAGATAGAGGTGGGGGACAAGTTTATTTTGTTGACACCTTCCATCTGCATCTTGGACAAAAACCCCTACTTACTGAATATTGTAATATTTTCCTTAAAAATATTCTTTTCATGGCCCTTAAATCTTTGCATGGATCAGAGACTAGAAATTAGGGTACCGACACTGAGTTAACGAGTCTAATGATTTTTGTCTGTATCTGGGTATATACCCATAGCTTCTCAATTCACAAATTATACTTTACACTATTCCATTTCATTTCCTCTCCCAGTCACATCTAAGTCATCTAGTTTTATCTAACAAAATGAGAAATAACATGCATTTGATTGTAATTTATATCAAGAGAGATAGAATTATCCTACTCAAGACTTGCTGGCAGAAGCCCAGATTTTACATACCATTCTTTGTCTTAATTTCCATCCTTTGTCTTAGGTTATTCAGAACCCTTCTCATTTCCCTTTTGGGAAGGTATTTTCCAAGACTCATCAAGAGAAATTATTCACCAATAATTTACCATAAAAACTAAGACTGTTTTCTTACTGAGTTTTCAATCCTTAAAATTCAAGTTCAAATAGTCATATGTACACACACACACACACGCACACACACTGCATATGCACACACACTATATACTACACATGCTCATGGAGTCTATGCTTCATTTTTCTGGTTGCTTTTTGTTGAGTCATTTTTAATTATTTTAAACTTCTCTACTTTCATTGACATTTGCTCTCTCTTTACATTTTAGAAGTAGAAATATGAACAGTTCAGATTCAGTCTACTTTCCTCATATCACATCAGCAAGAGAATTCCAGGTAAGGGTTGAACTTCAATAAATTGGGGCTCTGGGTCTATAAACTAAGGTTAGGAAACTTTCCATTGCTAGAGGTTATAAACAGACATGAGCAAAACATCAAGGTAACTCAGGAAAAGTTAGGAACAGGAAAAGAGCAAATGGCCATTAACTATGTGAGCAGATGGGTTTTAAGGAGCAAGATATTGTTGTGTTTCAGAATAAGCAAAAGGCCAGTAATCAAAGCCCTATCCTGTGATAATGAAAGGGGGGGTGAACGGGTCAGAGCAGGGTACATCATTAACTTGTTGTTAAGTTAGAAATAAAGGATGATTGTTATATGTCTTAAGTCACTGAGAGTTTCTAAGTTCATGCAAAGTGTTTCAGCTTTAAGAATAATCTAGTCACTTTTCAGGGTACCAAGGTGGTTCAGCTCATTAAATGTCTGACCCTTGATTTCAGCTCAGGTCATGATATCATGGTTCATGGGTTCAAGCCTCTTGTCAGAGTCTGCACTGACATTGTGGAGCCTGCTTGGTTTATTCTCTCTCTCCCTTTCTCTCTGCCCCTCCCCCATTCACCTTCTCCCTCCCTCTCTCTCTCTCTCAAAATAAATAATTAAGTAAATAAACATTAAAAAAAGAATAATATAGTCACTTTTCCTACTGCTCTGTATCTACAATTCAGCCAGAAGAATGCAGACAGGCTCAATAAACAAGAATAGAGGAGAACTTCCTTAACTTGATAAAGATTATCTTTAAGAAATCAACACCTAACATTATACTAAATTGTAAGAAACTCAAAGCTTTCCCACTAAGATTAGGAACAAGGTAAGGATGTCCCTTATCACCACCCCTTTTCAGACTGGAAGTACTAGCTAATGCAATAAGGCAAGAAAAGGAAATAACATGTATATACATTAACAGGGAAGAAATAAAACTATCTTTGTGCACAGATAACATGACCATCTATGTAGAAAAGTTGAAAGAACCATCACCACCACCAACAACAACTACAACTCCTAGAACTAATAAGCAATTAACAAGACTGCAGGCTACCAGGTTTATATACAATAGTTAATCACTTTTCTATTTATCAACAGTGAATAAATGGAATGTGAAATTAAAGATGCAATATCACTTACATTAGCACCCCTAAAATCAAATACTAAGGTATAAATCTAACAAAATCTGTAAAAGCTCTATTTAAAGAAAACTGTGAAACTCTTATGAACAAAAGTAAAGAAGAATTAAATAAATGCAGTGATCTTTCATGTTCCTAGATTGGGAGACTCAGTATTGCCAACAAGTCAGTTCTTCCCAACTTGATAGATAGATTAAATGTGATTCTAATTCAAATTTTGGGAAGTTATTTTGTGGACATTAACAATTGGTTAATGTGGACATTAGCCAATTCTAAAGTTTATAGGGAGAAGCAAAAGACCCACAAAAAACAATGGATTATTAAAGAAGAAGAGCCAAATTAGAGGACAGACACTAAACTGACTTTGGTACTTACTATAAAGCTACAGTAATCAAGACAGTGTCGTAGTGGTCACAGGATATATGCATAGATAAGTGGAACAGAATAAAAGTCCTGAAATAGATGCACATAAATATAGTCAAATAAGTTTTGACCAAAAAAGAAATGCAGTCAGGTGCAGCACATCCTTCAGTTCTTACCACATTATTTTGTAAAAAATATGCTCAGCAACCCTTTGGTGATATTTTCCTCTTTTGCAGTGAGAAGCCAGGGATCTAGTTATGATGATAAAGTTGTAACTTCCATATACCTGTGGGTAAAAATAAACAAGAAGAAAAAAATTTGATTGAACAGTATAAGGAAAAGAGACACAATGATGTACATTATTTGAAATTGAATCCTATTTATTAAAACCTTGATTATAACAAACTTACAGACCTAAAACTTTACATTATCTGGTCTGTATTTTAGGTAACCTGTTTAACATTAGGAATGTGTAGATGATGTAGGTACCACAGTTGGGGTTACTCAGAAACTTAAGATCTTCTTTCCAAAACTGTTAGAACTGCTGAGCCTCTTAGAGTTAAATCACCTGGGGAACCCAAAGGTGGCTCTGTCCACCCAGAATATAGAAAACTAATGGGTTAGATTTACAGGCGTTAGCAAACTACAGTCCATGGCATCTAGCCCATCTCCTGCTTTGGTAAATAAAGTAGTAATGAGGCTCAGCCACACTCATCTTTTTATGTATTTTCTATGGGTGTTTCTGGGCCACAGTTGCAGAGTGGAATAGGTGAGACACGTCGCCTAAATAATTTTTCCTTGGGCCTTAACAGAAAAAGTTTACTGACATCTAAGTTATTGACCTCAGAAAATGTTCTCCAACCATACTTTAAATGACTGTACAAAATAAGGACAAACGACAAACAAAACAAAATAAAAATATTGTGCGTATTGTCTTTCTTATAGAACAAGTAACTAATGAAAACAATTAGTAATTTGAAAAAATACTAAATTAACCTCCTCTTGAAGAAGAGAGGAGGTAACACCAAAATCCTTAGTTTCAGGATGTTCCATCATTATAAAATTTGGGAATCATTTGTCCCAGTTTACAAAAGTGGAAAAAAATGTAACTTAGTCTGTCTTAGTTAAAGAGAGAGAGAGAGAGAGAGAGAGATTGATTCCTTAGAGAAGTGAGCAAATAGCAAAATTAAAAAAGTTACCTTGAGAGTGATTAGAAGTACATTCATGAGGAATATAACACAAATGTTACACACATTATAGAAAAGAAGAAATAAAGCAGGAAATAAGAAAGAAATGTAAATTAAAGATAATACTCTAGTATATCAAATTGATAAATGTCAAATGCTCATTGGATTATTGGATAGTGAGAAAACAGTTATAAACAACCACACCCAAATCCTTCCTCCATAGTAAACAAATACATGATGAGCAAGAAATACATATTTACCAGGAAGTAATATAGAAAGCACAGGGTATTACATTACTGAAAGGATGGTCATTTGGATGGCCCAGCCTAGAGATGCTCAAGTAATGAGCAGGTGGCAGGTTTGGCAAGTGGGATTTCCTCTACTAGAAGTAACACATTGGGGGTACCTGCCCATCAAAAATCTATATTGGGTTTTTAATGAGGGATTTTCCTTTTCCATCTTCCTTTTCTTATACATTTTTCCCTTTTAACAGAAGAAAAACTTTCCCAGAAGCTGTCTACCAGACATCATTTTCAACCTTATTGGCCAGAATTGTATCACTGTCCTAATTTTAAAGAAATCATATAAGTGGATATACTTACATTAGAAAAAATAACCCGTAAGCCAAAAACTGTAACAAGAGAGAAAGCAAGTCATTATATAATGATACAGAGTGGAATCCATCAAGAGGTTATAATATTTGTAAATATTTATGCACCCAACAAAGGATACTTAAATATATAAAGCAAATATTAACATATCTGAAGAGAGAAATTGCAATACAGCAAGAGCAGGGGATTTCAATACCCCTCTTTCAACAATGGATAGATCATTCAGACATAAAATCAATAGGGAAACACTGGGTTTCAACCTTGTATAAGACCAGCTGTATCTAACTGACATACACAGAACATTCTATTGAACAGCAGCAGAATACACATTCTTTTCGAGTGTACATGGAATATTTTCCAGACTAGGTCGTGTTTTAGGCCACAAAACACATCTTCATATATTTAAGAAAATTGAAATTATGTCAAGGATCTTTTCTGATCATAATGGTATGAAAGTACCAATTAATTACAAGATGAAAACTGGAAAATTCACAAGTATGTGGTGATTAAACAAAATACTCCTGAATAATCAATGGGTCAAAGAAGAAGTCAAAAAGAGAATCCAAAAAACATCTTGAAACAACTGAACTTGGAAATCTAACATGCCAAGACTTATGGGCTGCAGGAAAATTGGTTCTAAAGAGCAGCTTATAACAATAAATGCCTTCATTAAGAAAAACGAGAGATCTCAGATAAGCAACCTTGCTACATCTTAGGGAACTAGAAAAAGAACAAACTATACCCAAAGTTAGTTGTGTCAGAACAGAAATAAATCATGTAGAGAAAAGAAAAAAACAGTAAGAAAGGCTGATGAAACCAAGAGCTGTTTTTTTTTAAAGATAAAATAGACAACCTAAGAAAAGGAGAAGACTCAAATAAATAACTCTATAAATAAGAGGAAACATTATAGCTGATACCACACAAATAAAAAGGATCATAAGGAACTATTATGAACAATATTATATGAACAAATTAGACAATCTTGAAAGAAAGGTTAAATTCCTAGAAAGGTAAAACCTACAGAGACTGAATCATGAAGAAATAGATTACTGGTTAGTAGTAAGGAGATTGAATCAGTAATAAAACACCCCCAAAAAGGAAAGAACAGGATCAGGTGGCTCTAGAGGTGAATTGTACCCAACATTTAAGAAGAATTAATATCAATCTTCTCAAACTCTTTCAAACAACAGGAGATGGAATACTTCCAAACTGAGTTTACAATAATACTTTGATATCTAAGCCAGAAAAGGACACTATATGAAAAGAAAATTAGAGGGAACTGGGGGCAAGATGGCGGAGAAGTAAGGAGCTCCGTACTTGCACTCGCGCCCATACATCACACGGAAAAGATCTGAAGCCATTGGAAACCTTACAAAACCTGAGAGATTGGGAGAAAAAGGACGCAGAATCCACTGAGAAAGCCTTCTAACGTGAGTGCGAACTGGGGAAGATAAAATCGGGCCGGGATCGGAGACTCATGAAACGATGCTCAGCATCCCTCCTCATCAGGGAAATACAATCAAAACCACACTGAGATACCACCTCACGCCAGTCAGAGTGGCTAAAATGAGCAAATCAGAGAACTCTAGATGCTGGCGAGGATGTGGAGAAACGGGCACCCTCCTATACTGTTGGTGNTGATATTTGAAAAAAAAGAAAATTAGAGGCAAATATATGTTAAAGCATTCAGTAAATGGGAAAATACTATATAAACCTTAGCTATTATTATTATTATCATTATTACAAACATTGACATAATTATAAATATAGCTCATATTTTCTCAGTAGTGGGTGTACAATAAGGGTTATTTGCTATATTGAGCTACCAAATTATATTTTTTCTGAGCTCTTTTAGAAGTCCTATTTAGCTTTAGTTGCCACTAGATATAGGAATAATAGTAATAATAATAATAATAAATAATAATAATAATTTGAATCCTCAAATTTCCTGGAAGTATTTTTATATTTGTTGACTTCACATAAATTTTAGTGACTTGGATCTCAGTAATGGTAATTATATAACTGTATGTGAGGCCCTGGGCTAGTTACTCGGTGTGCTTCCTCTGCCTTAAACCTCATAATTAATCCTGTAGTGTAGATGATATTACTCTCCTTTCACAGAGAAGGAAACTGAGACTTAACAGGGTATTGTAAATGCCCTGTGTCAAAGAGTTCATAACTGGCAGACGTAGGGTTTGAGTTTAAAAATGTCTAATTATAGAGATAGCTCTTGTGCTTTACTGTGCTTTACTGTTTCTTTACACATCGTAGATGCTCTCTCTATATATATATATTTATGTTTAATTAATGTTAAATATGTATTTTTTTAATTTACTTTTTATCTTTTAATGTTTATTCTTGAGAGAAAAAGAGAGACAGAGAGGGAGAGCATGAGTGAGGGAGGGGCAGAGCAAGAGAGGGACACAGAAACCAAAACAGGCTCCAGGCTCTGAGCTGTCAGCACCGAGTCCGAAGTGGGACTCAAACCCACAAACCATGAGATCATGACCTGAGCTGGAAGTCAGACATGTAACTGACTGAGCCACCCAGGAACCCCTCAATATATGTTTTTGAATGAATGAATGAATGAATGAATGAATGAATGAATGAATGAATGTTTTCTGGGCATCCTTCGATCTGACAACCTTACAAGCTCACAATATTTCAGAAAGGGAAAAGTGCCTGGATTCTTCCTATCCAGATTATGTGTACAATGGTTTTCTATATCTAACATTCCACCATTATCTCAAATTAACCAGGTCCAAATTGTAACTCATTATCTTTCGAGCAATATTTGCTCCATTTCCTGGGTTCCCTGACTTACTAAAATGTATGACTATCCACGCAGTTGAAGTCCCCCCTTTGCGTCATCCCTATTTAGAATCCATTTCTAAATTATGTAAATTCTGCGAGGTATCGCAGACTTGGCTATCACTCACCTCGGTTCCACCTGTCACTAGTTCTCAGCTGAGTTACTATAATAGATGCCTAACTGGTTTTACCCACTCACATCCATCTCCCCACTGCTGCTGGAGTGTCTTCTACATGGAGATTTGATTATACCATCTTTCTGCTTTAAACATCAAAAGCCTTCCTGTTGCACTGAGCCAGACATCAGCCTGGCCTATAAGGATCTTCCCATTTGTCCTTTTCTAATTCACTTCATTGGCCTTATTACTTGCCCTCTCACAATTTCCACCACAGAAATAATTAACTAGATGCACTTTTCACAAAGCTTTCCTCACAGCTTTTGCCTCTACTGGTTCCTCTGCTTGGACAGCCTTTCCCTACATCCGGCCGAACTAATTCCTACAGCAGGACTGGGCTATTCGAGTGCAATCTTCCCACTAGCTTTGCCAATCAGAGCAGAAACGACCCCATACTACTATCCCATATCTAGTTCTACTATGACGCATCCTACTGCATGGACTGCTTGCTTGTTTCTGTCCCCACTAAGTGAAATCAGCTTGAGAACATGGGGCAGGTCTTTTTTATCTTTATATTACCAGAATTTAGCATGCTTGGCACAATTTTGATGCTCAGTAAATGGTTTCAAATAGCATCATAAATGAATAAATAGTTGGATGTATGGGAAGGATGTAAGGAAGGAAAGAAGGAAGGTCGGAAGGCAGAAAGAAAGGAAGGAAGGGAGGAAGTGAGGGAGAGTGGAAGGAAGGGAGGGACGGAGGGAGGGAAAAGTAAGAGTAAAGAAGAATAATGTATGTCCTTTTGCCCAACAAGAACATAAAAACCTAATACTGTTGGTTTTGGAGGTATGGGGATGGGATCAGGAGCACATGCTACTGTAAGATGCAAGTGTATTTTTGGAGAAAATAAATTATAGTGTGTTTCTTGTATAGCAAACTGTAAACCTATCACCTCCTGTCATAAATCTGACCCTCCGTGGAATAAATCTGTCCTGTAATCTCAGTGTTTTTCATAAGATAGTATTCTATTCTTTAAAAGAGTAAAATGATATAATCTGCAGTTCCAAAAAAAGGGGGGGAGATTATTGAAATTTATAGATTTGGCCGTGGCAAAATGGCATTTATGTTTTTCAGAGTTAAAATGAAATAAAATATATAACTTGTTGGGTTTTGCTTTCATGACAAATAGGCACTGACAAATACATACCACATTACCATCCTTGATTGCTCTGATGGAACTCATTTTCATCTTGTGTTCCACTAATTACATGAAAATTGCATACTTCTTATGCATGACACATTTTGCACAGCTTTAGCAAAAGGTTGTGAAGAGAGGGAAAAAAAAACATTTATCAGTTTTTTCCCCTTTCACAGAAGCAATTGATCATCTTCCCAGCAATCAATCTTGCTTTATGGGCCTACTTTTCCCCACGATTGTTGTAACCAAGTGGCAGCAGAAAGGCACTGTACACAAAAAAATATGGTGGCAGTTTTTAGGTGTTTTTCTCTGCTCTTAATAGATGAGATTTAGGATGCTCTTGCTTTCCAACGATTGTTCTGAGTTGTTTTCTTTGCTCCTCACTCCCTTTTCTGTCTGGATTTGAAGCTTTTCACCTTAGAAAGAGAAGAGCGATAGGATCTGTGTCTATTGAGTCCTGCCCCACTCCTTATTTCTCATTCAAACTACTTTACATTTATACAGAATATTAAACGTTTCAAAGCACTTTCTTATCAATTTTTTCACTTTAGCTTCATAATTAAATGGGATCTATTTAGAGGAGATAATTTTAATCCACATTTTAAAGATGAGGAAATTGAATGATTATGACTTGTGACTTGCCTAAATTGATTTGATTTATTTGTTTTGAATCTTGAAGTTGACTCAGAAGTCCTGGCTTCCAGTCCCGGCTCTTTTCGGTGGGATTGGCTTCCCTTCATTGAGGACCTGGAAAAATAAAATTTTTGCTACCTGTCCCTAAAATGCATACAAAGAATACATCAATAACAAATACCAGAGCAAATTACCGGCAATCAATTGGGTGTTTCTTTTCCCATTCTTTATGTCTATTCTTTCTGAGAAAGAAGGCATTGGCATTCACAGGAAGCTCGGCATCATTGTATTTAACTCGAAAGGGATTGTGGAAGGCACATCTCATTCCTTGAAAATAATGACAAATTATGCAATTTTTGTTTTACCCAACTAGATTGAAAACGCCTGGGGAATAGCCAAGCTGCCTGGCAAAGGGAGGCATTTGATGTTCGGGGCTTTGGAGCTGAGGGAGCGGCATTGCTTTTTAAACAGGTGCAGGCTCCTAAAGCTTCGCTCGCTTCCCTTTTTTGGACAGGCACAGCACCTGACCAACTTTGGGAGAACAAAGCCTCCATCTGGACCGAAGGGAAAGAGAGCTGGTCGCCCGTGGAGCAGCAAAGAACAAGGCTCTGCGTCCCTTTGAAGTGCTGGCGTTCTTCTTAATCACCTGGCAAAGTCTTTATTTAAACAGGGACTCTTAGGGAAGGGGGGATCTCAAGCATATTTGACTTTCATATCAAATCTACTTACCTTTCATCAGGTTTATTAAAACTGGTGATGTGTTAATTGTGAACCCTGTTTGTGTCTGAATAGGAAGGGCTGCCTTTGGCACCCCCCACCCCCACCCCGCCTCCTTGCCCTGTTTTAGGATACACTCGCATTGTTGCCTTTGCCACGGAGTAATTATTTCTGGGGAGAAATACTGTGATGTCAGGCTACTGGGTTACAGTTGTTGCAGGGTAAACACAAGAGGACATTAGGTTCTTAGAATGCCTAATTAGAAAACAATAAATGCATTGTTGGATGGCTGAAAACTACAAGCCTAGAAAGTATTGCGTTTTTCACTAGTGGATGCTATATGCATTGATACATTTTATGTCTTTACTCTTAGGAAGTAAATATGGTAAAGAAATTCTCTTGCCTTCTTTGAAAGATACCTGTGAGATTCATTTTGGAGGAATATATAAAATCCATAAAGTTATGGTATCGGGAGGAAATATCAGTTCTATACCATGAGTGTGGAAATTGTCAGTGATTCTGATACATCCAGCTTCCACCACAGAGTGCTTTTTTAAAAAATAGGGGATAAGTGATGTTTTATTTTATAAAGGTATTGGGTCCTGGATGCAGCCATATGTTGGGGATACATGAAACATAATGTAGTTGTCATAAAAGAGGTTGTAATTTATATGTGGGAAATGAAATCATCTGGGAACACAAGTGCAAACATAGACTTTAGCATCACAAATATCAATGGGAAATCAGAGTAAGACAATTTTAGTCAAAGAAATAGGTGACTGAGCTCATGGAATTGCAGTTAGAGATCAACTTTAAAAGTTGCAGAGTTATGGGGCACCTGGCTGGCTCAGTTGGTTAAGCGTCCAACTT
The DNA here is from genome assembly GCF_008692635.1 of Crocuta crocuta. NCBI lineage: Eukaryota > Metazoa > Chordata > Mammalia > Carnivora > Hyaenidae > Crocuta > Crocuta crocuta. The sequence continues at coordinate 34,929 of NW_027528357.1, forward strand.
TGGCTCAGGTCATGATCTCGTGGTTTGTGAGTTTGAGCCCTGCATTGGCCTCTGTGCCGACAGCTCAGAGCCTAGAGCCTGCTTCAGATTCTGTGTCTCCCTCTCTCTCTGCCCTTCCCATGCTCATGCTCTGTCTCTCTCTGTCTCTCAATAATAAGTAAATGTTAAAAAGTTTTTTAAGTTGCAGAGTTTTGAAGAGGGGGATGTGGATGGTGTGTTCTTAGTGTCGATGAAGTAAAAGAGAAGATGTGTGTAGGAGTAAGCCAGCTGAGTTTCTAGTGGAGACTCTCACCATGTCATAATGGGAGTTTTGAAATGACCTCTGGATAATTGAAGACATCTTTAGGCAGTTATCAGATTGGAAATTAAAGATAAGTGTCAACTTTAGATTTTGAGTGGAGAGTGTGTGTGTGTGTGTGTGTATTTTCGGTAAACTTGCTCTCTTCTCACATCATGAGGTGCTACCCAACTACAACCCCTTGGTCCATGATCTATACTCCAAAATTTTCCACAAGGGTGGGTCAGAGAGAGAGGGAGACACAGAAACGGAAGCAGGCTCCAGGCTCTGAGCTAGCTGTCAGCACAGAGCCTGACGCGGGGCTCGAACCCACAAATTATGTGATCATGACCTGAGCTGAAGTCGGACGCTTAACCGACTGAGCCACCCAGGCACCCCCTCTCTTTTTTCTCTCTCAGCAAACTTTCCTTTTGGGGCCTGTTTGCAACTGACAGTCAGGGTGGGAGAATGATCAACAAAATGAATTTACACCAGGTTGTATTCATATGACTGCAATAATGTATGATGCTTCTCCCAAGACTGTTTATATTTTCCAAGGGCATTCCCAACTCAAAGAAACAATGGGATGCTCGTTCAAGGAGTAGATGACTTGGGAGCACTTTTGGGGGACAGGAGGACATCCCAGTGTCCCTCAGTTCTCCACACATCTGTTGCTTTCTACCTATAGCAATGTACACTCTGACAGAAAAGAACTTGTGCTTCAGACCCACAGGCATTCACAGGCCTGTAGGCACTGGTGTCTTTCACATTGGGTGTTGGGAGTAGAGAGATGGGCGGGGAGGTGTTGCTCACAAAATCCCATTTAGGGAATTATTTATTATTCTAGTTTGTAGTTTATGCTTATAGCATCTGTAATAAATAAACACGCTCCAGAAGAAAGCACAACTTAACAAGGAGTAGATGAGATTGAATGTGACGACTCCAGTCCTGTACGAGAGGCACTGGCCCATTAAATGAATGCACACAGCTACTTCTTAATGCTCTCCCTAAGTAATCAATTTCTGAAAATACCAAATAATTTTAAAACAGCCCTGTCTGACCTCACTCTCCAGTGACGTTGGACCAGCTCTTGCTGATTTGCCTACCTAGGTTTTAATCAATCAGATTTGACATTTTTGGCTTTGTTTTGTTTTGTTTCCTCCCCTTGCCTACACCGGCACCTTTTCTCTTCCCTTGGCAATATTAAATGGCATCTGCCCTCCCTCAAGGTTAGGGACCCAAAACATAGCTTAATATTTATAGGTTGGGACGTCTTTTGAAATAGCAGTAGAGAAATCTAAATGCCATTGCAAGAGGGTAGAACATTCTGATGCTGTACTAGGATTTGATTTCTATCCAGATAAAAAGACCCAGGATGCCCAGAGTCTGAACACAGATGGAACTTGAGGAAGAGAAACTGTCATCCTGAAATATCTTCTATCAGACTTTCGAACAGAGTATGGTTCAAGCAAAAGAGTTAAAAAAAAATCTGATTTAAACCTACTTTCTCTTTTTGACTGATTAAATTATCCAGGTCATTTTGAAAGTACTCTTTTCTCATTTCCCAGCTCATAGGAGATAATATTTATGAAAGAGCCTTATAGATTATAATTGTTAAATGTATATATTATATAACCATCCTATTTGTTTCTTCTTTTTTATCTTTTTTCCCTCTTACTGCTTCTTCCTTTCTTTATTCTTTTAATCTTCTTTTTCCCCTCCTCTTCTTCCTTTTGTAGTCATCCTTCTTTTAAGTATAGTTATATATATTTGTTATGAATTGAATATTTGTGTGCTTCCCCAAATTCACATGTTGAAACCTAACTTGCATCATGACAATGTTTGGAGTGGGGCCTTTGGGAAGTGGTGAAGTCACGAGGGTAGAGCCCTCCTGAATGCGTTAGTGCCTTTCTAAGAATTTCCAGAGAGTTCCTTCACCCCTTGTGGGAACACACATAAGAGCAGAGAGACAATGGCTATCTATGAGCCAGGAAACAGGCCCCTTCCTGACACTGAATCTGCCAGCATACTGATCTTAGACTTCTCAGGCAACAGAAGTATATTTCAGAAATAAATTTCTCTTGTTCATAAGGTCCCAGTCAATGGCATTTTGTTACAGAAGTCTGAATGGAGACAAAATCAGAATCATAATGTATCTTGGAGAGTTGGCAATATTGAAGGTGCAAGAAAGGGAGTTACCATAGAAGTTATGGGAGTTCATAATTTCATACTGGGGAGAGGGACAGGAAAGTTTAGTGAGATCAATTTAGTAATATTAAGATTATAAGTGATTCTCTGTTTACAAAAAATAAAGTGCTTTAGATAAGGGAAGAAATTGCTTTGACAGATGAGAAGACGCCAATTTGGATAAAAATTTAGATTCTCAGAAAGCAAGTAGATAGTTACTGAAAAACTAATTGTGACAATATGGGATATGCCTAAGTAGTAAATGATTGTCAAACACTGGCTCACACTGAAGCTCTGTGTTTGTTCTAAAACTGCTAGAATGAATGGACCAAGATCTTTGCCTGTTCAATGTATCTAATCTTAACAAGTGTTGGAGGTCAATAGTTACACTACTAGCAAAGAAGGTGTATCTAAACAAGTGACCTAGGGGACTTTCTGGTTGGGACATAGCCAAAACGATGGGTAGATAAGGCAATGACATGAATATGAATTATGTTAAATGATATATATACTAGACAAATTGTAGATGGCAAAACCCCAATTGAGTGTTCACATAACATGTTAACTAAATAAGGAGATGAAACAGATGATAAGCTGTGGCAGGTATCAGCAAACCACAGCCTGTGGGTTAAATCCAGCTGGCTGAGTGTTTCTTTACAGTTCTTGTGCTAATTGCTTCCACAGTTTTAAATAGTTGAAAAACAATCAAAATAATCCTATTGGGTGACAACTGAAAATTATATGAAATTATCATTTTCGTGTCCACAAGTAAAGTTCTATTGGATTACAGCCATGCTGAGTTTTTATTGGCCTATGGCTGCTTTCAGGCTGCAGTGGAAGAGTTTAGTTGTTACAGCAGAGACTCCATGGCCTGCAAAGCCTAAAGTTTTTGCTGAAACTATTTCCTTCTCCTCATCCCTAAGTTCTGATTTGGGGATTCTGGATCCTTGTTCACATATTGAATTTAATTAAGTGGGTATTTGTTGAGTGTCTGCTAGTTTTGTGGTACTGAAATGTCTGAAATCAGGTTGCAAGTGTCTGTTCCTTTGGGATTTCTATGATAAACAAAAATCAGTATGGGATTTTACCATAAGTCTAGTCCAGGAATGATATAAAGAGGGAAGCACTAAGATTCTGTGAAAGTTTTTCAGTTTCAAAAAAAGGGAAGGACATGCTAAAGAAGAACATCCATGAGTTTCCCATGAGAGTTGTTAGGAAACATGGTACATTCCAGGAACAAGGACACATTTGAAATGGACTGAACGTGGTCTAGATGCAAATATGAAGTGGCAGTACCAAGCTTAAAAGGAAACATCAGTTTGGTCAGATGATGAAGAACTTTCATGTGAGGCTATGCATTTGGATTTTGCTCATGGTGAAGGAGGATGAATTTTATTTAACCTTTAATTGATTGTTAAGGAGAAAAGACCTGAGATCTAGTTCAGAAAAAGAACTAATGAATTTGGCTAACAACGGGAGTTGGATGATGAAGAGATAGATATAGAGAGGTTTCTGAAAGGGGTGCCTGCATGGATGAAGTATCGCTAAAATGGTAAATGCAGGTAGGGAGCAAGAGTGTGGGAAGAATGAAGTTTGTCATATTAGGTTATGTTCCTCGTGGAAGAGTTGTGGGCACAGATTTTAGCACAGGGAAGTCTCTGAGTGAATAAGAAGGGTTGAGAATTATCAGCGTACAGTGGGAGTTGAAGCCATGGAGTGCATGGGGCTCCCCAGGGAAGGCAGATGAAATGCAAGGCAAAAGGATCAGGGAGAGTAATCAGAACAATAATACCACTAAAGAGTTCTCAAAAGGATACGATATCAAATCTACTTTAAGCCTACTTAAGACTTAAGACCTTGTGGAACTGAGACGTGGGCTATGTACCTGTATCTGAGTGAAAGGGAAAAGGTTTATAAACGGGTACATGCATGTCACAAAAGATGACTCTCGCCACACGCACCATTTTGGCCAGAGTCCTCCTGGTGCTCCTGGTTCCTAATCATGAGCTTAATTTCCTGAATCTAAAAATAAAAATAAAAACCTAATACAGAACAGGCTGACGTCAACTTGCCCACTGCTCCTGCGACAGCAACCTCTCCTCCAGCCCCAATTAGTTACATTGTCATTGCTCGATTCCTCCCCCAGTTTCCAGGCTGATCATACTTTGTTTTCCACCATCTCCCTTTATTTCTTCCTTTTCCAGTTGCTAAGCACTCCCTTGTTGCTAAGTGGGATATGAGCACTTAATTTACTCCATTCTTTTTTCTCATACCAGATTTTAGAAATTGCAGATCCTGTTTAATCAATGTGTAAATGCAATGCTTTTGATGTATTTTTCCTAAGAGCAATATTTTGATCATTCTTAATGATACTTAATGAAGTCACCGCATGATTTCTGATTGTACCTAATTGAAGCTTGTGACTTGCATTTCAATATTACCATCTTACAGCTTTAGGTCTATGAGATGAAATTTTTCCAGGGCCCAAAAATATTAGAAAATATGAAGAAGTGATGTTTTATTTTAAATTGAAAATTATTCTAGGATAGATGTATGTGAATGTGAATGTGTATATATGTGAAATTGAATGAAAACTGAAACAAATTTCCCAAAATGAGTTCCATGTACTGATGATAAAGGAAGCAATCTCTTTGATAGAAAGTGTAACCACTAATTTTAAGTCTTAAAGGAATCTAAACGACCTTAATTTTTAATATTTTGATATGTATCTTACACTGAACTACATATGGAATCCAGCATGTAAGCAAATTCTGGCCCTTGAAAAAGATAATAAATTGGGTTTTACTCTTTTTTTAAGTTTATTTATTTTGAGAGAGAGAGAAAGAGAGAAACTACATGGGGAAGGGGCAGAGAGAAAGGGAGAGAGACAATCCCAAGCAGGCACTGCACTGTCAGCACAGAGCCCAAGGTGGGGCTCAAATCTAGGTACCATGAATCATGAATCATGACCTGAGCCGAAATCAAGAGTCAAACATTTAACTGAATGAGCCACTCAGGCACTTCCCAGGTTTTACTTTATTTGAAGCCTCTTCTAGAGACCCAGTCTCAATGATTCAGTTCCTGGAAGCCATGGTACCAAAAATTTAGCCCCAAACCTTAGTCTCAAGCTTTTAATTTTGCCTCTTTTTCATCAAAATGAGCACATCATGTACCCCATCCCCCCAAGATTTCTTTCTTTGCTACAGGACAGTGGGTGGTAATGGCTTAATCAGAGGCAATAATTCCTGCTAATATGTTAACTATCTAATATATGAACCCTCCTAGGATAACGCATTAGCCTTGACCCAGATTATATATAAAAAAGAAGAATTATGGCGTCAATAGAAGCCCTTAAGGAATAATACCATTAGAGCAACTTAACCCCATAGCAGGCTAGTAGAGGAGTTACTTAGGGCAGCCTTTTAGTATCCTTGACATCATATGGCCATCTCCATGTTTGATCAATGGTGGAAATAAACAGCAATTGTGGTGCTGACAGAAATCAATTTCACTAGTTATTTCTAATACCTCTCTCAGGAATTTCCATGAACATATCCAAAGCACAGATTGTGCATAATATCTTTATAAGAGTAGAGAAGTCACCACAGTCAAAGTATCCTCAGCATCACTTATTATTTCTTCATTTATTCATATTATTTCAGGTATTAAGGGTTTACTAAGGTATTTATAATTAATATTTATTTTTTAGTTAATTGGTGAGAATGCTGACAATTCTAAGGAAACAGAGGCCCAGATAATTTAAATTGAATAAAGTTCAAAGTTGAGAAAATATGAAAGCTGAGACTCAAATACAAGACTTTTGAGTCCAATGCTGGGGCTGTTTATCTATATAGATGTTTATCTATATAGGCAAAAGGAGTCCACATAAGAACAATAAATGAGTTTTCCAATAGATAGATTGTTATAGAGGGTGGTTAGGCAATACAGTGTGACTATGACTACTACTAGTAGTACTATTGTTTAGTAGCCCTTTTATTGTTTAGATGTGCATTTGTGGATTGGGGTAAGATTCTACTGAAACATTGCATTGCAACTCCCAAAATGCCTCACCTATGAGCATTACACAAATAACCTGTTCATGGCTTAAGGAACACCTGCATAAGATAATATCCTTATCATCAAGCCACTTAGAGTATAAATATGGAGACAATGTACAAAAAAGTCAGTTATGAACCAAAGCAAACACTCTAAATAACAGGCATTGTAAGAATTCAGATAAGGAAGAGAACACTTACTACATTTTAAGCATTTTGTTAAATTATTTACATGGATTACTTTGTTTAATCTTCTCAATAAAGCTAAGAGACAGGTACTATTATTATCCTCCTTTTACAAATGTGAAGACTGAGACACAGAAGGTAATAAGCAAGTGGCTCAAGTCATACTGAGAGTAAGTGGCCAAAGGCAAGGTTTGAATCCAGGTATCAAACCTCAGAACACATGTGCATTCATCCTCCCTCATTTTGACCCACATTCATTCAGATTAAGAGCTGGAATCCAACTGGGAGGAAATAGGAACATCATTAAAAATTCTTACAATCTGCTTTTGGGAAGTGACATAACATGGTTTAAATCACAGTAGCATTAGGTGTTCTCCTATTTCTTGAGCATATACAAGTTTACTAACTAGTTATTGCTGACCCAGAAGCAATTGTCCACTGTACTCTGTTGGTCAATACTTTCTTCTACTTGGGAGATGATGATTAGGACCTGGGCTTCTCAAACTTTAAATGAATCACCTGGGTAATTTGTTAAAAGCAAATTCTGATTCATATGTCTGAGGTGAAGCTTGAGAGGCTGCCTGTATAATAAGCCTCCATGTGATGCTGATGCTGCTGATCTACAGACCACGCTAAGTGGCGAGGATGTAGAAGACATATTCTTCCAGGCAGATGATGAAAAGCTGGTAGAAGAATGAACACTTGAATCATTTCAATTATGAAAGCTTTGAATGGCTTAATTAAAATTTGAAAACACCTTAAATATCTGCAATAAAGTGCCCAAACTGGAAAGATAACATTTAATTGAGTGGAATACATAAAGTGGTGTGTAGTGCTTTGGTTAAAAACAATGCATAAATGAAAAAATGGACTGACTGATAAACTACCTCAAAGTCTTTTAGCCTGTGAATGGTCCAGCTGGGATCTAAACCCATTTTAGATCCCAGTCCAGAGTGCATTATCATACTAACTGAGCAAACTACCCCTGCAAAGGTACAGATTAGTGCCTGTGTACAAGCTTTATTACAGAATATAGAAGGTTATTCGACCAGGCCTAACAGCATGTGAGAGGAAAAATGAGGTACAGTGCCAAGAAAAATATAAATAAAATATAAAATAAAATATTAGTCTCCCTGAGCCTTGCAATCACACTTAGACTACTTCTGGAGTGTTATATTTAGTTATACATCACAGCTTAGGTATGATACTCACATAAAATATGTTCAGATGAGAGGAAAAGTCAGTTTCGAGGGTCTGGAAATATGCCATAGAAGATATTAAAGGAGGCAGTTATATTCAGAGTGGAGAACATACTTTACTGAAGGATGTAAGAACAAACTTACTGATAATGTAGTTTAGTGAGACAGAGAAGAAGGAAGTGGTATTATCCCATGCATCTCCAGAGAACACCGCAACTAATGCATAGAAGTTGTAGCAATGCGATTTTTTGGTTAAATATGAAATAGAAGCATTAGGAACACTCAAATGGAGACTTGTCAAAAATCCTCCAATAATCAAGCAGTTTAGATGTGAGTCTTGTGCCAGAGGTAGGACCAGGTCCCTATAAACTCAACTTCTAAGTCTATGTGTCTAAATACTATAAACTTAGGAATCACCATGGTTGAGTCTTTCCAAAATACTGTACTCAAAAAGCAGCTCAGCAGCCAGAAGAAATTTTTAAAAAGAATTCCATTCTTTGATAACATGTCTTGAAGGATGTTAAGGAGATGTAATTTATGACTCACTGAAAATACTGTAAAAATCGCTTCCTCCTCTCTCCAGTACTTTTGTACCCCATAACTGTGAAAAATATCCCACATTCCCTAAACCATAGACATGTCTGCTCCAGACCAGCCATATATGATATGTGTTTTCCCTCTTTTCTCTCTCCTTTAAACAATAAAAAATTCTTTCTTTTTAGAAGGAAGAAAAAAGGAGGAGGATTTGAGAAGGTAAAGAAGAGGTTTTTTTTTTTTTTTAAGCTGGATTAGAGGGAGAAGCAGAAATCAATTCTGACTCTTCACAGGAATCCAGGGTTGGAAGATCTTGAAAGGCTTTTTTCTTGGTCTTTCTGACTGAAGTTCAGCGTGGACCCCAGTGTGTTCATGTTTGGGTAGAGAAATGGTACTCTGGAAGAGATTAGGAGGAGCAGTGTGGGGCAGAGCTGTCTTGTTTCCTCTCAGATTTACGAGACAGGAACACAATTATTACTAATGAAATAGAAGCCCCATTCCCTCCAACTGCCACCATATACGCTGTCTGAATAAAAAGACAAAATAGCAATCTAAAACCCTGTAACTGCCAAATCACCTTCCTTTCCTTCAGGATCTAACTCACTCCCTTGAAGAAATTGATCATCATTTGATGGCCATAGAAATTCTCCCTGGTTATAAAACAGAATGTGAAGAGATTGTGACAGTTTTTTAAAAAAAGCAATCAATAGTTCAGTCTACTTGCTGAGTACCGACTATGTGCTCAGTCATAATTGGTATTCAGAGAAAATACAGGAGAAAAGACCTGGTCTTCTGAGGGCTGCATTTGGAGTTCAATACTAATTTAGCCATGTTAAAATCTAATCCTAAGACTTGAGAGAGAGAGACAGAGAGAGAGAGAGAGATTGTATCTATATATGTGAGTATGTTTGTGTATGTAGGATGGTATTAATGAAACAAAAGCAGAACCACACTATAGGATTCTTTTTGTCAACAGCTTGGTGGAAGATATCAGTTTAAGTGTGTGAATCAGAGGCACTAGTTCTGGGAATCTATTTGCCTCTTTAGCAAGAAGCTTCTACAGTTTTCTGTAAGTATGATAATGCCTAATAAACTGTTGCAGATTTCTATATCACATGCAACTATTTGGCAATGTACCAATGTATGCATCTCGGCAGAAGTTGGGGTTGTGGCTTTTGTAATGGCTCTACTGATAATGGCTAGTGCACTATCACCAAAGCATCATACAGACCGTGACAGATACACCTACTGTATACATAATGCTTATTGAGTATTGCACACTGTAAGGAAAATGGCTCATAAAAATCCCAGATGTCTTTTTTGTCCTCTCCTCTTTCTCTTTTTCTCCACATATGTTTGCTCAGTGTCACTGTGCTATGTAAATAACTGCACTGGAGTATGTGATGGATGAATGAGTAGATGGATAGATATCCCTGTCATTTTTGTTGATAGTTCTAGGGACAATTCCCTTGAACAATGAAAAGTAGAAGTTTAGATGGTCCAATGAACAAAAATTGTGTGCCAAATTTAAAAGAAAAATGAAGACAATAGAAAACATATAACATTCCTGAGGCCTAATTTGTTAGGCTCTGTGAGACAGCTCATGATATAATGGAGGATACTAGATTGGGAGTTAGAACACCTGAGTTCTTGTCCTGAATGGCTACCAACTACTGGTGTGACCTTGGGCAAGTTGCTTAACTTTTCTGAATTTCAAAATGTGGGGTGGGCTTGTGTTAGTCTTCAAACCCACTTCTGGTTTTCACATTCTTTGTTTTGGTTTGTTGATTTTATCAGGAAGTCATTCAGCAAGCATTTATCAGTTTTTTAGGTAGTGTTCTTTATGATGTGGAGAATATAAAAAGATAGAGGGCATTGTCCTTACTTCACTTGAACTTATTAGATAAAATATAAACCTAGGAATCACAAAATATATAAGCAAAGGCTTGTGCATGAGTCCAGGTAGGATAATAAGCAAGCATTGAGGTACGAGAGAACAATGAATACAGTAGAAATCTTTGTGGAAAAGAGGTTGATGACAATAATTCAGATGTGCCAAGTTCATGACTTCCTTTAGTTTAAACTATAGAGAGAGCTCATGAAAAGGTTAGGGGACTATATATCATGTTCCTCGCCTCTGCTCTTGATGACCAATCTCTCCTTAGAGTCTCACTTTTCCACAAAGTAATTCTCTTTCTTTCTTCCCTTACCACGTACTTTGCACCAAAGCACCTGCCTCAATAATAGATATTTATATTTTGCATTAGAGGTTAGAAACAACATTTCTGACCTCGTTTATTAAGACTCAGTTTTTTAGAAGTTTTAGATTCAGGGGCACCTGGGTGGCTCAGCCACTCATGTCATGAGTTTTCTGCTCTTGATTTCCGCTCATGTCATGATCTCACACTTCGTGAGATCAAGACCCATGTCAGACTCCATGCTCATAGCACATGGGATTCTCTCTCCTTCTCTCTCTGCTCCTGCCCTGCTCACAGTCTCTCTCTCTGTCTGAAAACAAATAAACAGTAAAAAAAGAAGTTACAAAAAGAGAAGTTTTAGATTTATGACAAATTTAGAGAAAGGTATAGAGATTTCCCCAAAATTCCCTGTCCTACATAAGCACAGCCTCCCCCATTATCAATATTACTAACCAGAAGTATATTGTTTACCAAGGAGAAACTGACTTATATACATCATAACCACTCAAAGTCTATAGTTTACCTTAGGGTTTGCCCTTGGTGTCGTGAATTCTATTGGTTGGGCAAATGTATAATGACATATATTCATCATTACAATATCGTGCAGAGTATTTTCATTGCCCTAAAAATCTTCCATGCTCCACCTATTCACTTCTCCCCCACCCCATCCTGGGTAACCACTGATCTTTTTATTATCCTCGTTATTTTGCCTTTTCTAGAATGTCATATAGTTGGAACAATACAGTAGGTAGACTTTTCAGATTGGCTTCTTTCGCTCAGTAATATTCATTACAGTTTCTTCCATGTCTTTTCATGTCTTAATAGCTAATGAATAAATAAACAATGGAACATCCAGAAAATGGACTATTATTCAGCACTAAAACTAGCTATTAATACATGTCACTGAAGGACATCATGGTTAGGTCTAGGCTTAGTTTATAATGTGAAAGTCTAGACATACACAAAGGATTAGGGATATGACTTGGAGCAATAAATCACTGAAATTTTAGAAATCACACAATGCAGTGAAGCAGGCTATTCTTTTTATCATTGCAATCCTTATTATTAAAAAATAACTTTCTTGATTACAAAGTTATATAACATTAAAACTATGCAAAATTAAACCCTGTTGAGGATTTCAATTCTATCCCAGGTTGAACTGCTTATAAGCAGAAGCTTCTAATTTAGCAACATCTTATGAGAGGCCTTCCAGATCACCCCTGGAAGACATGCTACGGTTCTCTTTTGGTCAGAATCTCATGGAAGCTCTCTCTCAGGAATTATCAGAGTTTTAGGCAGCTGCTTGTGGAAGCTGGAGCCACTACTTAATAAAGATGTATTGTTCCAGACCATTTACAGAGCTCCTCTCTCCTCCTGGTTAGGAAGGTAACCTAAACTCAATGTCTTGTATCGTTTTCCTGGTTGGATCAACAAGGAAAAATGAAAAACCCTGCAGAAGTTCCACAATGGAATGTCTAATATGAATGCAAGTCTTTGTCTTTGCTAGAGAATTCTATAAGCAGTAGAAAGAGGTCAAGTATAAAGTTCTGGCATTATCAAGGCTTCAAGTCTTGGCTCCTAAGCTTATTAGTCAAACAACCTTCAGGAAATTACTTATATTTCCTACACTTCAATTTATTTATTGGCAATAATAATTAAATCTACCTTATAGAGTTGTTATAAGAATTGAAAAAAAACCTATTTAAATAATTTATCACAGTGCCAGGAATGCTGTAACTCCACAATAAACATTTGTGATGGTGGTAGTTGTAATCTTTCCTGAGGCTAGAAAATGCTGAATTAAACCAAGCTTCTGTATGTATAGTGAAAAACACTAGAAATACATGTCTGGTGACTTCTCCTCAACCTTCTTTGTTTTCATAAATTTTGTGATATAATGGCCCTCCTGAGACTGACGGGTGGCTTAAGGGAGGCCAAGGAAAGGGAAAGCTGATAATGCTGGAAAACCATTGCAAAGGGCCTGGTAATCAATATGTAAAAGAAACAGAGACTATAGGATAGACAAATAAATTATATATATATATAGTTCAAATGTATTTCTTTGTCATTAATTGAATGTATAGCATGCATTGTACGCTTATAGTATTCAACATAGGAAAAGATACAATTAATAAAACAAATTTATTTTGCTTATGGAATTATGCTATGTATGCTGTAAATCAAGAGATAACAAACAGACACCTACTACCATGTGGAGGTTGAGACACATTTGGGATATGCAAAAACAGAGCCTCAGATGAATCTTTTGGAAAAGTCCCCTACAGGCACCAAGTGACCCTTATGAAGACCCTTCATTGGACTGTTCTATGTCTTTAAAAGGATTCTTCTAGGGACAGAAAGACAGGATTAAAACTGAAGTAAGCACCAAAGATATAAAATTTGCTCCATAAGGGCTCCAAACATTACTAACCCAATGTCTACGCTTTCAAATGCCTGTGTTTGCCAGGGAAGAAGAAAACTAGAGAAAGCTATTTTTTTGTTTTATCTTCACAATTTATATATATATATAT
>NW_027528357.1:48299-199416 GCF_008692635.1 Crocuta crocuta
AGATAGAGAGAGAGATTGTTTTTTTTTAGATATACACTATATATATATATATATATATATATATATATATATATATATGTATGTATATATATAGATGATATAGATATAGATATAGATGTAATTTTTTTGCTTACTCTGCTGACATATGGCATTAGAAAATAAAGGAGAGGATATGACTCATTCATCTTCATTCCTGCATGGCTAGTTCAATGACTGAACCTTGAAGGGTATGGGTAGGGTAAGAGAAACAGCACACAATTTTGTGACACTTGGAGTAGAATGAAAATTTATCACAAAACATTACAAAATGAGATACTGAGAACAAAGACTAGAGTTGACTTCAGTTAAGCAAGCGATCAAAGAGTAAATGGTTTTCCCAAATGTATACTGTACTTATCTGAATCAAAAAGTGAATTTTGGGGACACCTGAGTGGCTCAGTCAGTTAAGCATCTAACTCTTCATTTCAGCTCAGGTCATGATTTCAGAGTCCTGAAATCGAGCCCCATACTGGGTTTCATTCTGGGCATGGAGCCTATCAAGGTTCTCTCTTTCTCTCCCCCTCTACCTCTCTGGCTCTAAATACACACATACATATGTACATGCATACATTTTTTCTGTGACTTTTCTGCTCCTGAAGTTATTTAGGCTGAGAGGTACTGGGATTATTGGTATAAAGCAAGTCCTAATCCAGTAGAGTCTGGGGTGGGAGGCATTTCAGTGAGACTGTCTTTAAACTGGAGAAAAGGAATGGAAGGTGTCCTGAGGAAACACTTAATTTTTCAGTTCACTTGTGGTGACCCCAGTGGGATCTTTTATGACTATAATTCATGACAAAGTGAAGTATAAAGCTGGGGAAAAAATTCATAAAAGCTCACAAAATATAATCATGCTCTTAAGAAAAAAATTGTATTCATTGCTTATGTTTTTGTCTGGATTATTTAAATCAGCTGAGTGTCCCAAATTTACCCAGTGGTAGTTTAAGATCCCCCTCTGGAGAATGTATCTTTTGTAAACCCTTTTGTGGGAGAGTGTGGGCACTGAGCACAGTGAGAAATGGGACTATAAGTCCCACAGCTGTCTTCCATGTTATGTTGAACTCATCTGCCCTGTTTTGACTTTTCCCAACTCTCTTACGCATTGATATTTCTTAGTGATCCTAAGCAAGAGATCAAAGAGTAAAATGATCCTAGAGATCCTAGAAAGACCTCTACCCACATATAAATTGTGGTACACTGTCCTTCCATAAGTCTTCACTTCCCCAAACAATGATTCTCAATAGAGGCAATACAGCTCTAGTGCTCTAGGGGACTTTTTGCTGGTAAATGTATTGGTTAGTGCTACTGAAGTTTAGTTGTTGGAAACCAAAAAGGGCTCATCTATTGCCATGTGTGGAAAATCATATACAAAATCATATCCTGGATCCCACAGAAATTTTGAATGCTTTGCCAGTCTTTGGTGTAGAGAACCCTGGATCCTATACCTGCTTTACAGATAAACAAAATCAGTTGTTTTTTTTTTAATTTCTTAGGAGAGAGAGAGAGAGACAGCGTGAGCAGGGGAGGGTCAGAGAGAGAGGGAGTCACAGACTGAAACAAGCTCCGGGGTCTGAGCTGGCAGTCAGCACAGAGCCCGACTCAGGCCCGAACCCACGAACCTCGAGATCATGACCTAAGCGAAAGTCGGACGCTTAACTGACTAAGCCACCCAGGCGCCCCCTTTTTAAAATTTTTTTAAATGTTTTATTTATACTTTTTGCCATTTTAATTACTATGTGATTAGTGTAAACCCTTTGGTTGATTTTGTTAGGGGTTTCTGGATCTGGATTTCTGTTTCCTTCCCCAGATTCAGAAAGTTTTCAGCTATTATTTCTGCAAATATATGTCTTCCCTCTTTNTTTTTTTTAATTTCTTAGGAGAGAGAGAGAGAGACAGCGTGAGCAGGGGAGGGTCAGAGAGAGAGGGAGTCACAGACTGAAACAAGCTCCGGGCTCCGAGCTGGCAGTCAGCACAGAGCCCGACGTGGGGCTCGAACCCGCGAACCGCGAGATCATGACCTGAGCGAAAGTCGGACGCTTAACCGACTAAGCCACCCAGGCGCCCCAAAATCAGTTTTAATATACACTGGCTTTTCCAGAAATGCAGTGATGCAATAGATCAAAGAGAGATCATTTTTGTTTTGTTCAGAACTTTATCAAGAGTTTTTTGTCATTTTAGAAAATCATTTCAATGATGACAATACCACACCTGGTATTTGAATACCAATGTCACATGCTGCATCAACATGATTTGTACTTGATTCATTCATGAAGATTCCATGTATAGATGGAAGCATTCAACCACTTTATTATGTTTCCTAGTGTAGTTTTGCCTGTACATTTAAATATTGTAATAAATATTACCTTATCGTATATTATATTCCTCTTATAAATCATAAAACTAAAGTTTGGATGTTACATTTAAAAAAAATCTCTGTGTGCTGTAAGTTATATATTTATGAATTTCATTTAAGGATCCTACACTAGATGCTAAAAATATTAGTTTTAACCAGGAGGAATTTGAGTCTGTTAGCACTGAAACGACTGCTGTTAAGAGTTTCTTGCTCCAGGTACAAGACTTTTTCCAGTCTTCTAAGCATCTGTATCATGATGGGCATTGTCCCTAGAACACTAATTTGTGGAGGGCCTACTTATACTAGTACCCTGTCCACATGATCCTTCTAAGTTGTTTACATACTCCTTGAGAAAGTATGTGCTACAATCAAGCCAAAGTACATTCCATTCCATTCCATCCCCAACTTAAAACAATCAACACATACATTGGTCATAACATGCCTGACACCCAATATTTAAAGTGTCAGCTTCAGATGGGTCAGATTTATTTATTTATTTAATTTTATTTTTGAATGGAAAGGAGCAACTGTGAAGTGGAGAAAATGGTTCAAAACCAGAACTAAAGCACCAACTAAAGCACTTCTTCCACAATTTGAGCAAAGATGAGTGTAGGGTTAGTTAATAAAGTGAAAGGGAAGAGACAGAGGAGGAAAGGACACAAGACAACGTCGTCCATGTTGAGATGCAAATTGCACAGAAGGCTTTGGTTTCTTCAGCCTGGATGGACAGTGGCAGGAAGTAAACATATGCATCCTCTCCTCTTCTATTTCCAAATTGTGTCCAGTATGGTGAGGAGAGAATATGTACTCAGCATTCCTCTTATATAGTGAAACTTAAAAGTTAGGTTTTTGATTTTTTTAAATCTGTAACACCTTTTAAAAACTAAGTTATTCTCCCAGTTTTTAAGCCCCTTTCTCTCTCATTCCCCCTCCACTCCACACATACACATACATATATCACCAATACACAAATACTTTTTAACTTTCAATCCTCAATTTCTTTCTTTGGGATGATTTACCTGCCTTGCATATTACATATCTCTTCTCATTATTCCAATTCATGCCATGAAACCTTTCAGTCTGCATCTCTGTTAATTAATGTATTTATTCAGTATATCAACTTAATCATCAGTAGATATTTATTGAGTATCTATTAGGCACAAAACATTCTGCCAGATGCTGTAGGCCTCTGAGATATATAACACTTTATTTCTTAAAGATCTTATATTTCATTTAGATACAACAAGAACATATAAGCAGTAAATCAATTTCATCAAGATCTTTCACAGACCTTCTCTCTGCAGATCCTACCAGTTGTGAGGTAGGTATTATTATTATCATCTTCACTTCAAAGGTTAATATAATAAAGCTCAAAGAGGTTGAATGATGGTCTTGAAGATGACGGACCAACAGCTCAATCCCTTGCCTATTGATTCCAAGGTTTAAATTAATTCTACTGCTAATCCTGCTTCTTAGAAAATAAACAGCAACAATAACAAAAATCATACCAAAAGGCAGTCTGTAATTCAACTCCAACAGAAGGAGTATCAGTAAGTACTCCAGGAGCTCAGAGAGGAGAGACACCACCACAAGTTTTAAGAGTCAGGGGAAACCTCCCAAACACAGAGGAAATCAAATAAAACATCAGTCTCAAATATACCTGGCAGAAGAACTTACCAAAAAGAGGGAAGAGAATACATGAGACTTACTTGGGGCAGGAATACATGAGACTTACTTGAGGAAGAAAGAATACCCAATGTTAATGGACCCCTTACTCTGCCCAGATACCATTTCAGACATTCTCCCCAAATCGCTCCATTTCGACAGATAAGGGATCTAAAGAGCAGTAACTTACTCCATGTCTCATGGCAGAGGAAAGGTTTGAATTCAGAAAGGCTGGCTCCAGACCTGTGCATCTGTCAACTACGGTCATAGCACACTGCTTCTCCAAGAGCTGAGGAGATGGAATATAGACACATGTGAAAACAAATCCAGACCACCAGCTTCAGCATACATATGCTTACTTTTGCAGTCTGAATTGATTTGTGACTTTTAGTTATCTATGCTTGCACTGTTTTAGATATAGAGAAGTGACTGGTTGACTTTTTAAATCATTTGCCCAGCACATTCACATGTTAATAGTGCATTTATTTCCTACTAGAATCCTCTAAGAAAGACAAATCAGATAATCTTTCCATTTTAATGGAAAGACAGAGTAAAATGACATATCTAAGGGTCATGAAGTGCCAACTTTGTTCTTTTCTCCCTCTTTCTCATTACAAGTTGGCTTTATCACAGTCTGCTGGGAGATGTCACCATCTCTGCTGCCTCTCACTGTCTCTTCTCACTCTATGTCTGGTTCCTAGAGCTACTCCTCCCAACATGCTGCATATTTGAAGGAGGATAGGGATGCATTCACTTACATTGCAACTCTGAGCAAGGCAGAACAGAATAAGATTGGGAAAAAGGAAACTTCAAATTCCAAAAGGTTCATTTGCCAGTCTCTGTTGGACCTGAGTGATTCAGTGACCCTAAAAGTCTCCCTCCACATCCCATGACAGCCATTCCACTGGGCAGGGGACAGACCATGTAGGAACCTGCAGGGGAAAACAAAACAAAACACAACTGTTGCCTCTGGACAAAATAAGCTGCTTGCCTGTGCTTTTGACTTATTGAATCAATTGGCTATATCCTCTACAAAATTTCATGTTTCAATTAAAAACAGAGAAAGCGGCAAAGGGAGTATAAAACTTCAGGAGATTTTAAGCAATAGTAGACTTTTACCCTATTAGCAGGTCTAATTTTCAGGAACTTTATCTTTTCTGCAGCGTTCGGGGTATTTTTCTGTCCTTTCTTCTCTAAGAACAATTACAGGAAAGCAGTCTGGAAGGGTGGTCAGACTCGGTCGAATCTGCACCTGGAGGCTGAGGTTCTTTGTTCCAGGCGAGCCTCAAGCACTGGGAATTGAGAAAAAGGTTTCCATCTTCACACTCATTATGGCACGAGCCTTTTTAAAACAGAAATGTCCACCAAGCCCCAAGAACGCACATCCCATAATGAAGATAAATGTTCCCTTGAAGCAAGTTCAAACTGTGGGATTCATTTTGCTATGGACTTTATTGCCTTCTAATTAGAGTGACATTTGGTCATTCTCATTATACCTGGAATCAAACGCGAGACTTGGAGGTAAAAGCCCCTCTCTGTACTACCCCCTTTCTAGAACTGATTCAATGAGTAGGGTGAATGGTGTTCCTTTTTGATAGCTCCTGTCCTCACAGTCTGATTATTACTGGCATTGTTACTAGTAAGAAATACCAGATTCGAAAGTGCTGTCTGCATTATGATCTATCTTTTTAAAATGTGGTGTCTTTACTTAGCTGTCTCCCTTTTTTTCTGAGGAAGCATCAGTGTGGATGTCAGGGTAGACTCTTTCCTCACCCTCCTCCCTGAAGGATGCAGTTGGAAGAGTTGCAGAGATGGTGAACGTGCAATGGTGGCATCCATTTTTGTTGTTGTTTGTTTTGTTTTGTTTTGAGAAATGACTGGCAGGAGACAAGGAACACAAAACATTTAATTGGGTGACCTGTGTTCTAGAGAATACAAATATCAGCAGCTGAGTTGTGTGGAAATAAATATTTAGGGTCTTCCCGTGCATGAAGAATGCCTGGTTTTCTGTGGAGTTCAAATGCTGGGGTCTAAGCGGTAGATCTTCAGACAGACCTAGGGAACCTAAGTGAAGCACAAAGAAGGGAATGATCAGAAGCTTGGTGGTGGGTGTGACAGCACATTGTAATTCCTGTGGCTGGCAGACTGGCACCTGGGCTCCAAGTTTCCTCTACCATGACAGTCAGGTGGCAGGTGTCCTGCATTTAACGGGATCTTTTTGTCAGCAGGTGTCTGGTCTGGGAAGCCTGTTCTGCCTCAACACCCATGTTCTGGGCTGACTTTGTCTTTGCCCATCCTTGAAAGGTTTTCTCTTTTCATATATAAACTTTCCTTTCTTTCCCTCCATAAGGTATCTAAGGTCAGTCAAAAATGCACAGTCCATCATGTATAAGGCAATAGGATACCTACCCAATTAATAAATTTCCAGATTATTAAATAATATCTTCTTTCATTAATGCCCTTGGCATACCAATCATAATTATTTTAAATTCCTGGTCTGATAATTCCAACATCCCTGCCATATCTGAGTCTGGTTCTGGCATTTTCTCCATCCCTTCAAACTGTTTTTCACCTTTTAGTATGCCTTGTAATATTTTGTTGAAAACTAGACATGATTCAGGGGTCAAAGGAACTGTGATAAATAGCCTTTAGTGATGTGGTGGTGAAGTGTGGGGGAGGGAAAGCATTCGAAGCCTTCTGATCAAGGGCTTAGTGAGCCTGTGCTCCTGGGCTGTGAATTTCGCAAGTGTTTCTCAGTTTTGTTCTATTTTGTTTTCACTCCTTTAGGTGGGACAGGTTGGGCTGGAGATGGATACTTCTCTGGTTGCTTAGGCTTTGATAAAACCGCGATATGTCAGGGTCATAAAGGCCTTCCCTTGAAGGCAGGCCTTATTTAGAAGAACAGCACGCTTTGGCAAATTTCAAAATGGTTACTTTATGCCCGCTCCTGCGGGAAGACTGAGGGGCTTTTTCTCCAATCTTTACTGTGAGAACTTGATAGATTTTCTGGAGGTAAACAAAAGCCCTCCAGGAGCCCTCACACAAGCTTACCCCTGCCCTCAAGCTCTCCCCTCCCCTAACCCATACACAAAGTTGTTAATTCCTAAACTTGTCCACACTGAGCCTCTAGCAACTCTCCAATTAGTTTAGGTTTTCCTGCCTTGGTACTAGTTCCCACGGAGCTCATGGGTTTCTACTCTGATAGGTTGTGATTCTCTGTATCTGTATGTCTGCTTCTAAGATTTTTGAGACAGCCATTTGCCTTTACTTCAGGGCTGTGATGGACTAAAGAAAACTTGCTTGTTTTAAGTTTGTTTAGTTTTTTACTTATTGCGTGATAAGTATTGAGTGATAACTTCCAAGCTCCTTACTACTAAACAGGAGACTAGAAATGCAACATCTTCTTTCAATATTTATATTGGGTTAGTCCTCCAAATCCTCCAGCATTCCAACATTATTTTGTTTAATATGATTAAAAATTTCTGCCATTGATAGGTGGCACCAGACACCTCATAGCAATGCACTTGTGTTTGCTTTTCACCTCCTTGTGTATCAACACTTCCAGAAATCTTCACACATGACCTGGGAATGATATTAAGCATCTGTATGATTGATGAAAGTCAAGCATATCTGAAATGTTAGAAGATGCCCAATGCCCAACCTGAGCAATTTATATTCTCCAGTTATCTTAACATTATGATCACAGAAATCATTACTATTACTGGAGCATTTATCCTATGTGGTGTCAGATACACATTTATGACCTGAAAGTCTCCTGCAGGTTTATATACTTGAGTCCATTGTGGGAAACTCAAATGCCTACTGGGTCCAGACTGATAAGGGTTTCAACTGGCCAGGATAAGTCTGGGCAAATCCTGGCACTCGAGTTCTTGTCTGAAGAGGGCGGTGCTACTCAACTCTGTTGAGCTGCTGTTGTGCTGTTCTGACAGGAAAGCAGGCCAACTCCAGTGAGATCATCAGGCAACAGGAACTGCAACTACAGATGTTCATGTTAAATCTCTAAATTAGTTAATCATGTCAACTACTTCCAATATTTTAATTAATCAAAATAAAACATGCCTGTAAACTACAGTTCTTTGGTAGCCTCCCCTCCTTTGGGCACCTCTGTCTTAAGGCATGACAGCAAAGATGTAGGGGCTCTCCCCACTTTGACATTCACCTACGTTATCAAGGGAAATGCTCTTTCCAGACAAATAGGTTCCCGGATATTGAAAATGCTTAAATCAGTCACCCTTTACTCTTAAGCACAGTATTTGAGAAGGGGTCATGTTTACCTGATCACAAACTCACATTGACAAAGAACCATGTCACCAGATTGTTGTGTACTAACTAGGTGCTTGTTCTGTGTTGATCTGCATGTGTTTATTGAACAAGCCCAATGGGGCAATCATTGTGCCACACATAGCTGATTTATGATTAGAAATAAAACATGGTCCTTTATGAAATACTTTGTGCATATCCATACACTAGAATATTACAGAGCTGTAAAAAAGAATGAGAAGGGTGTTTTTAAATATCCTGACATGAAACAGTCTCCAAGATATAATATCTAATGGGAAAAAAATGAAGGACAGTAAATATGCTAGAATTTGCATTGAGGGAAGAAGGACATATTTATGTGTTTTGTAGATGTAAAAAATCTCTTAAAGAACACACAGAAATTGACCTTGGCAGGAGAATTGAGAGAATAGGGACAGCATAGGAGGAAGACTTTTTACATTTTGTATAAACTTAACCCCAAAGTTAGGTTTCTTACATAGTCAGTTATGCTAATAAAATGGCAAAGACAAGATCGCCTTAAAAAAAATCTATCAGGGGACTCTCCTGGTCACTCACTGAATTAGGTAACAGAGGCAGACACAGAAAGACATTTTGGAAGCACTTTCCCCTCCACCCTAACAAACTCATACATTTTTAAAAATCAATAAATAAGTAGAAAATTAACAGTATGCAAATGTGTTTCAGAAGAAAAGCTCTCCATGGCCCAGGCAGCTTTTGTTTGCAAGAAGCCAGCATTGTAAACTGTGAAGCAAATCCCAAATTGAATTTTCTTGGTCCCCAAAACGTATTCTGGCTGCCCTGCTGGTGAGAGACCAGGGGAGCCACAGCAGAAATCTCTTAGTTATTCATAAATTCCTCCTCTTAAAAAAAAAAAGTTGTTGTTGTTTTAAGCACAAGAGTGAAGATGAACTCCAGAGCTCAGAAACCATTTTCATGCAAAACCAGGCGGCTCAGTATACAAATAAAGACCTAGCTGGGAACCCTGAACAGAGCAACATAAATACTCACATCTGGTATAAATAAACAACAAGATACATTGTTTTACGATTAATGCCCAGCTCATGAATAAGTACACACAATGGAGATAGAAGTATTTAATTTTGTGTTGTAGAACATAATTAGAAATTATTAAACAAAGTCAGAACACAGTAGAGATTTCTCAAAATGCACAGGCTCTGGGTATAGTCTGGGCATGTTTGAAACAAGTTTTGTCCAACATCAGATTTCTTTCTTTCTTTTTTTTTTTTCCCTAAGAAAAAACAATCAAGAAAAGCTACAACCACAGTGTTTCATTAAATAGTTCACGAGAGTCTCTCACTCACTCACTCTCTCTCTTTTCCCATTTCCTTCTGGGAGTTTAATGCACTGTGATAAGATAAATATCTGCCTTTTAATGATGATCACACCGTATTAAAATGTCTCACCCTGTTACCGATAATGCATGAGATTATGAAAGATGAAAAAAAAGTAAAAGTTCCGTTTTCTCTTCCCTGCTGATGCTGTTTGTTTACCGTTTGCATTTCCCTAGCTGAGACAGTAACAACGGCAGCTAATTTTACTGGATTTCTCTTCATTCCACTTTGATTTCTCAGACAGATGCAATCCCTACTGGTTTTATTTATTATTTTCTTCTTAGATCAACAATCGTAATTTTGTTTCATTAAACTTGACTGGACATATCACTGTCACTTGCTTTCATTGACCAGGATAGAATCGGAGAGAACTAAGTTAAATCGCCAGAGTTCATTAAAATAACAACAGGTTGCCCAATTTTGAGGTGTGGGGAAGGACAGAAGGTCAAGCCACCATTGTTCCCAGTCACATGCAATTGCGTGTGGTCACCGACGCACACGGCCAGCTTTGTGTAAAGAATCAATGGAGTGATTTTTCTTTTGATTCTAATTTTTAAGGGCTGCTCTGCATCAGAAGAGGGTGGGAACTTCATGCAGACTTGATTTTTAAATTTTAGAAGTAAGCAGGTCAAGAAGAATAAAGGCCAAAGGATAAGCAAGAAGACAGGTACAAGGGGTTCTATGGCGAGATAAAATAGGCCCCAAAAGGCGTAATTCTCGCGTTGGCTTTGCCAGGTTCCAGAAAGCAAAGACAGGGCTTTTGTCCTCAGAGAGAATTGTCCCCTGCTCTGACTTTCTGTCTGAATAACCTTTCCAGCTGATTTATCTTCTTCTTAGAGACCAAAGTGATAAGGATGCTGAATCTCTTCTTCCTGGCTTTTTTTTTCCCCCCTACTCTCCTGGCAGCAACTTAACTCTTATTTGTTTTGAAAATTAGCGATTTAACAGGGCATTGCCTTTACTGGCTATTTGTTCTGCTGACCTGTGGGGGAAGCTGGCACTGGTGCTGCAAATGTGCTCCTCTAACAGGTATGTTATTGCATTATTCCTTTATGGGGGCTTCCACGTAATTACACCAAATGTTGTTATAAATCCCACCGGAAGCCACCTCTCGGCTGAAGTCTAGAGGACGCTTTCAGTGTATATATCCCTCATCTGCCATTAGCGCGACACCATGTACCCCCCAGTATATTAGAGGACACACCGAACAGGCACAAGGACTACATGATCCAAATGGAGAGTGAGCGATTTGACAAGAAGCCAACCAGCACTTCACGCAAAACCAACTACCATCCAAACGCTTCTTTCACAACAAAGGTTGAATCGAAACCCTATTCCCCTAGCATATGAATTAGAAGAACAATTGTCTGATTATGATTAAAAAAAGAGCATTACATTTTATGTTCAGCCATAATTGGTATTTATGACAATTTATGTAAACAGTAATGAAGCCTATGTGATTTTTGCGGGGAAATTGCATTATGACACCAATGATCGTTACTGTTAATTTTCCTGAAGATGATGGCAATCAGCAGGCATAGTTTCATTGTAAATAGGTTAATTTAAAATTCAAACACTGCTGGTATTTCAAAATGAGTTCACATTTGATTTCTGAAAGCTTTGGCCCAGCCTTTTTCTGTGTCAAGATAAAAATGCATGGATGATATATGTCAGTATGTAAAACTTTGTTCTTCAGGATTTTATGTGTGTAAACATGTATGCGATATATATATATATATGAATGTGTGTATTACATANAGCTACAACATACTGCACATACTTTTAAATTTTTGTTCTGTTTTTGTAAAAACTTACTACTACTATCACAAACTGTTTTGCCAACTTTTTAATTTAAGTGAAGAGTGGCACGTCATCATATTCTATTATTTCTATTGTATAATTTGAAGATTCTCTAATCAAAATCTTAACAAGATACAAAAGTATAAATGTATTTCTCTTTATTGACCTTGGATTTTGGCTAGTTACTCAGTTAAATTGAAAATCTGCCAGTACATATTTTCAGATCACATCAACTAGTTAATTTCTTTTTTTTTTTTTTTCCTTTTCAGGTACATGTTTCCTAGGATTTAGATCAATTCCTGCCAACTTGTCCAAGCAAGGTGAAAGTGTCTAATTTTCACCTTTTGATACTTTAAAAAAAATAGTAGCTACCCTAATATTCTTGTGTGTGTGTCTATTTTGTATATTAATAGAAATCACAAAAAGGCATTTGGAATTATAAAGAAAAAGAAAAAGAAACACTTTAATGCTGGGCTGTGTCTACTTATTTTAAGCAATATTTAAGTAATCACATAATATACTATAGTTTCATATCTTTTGCAACTGTAATAATATAAAAACTGCACTAATGTAAGTTACTCATTTTTCTTAAAAAAATAAAAATGCTATAGTCGAAGACTGTGATTTTTTGCAATAGATTTTTTTGATAATGGAAATGAAACATGCTTGTAAATAGCTTCTCTCTCTCTTTCTCTCTGTCTCTTTTATCTCTTTCTTTTTAAGAGTAGTTTCTGGGTGGTCAATCAATTGCTCATAGTTTGTAATTCTAATGAGATAAAATGTAAGTATGAATATTCAACATGTATTATAATTTTGATTATATTAATTCTGCCAGTTTGATCTTTTGAAAATTTCATTCTTTGTAGAGAAGTTATATGGCAATGCTCATCTTTATATGTAGCCCTTTTATTTTAAATGCTATTTGAAAAATAACATGCTCAGATAGTTTTACCCTGGACCACTCATTTAAAAGAAGAGCAATTGGGAGCTTCTGGGTGGCTTAGTTGCTTAAGTGTCTGACTCTTAACTGTCGGCTCAGGTCATGATCTTACGATTTGTGAGATCGAGCCCCATGTCTGGCTACTTGCTGACAGTGTGGAACCTTCTTGGGATTCTCTTTCTCCCCCTCTCTCTCTGCCTGTCCTTTCTTGTGCACGTGTACATGTGTGCATGTTCTCTCTCTCTCAAAATAAATTACCATTAAAAAAATTTCTAACAAGAGCAATTGGAAGACATGTTTTAGATAAGCACAAGAACGTAACAAGTGTTTTCAAATTTAGATGTTCAGAGCCTTGAATTCATATTATTTTTATTGACTATAACAAAAAATCGATAATTTTATATGAACTAAAATTATATTTATATGAAAAGATATTCATGATGATATATTAAGTATACATTCTTTATAATCACATCCAAGTACTCATGCTTCCCTCAGTAGAGGGAAATATGACATGTTGAAGAGTATTGTTCAGGTGTTTTCTGTTCAGGAAATTCTACAAGAAATCTTAAAATTAAGATAATCATATACATATAGTAAATGTTCTGTGGATTCGATGAGGGCCATTATTTGAATTATTCCTTAACCAGGTATCCTTTCCAAAGGCATTTCTGTCGAGAACTACTGCTCTAAAATACAATCAAAATGATACAGGTCTATTGCTGAATAGTTTTTTTTAACTATTTTTAATTTGATTGGCCATTCTCTGCTGATGAAGCCCATTCTATTTGGTTCCTGGGTGATTCCATTTATGTCCTTCCATTCCCCTACAGACAGAATCATTCCTAAATTCAGAGAAGCTCTTTAGTCAGAAAAATGAATTCCTTAATGTAAACCCTTCCCATATTTTAAAACAGAATCAATACGGGAAGACAAAGCAAGCAAAAACATATCCTATTGGTGAGAATTCAGTAGCACTAAGTCTTCATTTTTCAAATGAACCAAGAAGATCTCCAGTTAACCCTTTGTAGAACCATTCTGCACTAAAATCTCAGGATTTTTTTTTTTACCTTTCAAAACTTTCGTAATCCCATATTCCATAGAGGTCAGCTATTAATAAAACCTAGTTATGTGGCATCATAATGAATGGCAAATTGATTTAGCTAATGTAGTCAAACAAATGATGGGTTATACTGAAAGGAAAAGGGTTCAGCCAGATTGATTTACTTGTTAAATGCAAACTAATTTGTGGTGAGGATATTCATCTTAAGTCATTCATAGGAAGAAAGAAAGAAAGAAAGAAAGAAAGAAAGAAAGAAAGAAAGAAAGAAGGAAGGAAGGAAGGAAGGAAGGAAGGAAGGAAGGAAGGAAGGGAGGAAGGGAGGGAGGAAGAGAAAAGAAGAAAGAAAAAAAATTACCTAAAGCAAAACATCCAGGCCAAATGAACCTTAAAAACTGATCACTGTGAGGGGCACCTGGGTGGCCCAGTCAGTTCAGCATCCTGATTTCAGCTCAGGTCGTGTCTCATGGTTGGTGAGTTTGAGCCCCATGTCAGACTCTGTGCTGACAGCTTGGAGCCTGGAGCCTGCTCTGTGTGTGTGTCTCTCTGTCTGCCCTTAACTGGCTCCTGCTCTGTCTATCTCAAAAATAAGTAACCATTAAAATTTTTTTCTTTAAAAAGTAACAAGTGTGTAGTTGGCAAGACTTCTTCGTATCCTTATTACTGAGCACTTGTTTTGGTTATAGGTGCACAAATGGGTTCTGAATCTTAGGTTTAACATACGTACAGGTTACTGTGATTTGTTATATAAACTACGTCAATAGTTTCAGCCAAAATATAAGGTCAAAGACAAATTGTGCCTGTAATACTGGCTTTTAACTATATCCAAAATCTCATAGAAAACTATAGGTCAACATGAAAAAAAAAGTATGATATTAGTCTACAGTCATCCCTTCAATTAAAAAGCAAGAACAAAACAAACAAAAATAAAAAAAAAATCTTACCACTTATTCTATGCATAATATAAAGAGATACCTTTTCTATGTGACTATACTTGTGTAAGATATCACCTCCTGTGCTGTTTAGTTCCTTGTGGGTATTTAACAAAGACAGTACAGTTGTATGAACAGATTTGAGACCCGCTTTATCCTACATTGGTAAGGTTCTTACTTTATAGGCCAGGCACTTAGGCACAATTGGTAGAAACAAAAAAAAACATCCATATAGATTTTCTTTCAGTCTCCTAATGATTTGCCCCTTATTAGGATTTCAAAAATGTTTGCTGAATATGGTTGCTGACTTACATACGTGTTAAACATTTTGGTTCCCAATAGACTTCTCAAAATACTATATTTTGGTGGAAAGAAGAAAGCATGCCACCAGTTACCATGTCCTTACCTTCCTGAAAGGGAGTACATAAATGCACTGGATATAGCATGCAGTCAGGGTTACTGACATCTTCCACAGATCATGTCCACAAGGTAGAGCTGATCAGCTGGGTTATTCACACTCCTAATTATGTTGGGGTGGGAGCTTGCTAGGAATTATGCAAACCTTATGCTCTCTGTCCTAATGGGGAAAAATGGCTGACAAACTGATTTACCTCTGGAGTTTTTGATCTAAGGATAGGCAGATAGAGAGACTAATTCCATTTGTTACTATCTGTCTTTCATCACTCATGGCTGATGAGAAAGAAAGAAAATTGCACTCAAAAAGATTCTTTTATTTCCGAGAGGAAAAGGAATTTGACCACAAAGATGACAGAGTTACAATTCTTTACCTTAAAAGGGCAACCTTTGGAGGATGACTATCATTCTAAAAACGCAGGCACTGCTTTTTTCTTTTGTACTCTATTAAGAATTGTGCATGAAACCACTCAGAGTAAATGGGGACTAAGGGTCAACAGAACAGTTAGAAAGGTGACAAACAGCAATTCATTTCACTGTTTGTTTTCTAGATGATGGCTGCCTCTTTCTCCTGGTGTTCCCTTGTTTCTGGGGTGCTACACAATGAGTTCTATGTCCTTTTAAATAGGGGCAGAACTGCCACAGTGTAAACTAATAAATAGTACAATTGAAGTTTCCTTGGTCATGAAACATAATGGATTCCTCTCAGGTACTTTATTCTTTCTCTCAATTATCTTTTCTAAAGAAAGAAAAGAAGTTATTTTGTAATTTTATCCTGACATCTATGGATTAATTTTTTTTAAACTAGTGCTGCTCCTTCATACCTTTTGTAAAGTACAAATGTGGACCAAATTTGTATCACGTTTGCCCAACTAGATCCACAACCTCCTGCCTTAAGAAAATTTCTAAAGTTACTCGTTTCTAGTAATCAGGTTATTTAGGATGCATTAGTGTCATATTCTACTTTTATTTTAAAAAGTGACAGCTGAGTGGCAAATGGGGAAATTTCAACCTAAATGTGCTCTAGAGATTTCTGTAGGATTGGCCCAGTCAAGATGCCAAATATACCTCAAAGATGAAAAAGTATTCCACCTAATCAATATACTAATTTCAGTCATCTTTATAATTAATACCTGCCAATCCATTCAAACAGATGCTTAGTGATCCACATTGATCTCTAAGGTTTTCTGAAAACCACTAGGAAAAAACAACAGCATGCCAATGTGCATTAATTTCACTCATATTGACATTTTCTAAGTGTTAGAATTTCTAAAATAGCAGCAAGTCAAATACTATAATGCCAGATCCAAGAAAAGTGATATTGTGATAATGATTAATCAGAGAATATTACCTCTAAAAATGCTAATCATCCTTTTTTCCTAATCAAATTCTCATATGTATTTTTTAGCTCCTTTTCTAAAATAACCCTACTATAACACATGCTGATTTCAGGACCAAACTCCTAGAGGAAGAAAAAGAAGTCTTTGTACCAAAGAGGCAATGATCTCTTAGCTATGATACAAAAGCATGATGCATAAAAGAAACTACTGATAAATTGGAATATATCAAAATTAATAACTTGTGTTCTTTGAAGCCACTGTTAGAAAAATGAAAAGACAAATCTCATACTGGGAGAAAATATATGCAAAGCATAGATCTGTAAAAATGATTTGTATTTAGAATATATAAAGATATCTCAAAGCTCAATAACAAGAAAACAAAAAATACAACCAATAAATGCCAAAAAAAATGGAATAAACCCTGCTCCCAAAAATATCTATGCTCAATGTCATTAGTTATTAAGGAAAGACAATTTTAACAACACACTTACTATGATGCCTGAAATTAAAGACTGACCATACAAAATATTCAGGAGAATATCAGGGAACCAGCATCCTCATGTACTACTAGAGGAAGTATAAAATGGTACAACCATTATAACCACTCTGAAATAGAGTTTGACAGTTCTTTATCAGAGTAAATTTTTATCTACCATATGATTTAGCTAGTCCTCCCCATGCTTTTACTGAAGAATAAAAAAAATTCTCTAGAAGTTTTATACTTTAGTTTTACTTTTAAGTCTGTGACTGATGTTGAGTTAACTTTTAGTATGTGATATAAGGTATGGATTGAAGTGTATTATTTTGTATGCCAATACCTAATTGTTCCAACATCATTTGTTAAGAGGACTATACATTCTTCACTGAGTTGCTTTTCCAGTATGATCAAAATTTATATTGTATATGTATGGGTCTGTTTCTGGACTCTACATTTTATTCAAATATTCCATTTTTATATCCTGCTACCAATAACATACTGCATTCATTATTGTAGTTTTATAATAAGCCTTGAAATCAAATCCTGTTAACCCTCCAATTTTCCTTATCAAATTTGCTTTGACTACCTGTACCCTTTTTATTTTTTATATGTATTTTAAAACAGCTTATCAAAATCTACGGAATAAAAGGCTGATGAGATTTTGATTGAAATTGTGTTGAATTTATGGATTGATTTGGGAAGACTGACATCAAAATGGTTCGGAAACTTTCAACGCATGAACAAAATCTGTCTCCATTAATTTAGGGCATTTACAGTTATTGTTAGTAAAGTCCTGAAATTGTTAGGGTATAGTTTTGCACATTTTTATCAGATTCATTTCTAATAGTTCATATATTTATGCTATTTTAAATGTATTTTAATTTCAGTTTGTTTCTTCATTGCTTGTATTCAGAAATGCAATTGAATTTTGTATGTTAAACCTAGTTCCTATAATCTAATTCTAGTTACTTTTTTTATTATATATATTTTTAAGTTTATTTATTTATTTTGAGAGAGACAGAGACAGTTTGAATGATGGAGGGGCAGAGAGAGAGGGAGAGAGAATCCCAAGCAGGCTCTGT
The DNA here is from genome assembly GCF_008692635.1 of Crocuta crocuta. Lineage (NCBI taxonomy): Eukaryota > Metazoa > Chordata > Mammalia > Carnivora > Hyaenidae > Crocuta > Crocuta crocuta. The sequence goes on from NW_027528357.1 coordinate 66,054, forward strand.
GCTGGTTTGATCCAGGGCTCAAGTCACAAAACTGCAAGGTCATGACCTGAGCCAAAACCAAGTGTCAGACTTGGTTTAGCTGACTGAGCCACCCAGGCACCTCATCTAGTTATTTTTTAAATCATTTTATGTTTTAATATTTTTAAGTTTTTATTTTAATTCCTGGTGCATAACATACAGTGTGATATTCATTTCAGGTGTTCAATACAGTAATTCAACACTCCATACATCACCCTGTGCATGTCATGGCAAGTGTACTCTTTAATCCTCATCACCTATTTAACCCATCCACCAATCCACCTCTCTTCTGGTAACCATCAGTTCTTTATAGTTAAGAGTCTGTTTCTCGGTTTACCTCTCTCTTTTTTTCCCCTTTGTTCATTTGTTTTGCTTCCTAAATTCCATATTTGAATTAAATCATTATGGTATTTGTCTTTCTCGGACTGGCTTATTTTGTTTAGCATTATATTCTAGGCTTGTATTCTTGCAAATGGCAAGATTCCATTCGTTTTATGGTTGAATAATAGTCTATTATATATATGTATGTATACATGTATATGTATGTATACACACATGTATGTACATATAACATGTATATATTATATACGTATGTATACATGTATATATACATACATGTGTGTACATATAATATGTATATACATACATGTATGTGTACATATTCATATATAATAGAATAATATTCTATTCTATGAATAGAATATGTATACATATTCATATATATGTATGTATGTACACACACACACACACACACACACACACACACACACACCATGTCTTCTTTATCTATTCATCAGTTGATGGACACTTGGTCTACCTCCATACCTTGGCTATTGTAAATAATGTTGCTATGAAAATTGAGGTGCAGGTATCCCTTTGAATTAATGTTCTGGTATTTAGGGGTTAACACCCAGTAATACAATTCCTGTATCATAAGCTAGTTCTATTTTTAACTTTTTGAGAAACTTCCATGGTGTTTTCCAAAGTGGCTGCACTAGTTTGCATTTCCACCAACAGTGTAAGAGGGTTCCTTTTTCTCCACATCCTCTCCAACACTTGTTTCTTGTGTTTTTGATTTTTGTCATTCTGACAGGTGATATCTCATTATGGTTTTAATTTGCATCTCCTTGATGATGGGTGATGTTGAGCATCTTTTCATGTGTCTGTTGGTCATCTGTATGTCTTCTTTGGAGAAATGCTTGTTCATATCTTCTGCTCATTTTTAATTGGATTATTTGTTTTCTAGGTGTTGAGTTTGATAAGTTGTTTCTATATTTTGGATACTAACCCTTTATTGGATATATCATTTGTAAGTATCTTCTCCCATTCCATAGGTTGTCTTTTACTTTTGCTGAATGTTTCCTCCACAGTGCAGAAACATTTTTTTGCTGTAGTCTCATTAGCTTATATTTTATTTTGTTTCCTTCACCCCAGGGGACATGTCCAGAAAAAATATTGGTATGGTCAATGTCTCTTGGTCAATGCTATGGTCTTGTCTCTTGGTCAATGCCTTTGTTCTCTTCTAGGGTTTTTATAGCGTAGTATATTTGTCTGATTTTGCTACCAGGGTAATATTAACCTCGTAGAAATGGTTGCAAATTATATCCTTCTCTTTATGTTTTTTTAAGTTTGTATAGAGTTGATATTACATCTACCTTAAATGATTGGTAGAGTTTGCTGATGAAATCTGGGCTTGGAGTGTATTTGTGGCATAGTTTCAAAATGCAAATTCAGGGGCGCCTGCGGGGCTCAGTTGGTTAAGCATCTGACTCTTGGTTTAGGCTTAGGTCGTGATCTCACAATCATCAGATTGAGCCCTATGTCTGGCATCTCTTTGGGTGTGGAGTCTGCATAAGATTGTCTCTCTTTCTCTCTCTCTCTCTCTCTTCCTCTGTCCCTCCTCTACTCATTCTCTCTCTCTCTGCCTCAAAAATAAATTTTAAAAAAATGCAAATTGAACTTATTTAATAGAAATAGAGTTAGTCAGGTTTAGCTTTCTTTTTGTTCTGTTGTTTCTGTTTTTTAAGTGAGCTTTGGTATCTTGTGCCTTTCAGGGAATTTGTTCATTTCACCTACAATGCTGAAGATAGTGCTTAAAGCTGCTCCTCATATCCTTGATCTTTTTAATGCTTAGAATAATTCTGTGTGTGTGTGTCTACAAGAAACACTAGAGTAGTTACTGGCCTTCCATCTCTCATCCTTGCCACTGGTAATCTGTGTCTTTTCTAAGTATTTTCTGATTATTATAACTAGAAGTGCATCATTTTTATTGACTCTTTCCAAAGAATCGATCAGATTTTGGTTTCATTGATTTTCTTTATTGTTTCCTACTTTCTATTTATTATTTCTAGCCTGATTTTTATTATTTTGTTTCATTTATTTTTAATTTGTTCTTCTCATTCTTGTTTCATAAGAGGAAGGTGACCTCACTAATTTGATATCATAATTTTTCTCTAATAGAGTCACTTAATGCTCTACATTTTCTGCCATTTTAGTGACAGTTTTCTATCCAGGACTTTAAAGATGCTTTTCCCTGTTTTCTCAGTTGCATTGTTCTGGAAGAGAAATCTCTGTCATCCTTTCCATTTTTCCTCTGTACAAGAAGTGACTCTTTGTTTGGCTCTTTTTAAAGATCTGTTTTTTAAAAGTGGTTTTGAACCGTTTGCTCACCATATGTTTTGGTGTAGTTTTCTTCATGTTTCTTTTGCTTGGGGTTCATTGAGCTTCTTAAGTTAGTGGCTTTATAATGTTCAACAAACTGGGCAAAACACTAGCCATTATTTCTTCAAATATTTCTTTTATTTCTTATTCTTTTCTCTCCTTAGGGAACTCCAAATACATATATATTAGGCCAACTGAAGATGGAATATAGCACATTTTTTTTCAGTTTTTGATTCTTTCTCTGTTTCATTTTTTAATTTTTATCACAGCATACTTAATCATCCTAAGTATTTTTTATCTCTATCCTTCTTCTTGCTAACTCTTACTCACTTTTCTAATTTTATCTCATGGCCAATTTTCAGAGAAACACCATTTGACCCCCTAATCTCAATCATTTCCTCAATTATAATATCTTATTTCAACCTTTATATTTATGACACAATATTTATCATAGCATACATATCAGTTAACATTGGAAATAAAGTATTTCAGTACAAACCTTCAAAATATAATAACTGAAATAATAGAAATGTTTCCTAATTATACTCTGATTTTGTTCCTTGGGAGGAATTATTTTCACTGTTCATGACTTTAATATCTATACTCTGAGAGACACTGTGTTCTGTGTTCATTAATTTCCATAACAATATTAGAAGTAGGCATTTTGCAAAAAGTCTTCCTTGGGAGTGCATAACTTTTACACTCCACAGGTTTGATGGCCTAAGGTTTAGTGTTGTGATTTGTTTGTTTTGTTTCTATTTCCTAATAACTCAAAACTTAAAAACTTCAGTCTGGTGTTATGGCTTCTTTATTAATGTAATCAATACAATTTGTACACTTCTGATCTATTTCCTTTTAGAGAGTTTTACATAATACTATGTGCTGGGAAATAATTCTCCATAGAACCATCACAATTCTGTATATCTTACAACCAGAGGCATGGACTACCTTACTCCTGGACTATGTTCACAAGGAGGTCAGCATAGCAAAGGACCTCAGAAGTTACAGTAAGTATCTAGCTCCGAATCAAAGAGAAGAGTTATTTGCAGTTTTAAGACAGAGATTCTATCTCCTTCCAGGTAGAGGTGTGGCATACTCACTATCCATTACAAAATATTTGGATCCCTAAAGCACAGGGCACTTGTACTGTACTGCAATCTACCTTGTGGGCAGACATTATCCCACTTCCCCATGGGGTCTGGGACATAGGAGGGAAATGCCAAATCTCCAGCTATAGCTTTTGTTATGAGTAAAGACTTTTTTGTCTTTGACGAGGATTCTTGCATCTTCTGCCAGCATCCGTAAAACTGGCAGGCCAAACTATTAGCTTTGAAGTAAGATAAAACCTCATATTCTTCACAGTTATGGGCAGTACCTATGCCTAACATTTAACATATTTGTCATGCCTATTTATTTATTTGCTTCCTCATCTCCATACCTTTGTCTCTCAGTTTAATGGTGACTAAGACAATCTAAAATAGAAGGCATATTTTGAAAACAATACTCTTACTTTGATCTCTGATGCAGGCCTGAGTCATTTACTTCAGATAAAAATTCTTATAATGTCATGTTTTTTCAATCTTTCTTCTTTGACTTTGGAGTCCAGAAGTCATTGGCTTTTCCACCCTTTAAAGAGGGTAATCTCTGTATTCTTTCCCAATTTTGTTTGAAAATCAGTAAATCTTTGCTTGAACTCATTTTTCTTATAACATCTTATTAAAGGCAGGCAGTAATAGCCATGCCACATTAGCTCTCTGGCTGTTTTTAACCACTTGCCTTATAGCTAGAGTCTCAATACACACATTATCTTCCTTCCAAGTTACTGCAAAGACAGTTTTAACAACTCTATGGCCACTGCACAGCATGGATCTCCATGTTTTTAGCTTGTGAAACATGTTCACTGCCCACTACTCAAATGCTTAACTACTCAGCCAATGTCACACATTTTATTATTCTTATTTTTCTTTTATGGAACCCACTTACTTGAAGGTACGAACCTCTGTATTTGCTAAGTAATATTAACTACTGAGTCAATCTAACTCAAAAATGTATAATAACACATTATTTCTCACTAATATGAAGTTCAAAGTGGATGCTCTTGTCTGTAGATGGCCTTTCTCCAGGCAGTGACTCAAGGACCCAGGTTCATTCCATTTTGTGACTATACTACCTTCAACATATGACTTCCAAAATCACTATATCATTTATAGCAATATAGTAAAGATCAAGATTTCATGAAAAATCACGATCATGCACTGAAGACTTAGGGGCCTGGGTTGGAAATTGTGGATCTTGTTTTCTGTTATGCTGCCTACCTAACTGCAAGACAATATGGAAAGTATAGTCTTGCTGTCAGTCCAGTCAGAGTGGAAAACTGGTGAACAGTTTGCTATTTTCTGCAACAGCACACTTACATATTTATTGGTATGGTTGTTAAATGTCTGTCTCAATCACTAGTTTATAAGCTCCATAAAGACAAATTTTATGTATATTTGTTTTGTAATTATGCTCAGTACTTAGTGTTCAATAAAATATTTGTTAAAGAAATGAGTGAAAGAAGTAAGAAGATTTAATATGATCACACAATTTCACTGATAAGAAAACGAAGGCTACAATGTAATTTGCTTTCCCTTTTCATATAGTGTTAAAGTTTAGAAGAGGTTCTAAAATCTAACTCTGCAGACTACTTGTATGATGTTCTAGGTAATTTTATAAATATTTATCAGCAAGTTTCGGTAACTAAAATTGTAATTGTATTCAGGTACACATTGGTCTTTGGAAAAATAACAACATGAAAAAAATAGCAACATAAAATAGCATTTTAAGAAAACACTCATGGATTCTATTTATAAAGGATTTAGTCTTCAGTTTGGATTCAGATTCAGCACATGTATGTGGATGTGCTCTGCCCAAATACTTAAATGCCAGTCATAAAAAGACAACTTGCACCCAATTTTCTTTCTCTGTTGTACCAGTTGTTCAGCCCAAGCATGATAACCATCGAAAATTTTTTTGATCATGGAGCAACTGGCTGACTCAGTCATTTAAGCATCCAACTCTTGATTTTGGTTCAGGTCATGATCTCATGGATTGGTGAGTTTGAGCCCTCACTATGCTGACAGTGAGGAGCTTGCTTGGGATTTTCTCCCTCTCTCTCTCTCTCTCTCTGCCCCTACCCCACTCATGTTATCGGTGTCTTTCTCAAAATAAATAAATGGACTTGAAAAGATAAAATAATTCTTTTCTGTCATAGCCCTTCCCTTTGACATCAGTCTGACTTTATGTGTAAAACATTAGGCTTATTTTTCTTCATAATGAATCCTGTATATATTCAAGTTTTCTACACACGGAGATATTTTATTTTAGTCTTTGATGAAACACTGCCCCAAGGACAGTGTCACCTCCACATCATTGTAGCCACAGTAGCTGTACTGGTATGTAAAATTGTGTGTGCTTGGTATGTTTTGAACATCAGCTGAGAGCAGTGATGTATTTCCACATGGGGAGAAGGATGATGAGAATGTCTGGAAGATAGTTCAGACTGAAGTTTGTGGAGCACTGTCTACATTTCTTTCTGACAAGGTCGACTTCAAGGGTGACATTAACAACTTGTTCTCTGTCTAATGACACATTTAGATTAGAGTTTGCAATGTCCACAGCCTCCATTTTTTTTCTTCTATTCATTGCCAGATAAGATGCTTGATAGGTATCTCCACAGTAACCTTTCAGAATCTATTTATTTAGATGAACCAAAATAATGACATGCCAAACGAATTAAGAATGATATTTTTTATATCAACTGAAAACAATTTAAATTGTCCATATGCATAAGCTCTGTGGCATGAATGATCTTCTCATTTCATAGTTAGGAAAAAAATGAAGAATTTGTTACTTTCTATTGCTGTGTTTTTGTGTACAGAATTGGGGAGAAATGACTGCATACTGGGAATTCACAGCTACTCTTTTCCCTAGGAGTCTCATTAGACCTGCCAGAGCCAGGAATACAAGAAGAATACACAACTGGAAGTGTGATTTAAATTTCTAATGTTTAAAAAGTACAATTATAGAAAGTTATGTTTTCCTTTGTTTTCTTTCTTTTTGAAAACTTTTAACTTGGATTTCAGGAACACATAAAGTAAAAACAAGATCAACCATTCTAAATTGCTCTTCTCGTGATTTGCACAACACACTAAAGTATCATTATTTGCATCTCTTTTCTGCTACTCTGTTCTGCCCCAGTTCTCTTTCCCTCATGAATCCTACCTGCCTGGGATAGAGAGTAACTCGGCAGCTGCCTGCCATTAAATTTCTGGCAGCGGGTCCTTCTCCGTGAAAGCTCTGACAAACATATTCTGCATGTACTTCCTCTTGCTGAAGTCTCACTGAGTCTTACCAAGGATTTAAGCATCTTCCATAGTCCTCAAATTGCTTTACATGTTCGTGTCTTTAAAATCTCACATAGATTTTCTTAGACAGTAACTACGTAATATCTTTCTTTTAAATCTCTCATAGTAGTTAATACAATGTTGCATGCATAGCAAGCACTTAATAGAGATATTGAATTGGATAAGTTAAATAGAATTGCTGTTTAAGACCCTGGAATTGTCTGCCTTATTGACAAGAAGACACTGGAATAAATGAAGCCTGATATTTGTTGAAAGGTTGCTGAATGCCATTTTGTCTAACTTTCCATTTATTCAAGATGGCTCCCAGCATTCTTTCTTGTTCAGTGGATAACTAACGTGGGACTACAACAGAGAAGCATGGGCAGATGAAATGCCATACTCATTATCATGTGTAAATGTCAACAGAGTTCATGTTTAAAAAAACACCTTTTAATGTGAGAATAGGCATTGGGCCATGGTTCCTCATGTACCATCTGTCACATCACCTTTGAAGTCCTACTGAATCCTCGTCCTTTGAAGTCAGACACTCATCCTTCTACACAAAGGAAGCTGCTACATGCAGCAGCAGCAAAGAGATGAAAGAGTGTGCCTCAGCTATGCTGAATATACTGTCGATGTTTTAATTTAAAGAGGTAATATTCACCTTTGACATAGAAAATTGGCCTCTGGTTATAGTTCTTCTGAAAGTGTGTTTGGGAGCACATAGATACAACCTTTACAGATATTTTCTCCCCATGTAATAGTTCCAACTGTAAACTTTGCTCATAAATGTTTATTATAATATGATAGCAGCTATGATAAACATTTAAAAAGTTGCTAAAGCTGAAAAAGACTCTCTTCTTGGCCAAATGTTAGAAAACTTTCTCAAACTCTTTTTTTTTTTTTTTTTTTTTTTTTTTTTTTTTTTTGGCAAGGCTTTGTCCTTGGGCCCTGCCTTTAGTCAGCTGACTTCAGTTTTAGCAAGAATCCTCCTAAGTCAGGTTGGAAAGAAATCCCCACCCTTGGAAATTTTTGCCTTTGATATCTGGTCTAACCCTCATCTCCCACCCTGGATATCTGATGACTCTGGCGTGTCTTCAGCAAGAATGTTATTAAATCTATTTCGTAAGAATTACCCTGCCTTTGATGTCATCTCTTAATAATTTTCCATCCACTGACTCCCTCATTCTGCTCATTGGCAATAAATTCCTACATGTTCATGCTGTATTCAGAATTGAGCCTGATTCTATATTGAGCCCTTTTTCCCTATTGCAGTAGTTTCTAATAAAATAATTTATAAACCACTTTAGCTACTCTCTGTCTGTGGCTCCCTTTAACAAAGCAAATAGTTACATTGTACAGATCAGATGACTAAAGACAGATCCAGTGTACTCTTTGTAATGGGCTATACAAAGTAGGATTAGGATCTCCTATAGCTGTGTCTATGATACTAACATTGCTTCAATTTGTGAGAATTAGGTTTTCAAATAAAAAAATGTGTTCTCTGCATTTTACTTTTTTTATCAGAAGAGGTATTGCACATCAAAATGCACTTATTGGGTGACTGCAAAGCATCATGCAATTGCAGATGCTAAGTCTGGGTGTAAGACATTAAATACAAAGAAACCTAATTTTTCTATAAAGGATTTGCCTGATGATACAGAAAATTAATGAGCATGTAAACAAAATATACAATGAGGAAGTGCAACTCCTTTTTAGAAGGGTTGAGGGAAAGCATACTAGAAGTGGTGCGATTTGAGGTGAGATATCAAGTAAATAGAATTAATTCTGAAAAGTAGAGTGGTGATGAGTTCAGAAGAACAAAGAGCAAGGGGAAGATGGAACTAAGAATAATTTAGGCACAGGGACAGCAAAAGAAAATAGTGGTATAAGATAGGTACAGGTTGGTGGCTCTCAAGGTGTGATCTTTGAACAAATGTGGATCAGAATCACCTGCATTGGTGAAAAATGTACATTTTCAAGTTGAGTTGTCGTCTCTCTCTCTTTCTGGTAGTCAACGGTGTCTCTATCTGGTACTCAAAAAATCAGAATTTTAAAGACACTTTCTGCATTATCTGTATGGAAATAGGTTTTGAGTTTGGAGCTTGAGACATAGAAGGTACACTTTTGCCCTCAATACAGTTCAAAATAAACATTTTCAGCAGTCATCACTAATTTGGTATACAAAAAAGGACTCAAAATCTTTCAAGGACTGGATGATTAAGTATATTTTAGAAAAAACAAAGAATCTGTATAAAAGCATGGCAGAAATATGGAGGACTAAGAAATTTGAAGAAACATTCTATAAACATTCTCACAAACCTTACTCTTAAAGTATTGTTGAGCTCACAAGACAGCAAAGGAATCTCTAAAGAAAAAGAAATAAATGAAAAAAAATTAGATAAGTAAACGGTAGTGACTAAAATACAACGGAATTGTAGACAAAAGAGACCATAACATTAGGGCAAGTGACCAATTCTGGGATCCACATAATGTATATGGTTTCTATGATACTAAGAAGCTGAATTTGAGATGAAACATTAAGCTGGTCTGCTCAAAAAGGGAATGGGGACCCTGGCGGGTCCAGTGTCACACCCTGACTCCCAACAGAACCCAAAGCAATATTTCTCTGGAGATAAATGCACAGCATGCCACAGATTAATTTCAATTAAATATAATTTCCAAATCAAAATTAGAAAACATACAAGTCACCAGCATTAAGAAGAAGGAAAAGGAGAAGAACAGAACCAATTTAGGCTCAAAGTACTTTGTATATTACAGATATTAGGATAGAGTATAAATTAATTATATATGGAAGTTTACAGGAAAAATATGAGGGGTGCCTGGGTGGCTCAGTTGGTTAAGTGTCTTACTTCATCTCAGGTCATGTTCATTGGTTTGAGCCCCATGTGGGGCTCTGTGCTGACAGCTCAGAGACTGGAGCCTGCTTCAGATTCTCTGTCTACTTCTGTCTCTCTGCACCTCCTTTGCTTGCAGCCTCTCTCTGTCTCTCTCTCTCTCTCAAATATAAACAAACATTTAAAAATGTGAAATAAAAAAATTCTACTAATATTATACCTATTCCACATTGTGCTATAGTTGTAATTCCTAGACGGAGATATAAGCAAATAAAATAGCTATAAGAATTTGAAAAGGCAAAAAATCTTCCATAAATAAAAAAATAACATATTTACATCATATACTACAACTGATCTAAGAAAAAATAGCATTAAAAAGTGAATTTATCAACATGGTTAGATATAAAGTCAATTACACAACTTATTGAATATCCCTATCATTTATTATGTTAATGTTTATTTATTTATTTTGAGAGAGGGGATAGGGACAGAGAGAGAAATGGGGAGAGAGAGAATCCCAAACAGGCTCTGAGCTGTTAGCACAGAGCCTGATGTGAGGCTTAATCTCATGAACTGAGAGATCATGACCTAAACCAAAATCAAGAGTCAGAAGCTCAACCGACTGAGCCACCCAGATGCCCCTAAAATATTCCTATCATTTAGATTGGAATTTTAAAACAATAGAGTTTGTTTTATAATCTTAGAATACATTTACCATAAGATGTGCATGGCCTTTATGGAGAAATTTTAATGGAAAATCATCAGAAAAGACCTAAATAAATAGGGAGATATATTGTGGTTATGAAGAAAGCAATGTCAACACATGTCACTTCTCAAATCAAGGTAACATAATTCTAATCAAAATATCAGAAATTTATAATACTTTCCAAGCTCTTTCCACTATGTTTGTGTAAGAACAAAATTTCATCAATAGCCAGGACACTCCTGTAGAAAAGATGTAGTAAGACATAAAAGATTATGATAACTTATTCATTCTGGGCTAGACAAATTGGTAAACTGATATACTAACTAATGGAATAGAGCTGAATGGCCAGAAGCAGAGACAGACAGAGGGAGGCTTCATTTGTGACAGAGAGAACACTGGAGATCACTGACAAAAATCTTTCAACTTGGAAACAGTTGCTGGGTATAATATTTTGTTGTTGTTTTAAAAAATAATAAATCTTTACTTCACAACATACTTAATTTCAGATATATTAAAGGCTACTGTAAATGTGAAAAATGACTCTAAGAAGAAGATATAGAAGTTTAGATTTATAATAACAGATTACTAAAGAATCTCTTCAGTTAGGATAATTTCCACAAAACACACAACAGAAACAGTATAATTGGGTATATCAAAATTAACAAACTTATTTCTCAGAAAACCACTATAAAGGAATTACAGACAAGCAATAACTTGCAGAATACGGTTTCAACCCACAGAGAATTTGTGTCTAGAACATAAAAGAATTGCAAATTAGTATAGGCAAAAAAGAAATGCACAAGTGTTTCAGGGAACAGAAAAATACAAAAAATGATACCATCTTTTACCCACAAAACCAATAAAAATTTCACCTGAAGCTATTAATTTATTAGAATGTGGGATAACAACCGCCTTCCCTCACTGCTGGTTTCAGCATTAATTAAGTACAACACCTTTGGGAAATCATTTGACACAGTCCTGTAAAGTCATACCTGGTCATGAACATGACCCATCAGGTCCTCTCTTAGTGGCATACTAGAGTCTCTGACACCTGTGCACACAAGAAATATACATTCTGTGATGTAACAACAGTAACAAAATACAAAAACATGAAAACAACCCAGCTGCTGATAAGCAAGAGAACAGATGAATGTATTTACTAAAAAAATACTATAGAGTAGATAAAATGTGTAATCTAACATGACTCACAAATGTGTAGATAAAAATTATAAACATATTTAATGAAACAAATCACAGACAATATAGAATCAACAGGTTTAATCACACAATATAAGGGTCTATTACTGGTGAGAGGCCCTCACAGTGTCTATTTAATTGAATTCAGAAAACAGTTGTAAAGTATGGGCTTTGTGTAAGGCTTAATTCTTGATTCTTAAGCTCTATGGCCTGTTTGATCCTCCCTCAGTGGTCTGCTGAGACCTGATCAGCACAGACTATCTGACAAATAATTTCTCTTAAAAATGAAGACCAAAATAGCTTGTGTAACATGGACAGAATTGAATGCTCGGACCAGATAATGATCTCCTATGGTTAGTGAAAATAAGTATCAAGGCAATGCGGACACATTTATTTTCAAAGCGGGAGACTATTTTTCAATCACAATGTCCAATTTCATTTTCATTAATGTTATTAGAAAAAAATTTATGGAAAGAAATGAAAAGTAAACAAAATTAAGAAGAGCACAGTGCTGTTGAGCTCCGTGGGCTTCTTCTGATTTAGGGGTTAAATCTTCCTTGGTGATAATCATCCTGTGAGCAAAAATAGAATTAGTAAAGTCTATGGTTTGCAAGAAATTTTGCATTTATATTTTTCATAAACTTTGTGCCTGGAGACTGCTTTTCTTTAGGATTTATTTTAGTGGATTTTAATGGCTCTGTGCTCCATTGACTAATAATTGTGCCTAACTAGAGAGATAGAATTTACTTGCCCGTTGAGATAGAGACAAACTATCCAAAGTGATTAGATAATAAACTTAAAAATGTTTGGTTTAAACTCTATTTTGAGTTTGCTTTCCTTCCTTTTGTTTTGCCTCAAATACCTGTGAAGAGACAGCCTCAGATAACAGACCCCCAGGAACGCTGAGCAATTCTGAAACAGAAGCACAGCCGAACAATAAGAAGTATATTCTTCTTCTGACACAGGTAGATGCTGTGCTGAAAGGCATTTTTATTCTTGTATCTGTATCTCACTAATGCTTACCCATTATTAGCAGAGCTGTGGAATTTGGAAATTAATCCTGATGTTTCTAAAAATCTGCATCAAAATGCCTTAGTTCTCAGTGGTTTATTGTGAAACACGTGAAACAAACAAAAAAAAGTGACACTTCCTATCCCCTGAGAAGATTTCACATGTCATCAGCCCCTATTTGCAAAGATATAAATATCCACCATTTCTACCTCATGTTTAATTGCACATCTCTAAGCAATATTTCATATTAAATCACTATATCTTTTTTTTAATTTTAATGTTTATTTTTTGAAAGGGACAGAGACAAAGAGTGTGAGTGGGGAAAGGGCAAAGAGAGATGGAGACACAGAATCTGAAGCAGGCACCAGGCTCTTAGCTGTCAGCACAGAGCCCAAAGCAGGGCTTGAACCCACGAACTATGAGATCATGACCTGAGCCAATGTCAGATGCTTAACCGATTAGGCCACCCAGGGGCTCCTTGAATCACTATATTCTTAACTTACTAATTTCTTTACAGATATTTATATTCTTTTTGTGCATCTTTCAAAAAGTGCTCGATTTGGCCTTCATCAATACATGGAATCCTTGTATGCTGTAATGTTGGTGTGAAAACTTACGTTACCTAATGTAACTCCCACTCACTGTAGCTCACTCTTATTCCTCCTGATTCATATACCATTGCCCATGTTCTTCAAACCTAGAATGATCTTTCTCCATATTTCAAATCAAATCCATCTTTAAAAATCAACTTGAAGTCCACCTTCTCCATGCCTTTCCCTTTATTTCCCTGTCCTTGGCACATCCTCTCTCCTGGCCCGTGGTGTTGACATCACACTGCTGGGCAGATGCTTGATGTATCTGTGTTGCTCTTATTAATTAAGTTAAAGCCTCCTCAAAAGTATATGCTGAGGATTGCTCTGTGTCCCTCACAGCATCTGACACAGGTTTGGTCACATGTTGGGAAATGCCTAGTTGAGGAACTGAATTGAATGAAACACAAATGAAATTTATTGAATTAAATGAAAACAGTTTTAATTTTCAGAATACTCTTCAACTTGTGTTTTCCAGATTGTGCTTTGTAGAGTAATAGTGCTTTATACATAAGAAAGTGCATTTTCTAACCAGTTGATACCACGAGTGATTTTTAAAATTGATTTCTTCACCAAAACACCAAAGATCCCAGAGAAATCCATAGCTAGTGAATATAGCAAGATGAGAAAATATTTACATTGAGTAGAAAATCTCCTTTACCTCAAACATCTGTGTCATATATGAGATACAAGTCAGCTAGTCTGTCCTTTCATTTTTCTGATACTGACTTGAGATGACCTTTTATTGGATGCCAGTTATTCAATGCCTGTTTGATGATCTCCATCTCCCCAATATGCGGCCTCTGATCTTTCAACCTGAGTGCAGCTGAAAGCCAAAGGGGGAGACTCCCGCCCTTGAAAGCTTTTCAGTAGCTGATTTTTAAAATTATGATCATAGGGTGCTCACTCAGGTCCCTATCATCTGAGACTCCTGCAAATGCATTATACACTAATTATTAACTATTAATAAACAGAACAGCCACCATGCCCTCACGTGTTATTTTTCGCTCTTTTTCTTTCTCCACCCATTTCTCTTCTTTTTATTGTTCCTACTTATTTTTTTCCTTTCTCTATACATTCTCTACATTTATGTTGAAAAATGGAAACAAAAATACTTGTATTTATATTTATATTAAAAAGCATTAGTATCTCCTTTCTCTGAAATCCTTATCTATACTGCTCCTATGAGCAGTTAACTTACCTTGTCAGAGTTTCAGGGTCTTCTCTAATTATAACTGAATTTCATGGTCTCTACTGTCATATTTATCTCTAATGGTCCATGAGTCTAGGTTACCTTTTTGTTCTGGGATAGGTATTAAAGAAGGATTTGCCCTTGGGAAAACCTGAGAACTAGGTGGGATATATTTTTATGAACACCTCTCCCATTTCTATCCCTGTCTTTTGTTCTAAAATCATAGTCATGGAATCAACGCCTGCCTGCTTTTCAATCCTGAACAAGGGCCCATATATTACTACCAAGGCAGGACTCACTATTGCTGAGCAGTTTCCCATGTTTTCCTCATGAGTGGTCTCCATCATAATATTCCTATCTTTTATTTCTTGACATCAGGACAATTCTAGAAACTTACTCATCTAAAAATAGAATTTATGATAAACTGATAAAATGCAAATTTCCATAGAAGTTATAATCAAAGTATTACCAACCAGGTAAAGGGCAATTCTGCAGATAACATGTATTTCCCTAAGAACCCAGTCCCAGCTGGTGAATTTTCAAGTATTATGTCAAATCAGTGGGGGAGATAGTTTTGCTAACAAGTGTCTTCCCCTGAGGCCACTGACCTCTTCTTCTCCCAACAGATCAAATGGGTACATTTCTACTGTAGTCACTGCCTAAAGTGCTTTAGGGTCTTTAATGCATGCAGGGAAGACTGAAGGGCACGGTGCTGTCAGAAGCCCGAGAGCCTCTGAAAGGAGATATTGGAGTCAACTTTTCCCAGTTGAGAGACGTGCTTTTATTAGAGATATTTGTAGGGTAGTTAAGTATGTGAGCTTTGTAGACAGATCTGGATATAAACCAGGCAGCAATGGCTCAAGGGGTAGCTTGGAGCTTTGAAAATCCCCAAATCTCTATCAGTTCTTTTCTCATAACCAAAGCAAGTCCAAATAATGCTACAAACTAAGTAAAATCAGTATGATTATCATGCAAACAGAGTTTTAAGACAGATGCACCACGATAGCCATCCAACCAGATCATCTCCATCGTATACAAATTTATCGAGCCACTATTAAAACCTATGTGTTAATTGGCTGCAATGCCCTGTCCCTATACCTCTACTCCTGTGCCTATGAGAAGATTGCCAGTTGCCATTATTTCCTTGGAGGCTTTCTCGGAAGCGAAGAAAGTTACTATATGGTTATGGGGAATTGTTCTCCCAGCAGCCCTCCATGACCGAGCAGAATTGATGGATACATATTCCAGCTTCCACCCACCTGGACTGGAATAAGTCTGAGGGATGTAGTCTGCTGTTTCCAAGAGTTTCACCACAAGATAGAGCTCTGGTCAAGGATAGTGATAGTCTTCTAAATAATGCATCTCATATTGCCCACCATCCTTTCAATTTCTCTATGTACTTTTCTCTACTTCCTGCACTTCCCAATTAACCACTTCTACTCATATCCATAACTAGGGTCTCCTTCTTAGGAAACTAAACTAAGACATCTTGGATTTGCCAGTTTTCAGGATAGTTATGTACCTTCTCTTAGCCTCCATTTCCTTATTTTTAAAATGGAAGTAACAATAAAACTGCCTTATAGATTATTTTGTGATGATTTAGTAAAATAACACTTGTATAGCACTTAGCACAATGAATGGCAAATACATGCTAAGAGTTCAGTGAATGTTAGATCAGATGGTAATTATTACCACATTCCTCTCCTGATTAGGAATGGGACACAGCAAACTTACTAAAAGTATTCAGAAGTACATTTAAAATATACACACATGTTAAAATGAACCACTATTCTACTGTCTACAACTAGAAGTTTCTATAGGATGTAGTTATCCATATTATCCATACTCACTGTCCAATGAACATGTGTGAGATGAGACTCTTTCAATGTGCTCCCAACTTTACTGATCAAGGTACCAAACACATGATTTCTTTTCATGAAAGGTGCATAGGAAGCACCAGGTACTGCAATGTATACCAGACTCTAAGGTGGAAAGCTCTATATGCTTCTGGCAAGAAATAGGGATATCATGCTGGTATTGTTAAGGGTGAACAAAAATACTGACAGATCCATGAGTTTCTTTTGTGTACTAGCTTACTTTCCCAGGATATGTTCAAATTGATGACACTTTCTGGAGTTCAGGAGAATAAAGGAAGAGACTCACTTCTGGTAAATTTATCCTGCCAACCAGTCTACTGTAAAATTATATTCAACACAACGCAGTAGCACAAAAATGTAAATAATATTTGGTTGGTAAAGTTTTCAGAAATTTTAAGAACTTTTTGCTAGTGTGGATAACCCAAACATAAGTATGTGTGTGTGTTAATCTGTGAAAAACTCATAATACATTTACAGAAATTAACTGGCCCAGTCAAACTTAGAAACCAACTCCTGCCGGCAATACTGAAATACCAATTATTGTCACTGCGATTGTCATTATAATTGTTTCAATTATCCATGTAATGGCACCAATTTTCCAGAATATTCTTCTTATAGATACGTGCTTACTTAAAATGTTCAATCAGAGGATACTACAGTCATGTACAATTAAATTTGCATGGCAATCAATGACACATTCTCAGGAAAACACAGTGGTGGACATTTATTAAGAGACAAGTTTTAAGACTAAGATGGGATATCATTTTGAATCAAATTTAATTTAGTTCATCATTTTTGTCAATATGATTTTCAAAAACTTAAAAAAATGAAATCAAAGATATTGCACTTTAGTTTTGTAGCAAATTCAAATCTTCCCAAAGTATTTTCTGGAGGACAGCACTAATCTGATTGATAGACCTAGTATCCATCCCCCACCATGTCATAATATTTTTCATAATATTTTATAGGTACACACAGTTGAGAAAATTGATCTATTTTTCCTTAATAATAATAGATACACTATATTAATAATAATAGGAACACTAATACATGAGCACAAATGTAATTCTTGTGGAACAAGATACAATGATGGGTGTGGGTGTGTGCGTGCATGTGTGTGTGTGTGTTTGATACAAATAGGCAGAAGGACATCAGATTGTTCGAATTTGTACCATGATATACACACGCAAGGAAACAAGAAGATTACAATCCAGTGGTGATGATGTGTGGTTTATAGCTTATGCATATAGCCAATGCAAAATCAAAGAGAAATGAGGCCAGCTTCTGATTTGAAATGGACGTTCACCTGTTCTATTCAAGTCAATCTCTGAAGCAAAAGGAGTGATTTCATTTGAAAGATACAAACAACAGTGTGGATTCTCTTTATCACCATATACAGGGTCTTAATCATGGTGTGTGGGTTTGAAAAGAATTCACTGGAATTATATACCGTATATAAAGAATGAATGTGATGTGCAATTTTTGTGTGTCTGCAAAGCAGCCTGTTCTTTGGTTTACATCGTCTCCACTATTGTGTTTTCCTTTGCACGAGTTGGCTTATGTGTGTGTATATTTTATGGGGATGAGGGCAACAGAGTCGTTACAAAAGAAACACATATGTTTGTGGGTGATTAGATGAATAATAGTTTTATTACTATCCGTTAGAGAGAGTTCTCTGCCTTGTCCCCCCAAGGTGTGAGTGGGAATTAAAGCGAGTTGGCAATTACAAAGCTCCTGCTGCTGAATGTGAGAGCAGGCACTGCCATTATTGGCAGAGATTTTCCCGCCCCCCCTTTCCTTCTTTCTTGAGGCTTAAGACAAGTTTGGAGGCCAGTCGTTTCTCCTCTGCACTCTACTGGCTGTTGCAGCCCGAAGCTAGCTTGTTATAACCTACTTAGGCAGTGGGGAACTGTCACTCACCACTTCAGAATCAATGGTTGCAGATGGAAGCTTGGATGCAGTGCCTTTTCCCCCTGCAGTAACAAGCAGTTAATAGATTTTATTATAATTATTTTAACTGCACAAGCTCAGAAGGAAACTTAGAGGTATGCAGGTTTGCTAATCAAAATCACATACACTCTCACACAACAAAGGGCAGTGGAATCTTTTGAAGGTACCTAACTTAGAGTTGAGTAATATTAATAATGATACAAATAATAAATTCATTCCATAGGGGATTTGTTTGCATGAACTTGAAATGTCAGTTTATCAGAATTTTGCTAAAGGAAAGAAATATTCACCAAGCTGTCATCAAGGGAGTGACATTTGATGATACATATGTACATAGGACTGTCTCTATGGATATGTGCATATATATGGTTGCATTCATATAGTTAAATTTTTCCTTATTTCTCTCAGGGAACACAGAATGTTTAAATATTTTTAAAAACTGAGAGGCATATCTCAACTCAAAGGAAAAAAATTCACATATTCTGTTTCTCTTTGTTAAACTTATCAGTTATAGTTTCTGATCTGGAACTTGCCATAATGCAGACTGTTCTGTTAAGGGAGGCATGGGAAATATTTTGCCGTAATTTTTAACCCACATTTGCCTATAACTATGTGCTGTAGTTTGGTAATCACATTTCACCTCCTTTGCTTGATAGTTTTTATGGTAGGACTTAAGAAGAGCTCTGAGAATAATTCATGAAATAAAAATCAGTAATAGAAAGGAAAGAATACATAGAAGGCTAATCTAATATATACTTTTAGGATTGCTAGGAAGTCTTCCATATTAAAAAAAAAAAATTTCCTGCTCTTTGAACTTTAAATTCTACCAGTAGTTACTTCACGCCTATAAGTTAATACCTTTTGTTCTAGTAAATGCAATATGTTCTACTATTAGTCTGTGTTATAGACACCATTCCTTCTCTCTTTTCAAAGGATCTCAAGATGGAAGCTGGAAAATGCCACATACTTATATTCCCAGCCCTTTCTTTATACAGTACTTATACTGTATTCTAACCAATAAGACATGGAAGAATGTCTGCTGGAGGCTTCTGGGAAAAGTTTAATTCTATTATAAAACAGAGGATTCTTGCCCCATGTTCCTTTCCTTGGACATGTTCACATAGCCACTGGAAGGTTATCATAGAAACTGTCTAGTGACCAGTAACTGTCTAGTGACCCAGAGAACATACCACTTGCTCACTGAATGTATCACTTATTCACTGAGTAGGACAAAATAAGAAAATGGGATAAGGGCCTCGGAAGGATATTGGTGGGTCAGTTTAGAGTCAGTATAGAGTCTAGAACTATGTATATCCAAGGCAATTTTTTGTGGAAAAACATTCCAGAAATCCTCTCTAGATTTTCTTTCAAAATCAAACTAGAGTAGGAGAAGCAGATCTTTTTTTTAATTTTTATTTTTTAATAGTTTATTGTCAAGGTGGTTTCCATATAATATCCAGTGCTCATCCCCACAAGTGCCCTCCTCCATGCCCATCACCCCCCTTCCCCTCTCCTCCACCCCCATCAGCCCTCAGTTTGTTCTTGGCATTCAAGAGTCTCTCATGGTTTGCCTCCCTCCCTCTCCCCAACTATTTTCCCCCTTATTCTCCTGCATGGTCCTCCATTAAGTTCCTCCTAATCCTCCTATACGTGCAAACATATGGTATCTGTCCTTCCTTGCCTGACTTATTTCACTCAGCATAACACCCTCAAGTTCCATCATGTTGGTACACATGGCCAGATTTCATTCCTTCTCATTGCCATGTAGTATTCCATTGTGTAGATAAACTACATCTTCCTGATCCATCCATCAGTTGATGGACACTTAAGCTCTTTCCATGTTTTGACTATTGTTGAGAGTGCTGCTATGAACATTGGGGTACATGAGCTCCTATGCATCAGCACTTCTGTATCTCTTAGATAAATTCCTAGCAGTGCTATTGCTGGGTCATAAGGGAGTTCTAGTGTTAATTTTTTGAGGAACCTCCACACTGTTTTCCAGAGAGGCTGCACCAGTTTACATTCACACCAACAGTGTAGGAGGGTGCCCGTTTCTCCACATCCTTGCCAGCATCTAGAGTCTCCTGATTTGTTCATTTTAACCACTCTGACCAGCATGAGGTGGTATCTCAGTGTGGTTTTGATTTGTATTTCCCTGATGATGAGGGACGCTGAGCATCGTTTCATATGTCTGTTGGCCATCTGGATGTCCTCTTTGGAGAATTGTCTGTTCATAACTTCTGCCCATTCCTTCACTGGATTATTTACTTTTTGGGTGTGGAGTTTGGTGAGTTCCTTATAGATTTTGGACACTAGCCCTTTATCTGATATGTCATTTGCAACTATCTTTTCCCATTCCAACAGTTGCCTATTAGTCTTATTAATTGTTTCCTTTGCCATGCAGAAGCTTTTTATCTTGATGAGGTCCCAGTAGTTCATTTTTGCTCTAGATTTCCTTGCCTTTGGGGATGTGTCAAGTAGGAAGTTGCTGTGGTTGAGGTCAAAGAGGTTGTTTCCTGCTTTCTCCTCTAGAGTTTTGATGGCTTCTTGTCTCACATTCAGGTCCTTTATCCATTTTGAGTTTCTTTTTGTGCATGGTGTGAGAAAATGATCTAGTTTCATTCTTCTGCATGTTGCTGTCCAGTTTTCCCAACACCATCTGTTAAAGAGGCTGTCTTTTTTCCATTAGATACTCTTTCCTGCTTTGTCAAAGATTAGTTGGCCATACATTTGTGGGTCCAGTTCTGAATTCTTTATTCTATTCCATTGGTCTATGTATCTGTTTTTGTGTCAATGCCATACTGTCTTGATGACTACAGCTTTGTAGTAGAGGCTAAAGTCTAGGGTTGTGATGCCTCCTGTTTTGGTTTTCTTCTTCAATATTACTTTGGCTATTCGGGGTCTCTTGTGCTTCCATACAAATTTTAGGATAGTTTGTTGGTTTTGAGAAGAATGCTGGTACAATTTTGATTGGGATTGAAGAAGACACAAAGAAATGGAAAAACATTCCATGCTCATGGATCAGAAAAATAAATATTATTAAAATGTCATTACTACCCAAAGCAATCTACACATTCGAAGCAGAAGCAGATCTTATACAGCCTGCTTTTAAGACTTTATATAAAGCTACATTGTTGGTGGGAATGTAAACTGGTACAGCCCCTCTGGAAAACAGTATGGAGGTTCCTAAGGAAACTAACAATAGAACTCCCCTAGGACCCAGCAATAGCACTGCTAGGATTTACCCAAGGGATAGAGAAATGCTGATGCATAGGAGCACATGTACCCCAATGTTCATAGCAGCACTCTCCACAATAGCTAAAACATGGAAAGAGCCTAAGTGTCCATCAACAGATGAATGGATCAAGAAGATGTGGTTTATCTATACCATGGAATACTACATGGCAATGAGAAACAATGAAATCTGGCCATGTGTAGCAACATGGATGGACCTTGAGGGTGTTATGCTGAGCGAAATAAGTCAGGCAGAGAAGGACAAATATCATATGTTTGCACGTATAGGAGGATTAGGAGGAACTTAACTGAGGACCAAGGGGGAGAAGAAGGGGGGAAATGGTGGGGGAAAGGGAGAGAGGCAAACCATGAGAGACTCTTGAATGCTGACAAAAACTGAGGACTGATGGATGTGGGGGGGAGGAGGGATGGGCATGGAGGAGGGCACTCGTGGGGATGAGCACTGGGTGTTATGTGGAAAATAATTTGACAATAAACTATTTGTAAAAAAAATAAAAAGACTTTATATAAAGCTTCAGAATTCAAGGAAGTGTGATATTGCAAAAGATTGACTAATAGATAAAAATACTAAAACCAAGAATCCAGTAATAGGCTCACAATTATATTGTCATTTGCTTTGCAATTAAAGGGCCAAAGCATTTCAATGAGCAATGAAGAGTATTGTCAACAAATGATGCAGGAATAAATATAAGAAAAAATCTATATCTTTGTGTCTATAGCTATATATCTATATATATAGATATGTTTGTGAATTGCTGATTTATTTTGTTAACAGTTAATTTTGATGAGCAGAACTTTTAAGTTTTCATGAACTGTCAATAATCATTCCTTTCTTTTATCTCATGGTTATTGTTATGTGTCCTGCTTAAAAAAGTGTTGCCTGATCCTAAGTCAAGAAAATAGTTTCTTCTGTTTTCTTCTATAATTCTTGTGGTTTTACCTTTTAAGTTTAGGTCTAAAATCCATTTTCAGGTAATTATTATATATGACATGAGATCATATATAGATATAAAGCTATAGATACAACTTATCTTACACCATATACAAACCTTATCTCAGAATTGGTTAATGAGTTAAGCATAAGTCCTGTGACTGAAATTCCTAGAAGAAAATATCAGGAAAGCTTCTTGATATTGGCCTTGGCAATTATTTATTTATTTATTTATTTATTTAGTGTGTGTGTGTGTGTGTGTGTGTGTGTGTGTGTGTGAGAGTGAGAGAGAGAGAGAGAGAGAGAGAACCTCAAGCAGGCCCCATGCTGACAGTGTGGTCTGATGTAAACTTGAACTTACAAACTGTGAGAATATGATATGAACGCATATCAAGAGTCAGATGCTTAATTGACTGAACCACCCAGGTGCCCCCTTGGCAATAATTTCTTGAACATGGCATCAAAAGTACCAGCAGCAAAAGCAAAAATAGACAAGTGGAATGACATCAAACTAAAAAGCTTGTGCACTGTAAGGCAAACAATCACCACAGTGGAAAGCAACCTACAGAATGGGAGAAAACTCTTGAAAACCATATATCTGATAGAGTTTCATATCCAAAATATCCAAAAATATTATATAATTCATACAACATCAAAACAAAAACCAAAATATAAAATAGGCAAAAAATTAAAAACAAAATCTAATTAAAAACAGGTAAAGGAACTAAGTAGATGTTCCTCCAAAGAAGTGATACAAATGGCCAGCAAGTACATAAAAGATTCTAAGATCACTAATCATCAGGGAAAGGCAAATCAAAAATACAATGAGGTATCACCTCACATCTTTAGGATGGCTATCATAAATAAATAATAAGCACTGAAAAATATGTGGTGAAAACAGAAACTTACAGACTACTGGTGAAAATGTAAATGGTGTGCTTGCTATGAAAAACAGTATGTAGGTTTCTCAAAAAAATTAAAAATAGAACTACCGTATGACCCAGAATACCACTTCTGTGTCTATACCTAAAGAAACTGAAATCAGGTTAGTATCCAAAATCTATAAAGAACTTACCAAACTCAACACTGAAAAAAAAAACGAATAATCCAATGGGGAAATGGCAGAAGACATGAATAGACATTTTCCAAAGAAGATATCCAGATGGCCCACAGACACATGAAAAGATGCTCAATGTCACTCATCGTCAGGGAAATACAAATCAAAACCACGCTGAGATATCACCTCATACTGGTCAGAGTGGCTAACATCAACAACTCAGGAAACAACAGATGCTGGCGAGGATGTAGAGAAATGGGAACCCTCTTGCACTGTTGATGGGAATGAAAACTGTTGCAGTTGCTCTGTAAAACAGTTTGGAGGTTCCTCAAAAAATTAAAAATCGAACTACCCTGTGACCCAGCAATAACACTACTAAGAATTTATCTAAAGGATACAGGAGTGCTGGTTCATAGGAGCACATGTCCCCCAATGCTTATAGCAGTGTTTTCAACAACAGCCAAGTTAGAAAGAGCCTAAATGTGCATCTACTGATTAATGGATAAAGAAGATGTGGTATCTATATACACAATAGACTACTACTTGGCAATGAGAAAGAATGAAATCCTTTCATTTACAGCAATGTAGATGGAACTGGAAGGTATTATGCTAAGTGAAAAATGTCAGTCAGAGATGGACAGATAGCATAAGTTTTTATTCATATGTGGAACTTGAGAAACTCAACAGAAGACCACGGGGGAATGGAAGGGGAAAAAAATAGTTACAGAGAGGGAGGGAGGCAAACTAAAAGAGACTCTTAAATACAGAGAACAAACTGAGGGTTGATGGTGGGGAGAGGAGGGAAGTGGGTGATGGACATTGAGGAGTGCACTTGTTGGGATGAGCACTGGGTGTAGTATGTAAGCAATGAACCACAGGAATCTACCCCCAAAAGCAAGAGCACACTGTACACCCTGAATGTTAGCCAATATCACTATAAATTATATTAAAAATAAACAAAATAATTAAATCAGGATTTCAAAGAGATATTTGCACTCTCATGTTGATTGTAGCATTACGTACAATAACCAAGCTATGGAAGTAACCTAAATGTTCATTGATGGATTCATGGATAAAAAATATGTACATATAATAAAATACTATTCAACGTTAAAAATTAAGCATATCCTATCATTTGTAACAACATGAATGAACCTGGAAGGAATTATGCTAAATTAAATAATCCAGATACAGAAAGAAAAGTGCTACATAATACTACTTATATGAGTAATCTAAAATAGTCAGACTCAGAAGCAGTGAGTAGAATGGTGGCTGCTGGGTGGAAGGGAAATGGGTGTTGGCAAAGAGTACCAAGCTGCTGTTATACAAGATGAATAAGAACTACAGCATAGTGTCCTAGTTAACAGTATTATATTGGATACTTAACATTTTGCTAGGAAGTTAGATCTTAGGTTAAGTGTTATCATCATCATCATCATCATCATCATCATCATCAAGAGGGCAATAGAAAACTTTTGGAGATGATGGATATGTTTATAACATAGATTAGATTAGAAATGGTTTTACAGATATATACTTGTTTCCAAACAAATCAAGTTGTATGCACTAAATATGTATAGCATTTTGTATGTCAATCATACCTCAATAAATTTTTTTTTTTTTTAAAGAACTAAAAGTAAATAAATAGAGTGATCTTGGAGAATTAGTTCTTTAATAACAAACGATCTTCTGTACGAAAGGATAGATTTCCCCTTTGGTATTTTCTTAGTAGGAATCAACACTCCTACTAACCAAGTAGGAGCTCTTGCTGATTTACACAGATATGCAAAATGCCCTCTCTTTTTATTCAATTATGATAATGGTGGTGAGAATGATGAAATAATATGAGATTAACACTGACATCTAACATATTAAGAAGTCTGATTATGGAGGATAATGCCTTCTTTTCAATAAGTGTTTAACTGGCTTCTAACCACAACCATTAATAATTTCATATATATCTGTATAACACTGACTTTCAAAAAGCTTTTATTCCTATACTTCATATACAGATAATTCTTACCTTCTCCTCTACCCCAGACCCAGTCTCATATTTCTCTGAATTAGATTTGACCTAAGTGAAAAGGTTAGACCTCTGCATGATTATTTTATAGACTGTATTTTCCCCAAATAAAAGGAAAGAAAATTTTATTTGAATGATCTCCTATTTCTCTAAGTTTTGATTCAATTCATATCTATATGCACAGAGTAGAGATATTCATAAGTAAATATTATTCTGAGATGTTTAAAAATTTGTCTTCCTTCATTAGCATATTCCAGGATAAAATTTCTTAAGCCAAAGTTATATTTTAAATTGTTGCATATCATCTCTAATTTGCATGAGCAGACGTTTTGGGAATCATTAGGATGTCTTCCAAATGCATGCAGTTCTCCTTTCTATGAACATGGTAGGATTGTACTTCTGGCTTTATGTTTCAGTGGGGCCGCATGACTAGCTCTGGCCATTGAGTAGTGAAAGTCAGAGCACTCAATAATACTGAGACCCTACAAAGCTTTCCCTCACTGCTCTATCACAAAGATAGCTGTATTTCAAACAGTGACTTCTCTCCATCAGCTTGGTTCCAAGTGGGAATAACACTCTGAAGAGCCTCATCCCAAGGAACATGAAGAATAAGTAAAAAATACATCTGTGTTCTTTGTACTTATTGAAATTTAAGGGTTGTTTATCATCACGTGTAGACAATCCTGATGAGTACAGGTATAGACATCGCTTATAGTGATTTTATAACTGAAAGAGGGAAAATAAATATTTATTTATTATTAACATAAATTTAAAAATATATGTTTTAGAGCTCTCCATGTCTACACCATCTAAATTATTGACATAATCACAAAATTTTCTTCTAATTTTGATCAACATTCAGGAGTTTTTTAAACCTATTTTATACAGACATTATGTTAGAATTTTGATTTGGAGTAATGAACAAAAACTGGAGTATAGGTAGTTGACCCTAGGGAAATTACATTCTTGCTGGGGAAATAGACATCAAATATTGCCTTACAATCCTAATTACTATGTCCATGTATACTTGGACTGTGTTCTAATGGAATCAAACCAAGGAGGGATCATAAACTCTGCCAACTTTTACTTTATATTGATAAGAGTGTGCCATGAGGCAAGACATGTACACTCTTGAAGGAAAATATCACAAGGGGCAGTATTTAAACAAGAAGGCAAAGTTCTAGTTCTAGATTAAAAATCTATGTTTAAATCAATACAGCAAGAGTGGAGTTGTAGGACGCCAAGTCAGATGCCAGGGAATGAGTCAAATTCACTGGGTTTCAACGCAAGTCAGCAACTTCAGTGGAAGCCTTTGACCTATATAGAAAATTCAGGTAGGAGCCAGCATAACAAAAGCTACAGAAGTGGAGACTCACCCAGCACTCAAGATCAAAGCAGATCAAATGTTGAAGAGGCAGGACTAATACAGCTTACAATAATTTTTTTCACCATATTTCCTAACATGGCCTCTAATTTAGTCTTCAGATTTGTTACTGGACAGGATATTAGCCTCTTTCAAAGTTCATCAAAAGCTACATCTTAGCAAGGATAAGAGACAAAGACATTTCAGAGGCAAGATTCTTCTTCTGAAAACTATTGTATAGAATCACTCAATGAAAAGTTGCTGCTCCATATATATTCATTGAAGGAGTAAATGAAAAATCAGAAAAGTGGAGTCAAGTCTATTCATAAACTATCAATGGAATAAGACAAGTTCATTGCTCTTTTTGTTTGATGACCTGATCAACTATTATTTGTCTTAATACTCCAAGCCCAGGTAGTGTCCCCTTAGAATGGAAGACACTTGTATCTCTCCACTGACTCTTTCATTTCCAGGAGAATGGAAACTTGGACTTCATACAGTTATCTCCAGGGAACTTGTGCTGATGTCATTAGACATCTCTTTGGAAGCTGGGAAACTTGGTTGGCAGAAAAATCATTAAACCACTACAAAATGAGCCAAGGTTTATGGTGTTTAAAGTTTTTTTTCCTCAAGAAATGTATTTATTTTAATTTACATTTAGATGAGGTTTACAGCAGCAGATGGCAGGAATTTCAGTCAATTTGTAAGAAGCGACAGGCATTTTACCCAATGAGACAGCAAAAAGCAATAGTACTTGTCTTTCTCCTTACCTTTTTGGACAACCATGTCAGAAAAAAGTGTAAACCAATGAGAATTCCCAAGCCAGATATATATAAATTCATATGGAAGAAATCCAAAAATTTTCCAAACAGACCATTTAAGCATATAAGAATTGAATCTCTAAGGAAATAGTTAACAACTAGGTAGAATAACTATTATTTCACTTATATTGCAAACATTAGTATTTTTATTCCAAAAGAATAACTTCCTAATTATGAAAATGCGTATGATATGGAATCAAGATACCTGCCTATCTTTGAGTTTATCTCCATAACTGATTCTTTATAATGGCTTTCTGAGTTTTAGTTACCTTTCATCAAACACACAGGAGATAAAATTTTGTCTACAGATTGTTATAAAAATTAAATATATATGACAATTTATATGAAGTATATGGACAAGCTTCAAAGTAATTTCTAAATCTTTGTTATTATGATTATACATAAAAATGAGGAATCCTATTATAAGACCTAAGGGATGAGATATTTTTGAAACTACTGTTGGATATATTTTTTTAATGATTGGAACAATTACAGTACTGAACATTCAAAAACAGAAAATTAGGAGCTAACCAAGGTACAGTAACAAATTTATCCAGAATAGTTTTCTTTTTTTCATAAGGTTATCAAGCAATCATGTGAGTGCTTTGGCAGCAGCAAATCTTGGTTTTACTAAGGATTTGCCACAATTTTTCATATTATGCATGAAATATTAGAAATACTGACATATATACATTTGGCTTCTTTAAAAGTAGCTGAATGCTTATAAACAATGTTGATTATATACCCTGTGGTGGGGGGAATTTTAGGATCTGAAAACTACTTTAAGGGCATGCCATACATAGCAGAAGCATATATGAAAAGAAACATGCCTAAGTCAGGAAAATGGGTAAATTATTGACAATCCACACATACAAATATCTGGTACCCATACCTTTACTAGTCAGTTTACCATTGTGATTATATGACCTTTTGGAAGTAGAGGGATTCCATATCTCTCATAATGACCATCTGGCAGCCATTAAAATGATCCAATTTCTTGGTCCCATTACTAGAGTTTGTGTTTTAGTAGGTCTAGTTAGAGGAAAGAATCATTTGATTTGAACCGTTTTGAGGGTAATTTTGATATGTGGTGATGTTTGGGAACTAGTAAAATAGTGTAATTATTTGCATTTGCAGAGAAGTAAAATGAGTTGTCAACAATAAATGTTTAACTATAAGCTGAGCTGGGAAGCAAGCTCAGGTCTTTTTCTGTGTGTGTGTGTAAGAAATTATACCAAATATACATCTGTTTACTGATCCTCTGGTATTTGATAAGTATCATATGCACGGTCAAGATTTGATTAGAGGAAATAGGAGAAGGTCTCCAATCTTACTGCCCAACAATAGAAACTTTCCCGACTATCTTTTCACTGATAAATCTTAATGATATGAAGGCTCTGAGACCTCAAGAATTCACTAATCCAATCAAAATACATTGAGGGATTGGGGAGGAGGCCTCATGTTATATCTTTATTAGATAAAAGTTTTAATTATCTGATAACACTTTATTTATCAGCAGTGCTGTGCCAGCAAATGTTAAACGTCTGGTTTTTCTGGTTTGATTCCTCTACCTTCCAAAAATATAAACTGTTTGTATATATGTGCCATCCCTGCATGTGCAAGGATGTGTATATACACATACATATTTGTATTATAAATTCTAAAAAGTGAAAAGCTGTATGGCACATAGTTGATAAGTAACAACAAAGTATACTATACTTACTACAAATTCCAAATAACCAAAAGAATGTTAGCTTTTTGTTAACATTCTTAGAGTGGTTTGTTGATTTTTCCTCATCTCTTACAGCTCAGGTCAATCTATGATTGTAAATGACTAATGAGTACAGTTTGGACTGAAAGATGGTTGATACATTGTGTCTGTTTACAATAAGAATAAAGTAAAATAATGAAGACCTCCAGAAACTTCATTTATTCAAAAATGACATTCTTTACTTAATTAGAGAATTGTTTTCAAATACTGAAAATAATATTTCCTCAGTTTTTGTGCTCTTCACATTGTTAGGGCTCCTGATGAGCACATTTTTTAAGATTAATCTACATTAATAACAGTTGTCCCATCACTTTCTTAAGTCAAGACAATCAACAAAACAATAAATCAAGCTCTAATTTGTAGTGTTTCCCAGCTTCTGTGAGTTTCAAGCCACCAATGTGATGTAATTGAATGTGGGGTCAGGAAGAGATGCTGTGTCTTTGTGCCCCATGATTCCATGTTTCCACTCTACAGACAAAAGAAACAGAATTATGTTCAAAAGTATAGATAATAGTAACATGTAGTAAGCTATTTAGGAAGATATGTGTTGAGTATTCTCTTTTTTTGTTGTTGTTTGCTATAATATACTATAGTGTGGTGAATGTAATTTAATAAAATTCTGTTTAATGATTGGCTTTTACATATTCTGGAAATTTAAAAATTGGTGCTTTTGAGGCAATATACCCTGTACACCACTGGTTCAGTTAGTACTTTGAAACTGTAAAGAAAAGGTTAAAAGCTGCATAAATTAGGGGTGCTGGGTTGGCTAATGAGTCGGTTAAGTATCCAACTCTTGATCTCAGCTCAGATCTTGATCTCAGGATTGTGAGTTCAAGCCCCATGTTGGGCTCTCTGGTGGGCTTAAAGCCTACTTAAAAAAAAAACAAAACACTGCATATTATAAGATGATGTAATGCAACTTTGAGGGTTAAATTTCAGTATAAGCATTTATCTTTTACGGTTCTTTTCCCTTCACATAATGTTAAAGTGAGGTTACCCAAATAAATTGAAGGAATAGTATTTCCTTTTTGAAAGAATGATTTCTCAGCAAGTCGGAGAGTCATAAAAAAAACCATTATAAGAAATTTGGAGATAAACAGATACAAATAAGGCCTGGCAACCATGCTAGAGGTAATCAGTTGACCACTAACCCTGCAACATTGTATTGATCTGTTGTTGGGATTCTATTCTAGTTTGAGAGTAACTTCTATTTTGTGAAGTTTAATTACAGATGAACTTTACCATCAGCCTCCAATCCCAGGCCTTTCTGCCTGGGCTAATTCATAGCAAAAATGGACCCAGCTTATGAGGTGGCTTTTGTGAGGAGTAGTATCAAATTTCCAAAGAGTTCCTATGAGTTTATAATTTGTAAATACAATATTAAAAGGAAAGACATAAGTTTCTCAAGTTTTCTGTCATTTTCTTTTGTCTCTATTCAAGAATATTGTTTTAACCTATAAAATTCAATTAGTAACTATCTACACAATTCAGAAAAGTTCTGAAGGCAAATATCCCAAACATTCAATCAAGTTGAAAAGTAAATTCCTGAAATGCAGATTAATTTTGGATCACAGAAAAGTTAATGATACCATCTTTTTGGTTTGGTTTGGTTTGGTTTTCTACTGTAATCAGAGGTATTTATTTATTCCTCAGGAGTTTTAGCTGTGCATTGCCAGGAAATCCAGTGGTCTTTGAAAGCTACTAAAGGTGATTCAAGAGGAAAAAAAATCATACTTCCTGCCATAGAGGAACTAATAATCAAGTTAGAGAACTAAACTAACTCACAAGAAACTACTAGAAATATTTTAGGAGAAGATATAACCATATCCTAAATTAAATGTTTAAAGAGAGAAATGATATGGTATGAATGATACAGTTTGAAATATATGAGAATATTATAGACCCTCATAAAGAGAGAAAAAGTGTGTGTGAGTGAGTGTATGTGTAAAAATTCATAGGTAAAAATTCACAGTGGGGAAGTAAAACCCAAGACATGTTCTCTGCCCTTTGGGATTTTACCAGCTGGTTGGAGAAAGAATAAAGCAGGTCATATAAACAGTTAAGCAGTGACAGAAAACTGATGTACTTAGCTCCCATCCTTTGGGGCACTACTCTCTGTGGATACAAGGAAGGGAGGCCATTTTGGACTAGAATCAGCTGGGAAGGTTGAGGAGAGAAGTAAAGATTCACTTGGAATTTATAAGCTGGTGAGTATTTTTTCTCTACTCAATAGGAAATAAGAAATTCTAGGAAGGAAAAACAAGGAGTCAAGAACCTGGAATCTGAAATGAGAGTGGGGTGTCCGAGCAGTAGTGATGATCAGCTGAATGGACGACCAATTGAGGATTTAGAAACACTCGATGGGCAGCAGAGGGGTATCCTAGAGTGCATTTTGGAAGCTAGGCTAAGAAGTTAGTACGTCATCCTCATTGGCAATGAGACGTCAGGCGGTGGCCCTTTCTTCTGTAAAGAGATTTGGGGTTAACAATATCTTAGGAACAACAGTTTTTCTAACTGTCCTGGGGTGCCAGTGTTTCTTCTTTGAAGATATCCAGGGACTTTCTTCAGTAGCATCTGGTTGGCCGAACCCTTCTGCTACTATGCACCATATAGTGCTTGTCCAGGTTGAGGACTAGAATGAGGCAAGTAAGCCATTCACGTCAGGAGCAAAAGGCAGGAGGCATGACAAAATCAGTAATTAAGATAAATATGTATTCTAATGTAATATTTTCAAAAAACATAAATCAATGCCAAATTCCATTTGAAAAGAATATCAAAAAAGGGGGGGAATGATAGGCATGGAGGAGGGCACTTGTTGGGATGAGCACTGGGTGTTATATGGAAAACAACTTGACAATAAACTATGAAAGAAAAAAATACACCTGTAAGATTAGAACTGGAAAAAAAATCAAACAATGATAGACTCAATATTCATGACTTACCTCATTTGATCCTTATAACCACTATGTAAGGACCATCAGACAGTACGCGTTCCTTCCATGAGATTACCAAGGCGACTAAAACTTGGAAAGGTTCACTCATTTGCTTAAAATATGGGGAACTGACACTCAAGCCTAGAGGTTCCTATAGCAAAAGTAGTGTTTTCCCACTCTGGGGGACTGGCATGTCCTTTTATGGATGCTGTCTGAATAGAACTGGGGAAGGAACAATTGAGAGAGCTCAGAACATTCATAGTAGATACTAATGTAAGCCTAGGAGGTTTGCTGTGTATGATGCTGATTCGCTTAAACATTCTTCTACCAGAGTATTTCTTTTCTTTAATTTTTAAAAATTTTTATTTATTTTTGAGAGAGAGAGAGAAGGAGAGAAAAAGAGCATGCTAGTGGGGGAGAGGAAGAGAGAGAGGGAGATGGAGGATCCAAAGCTGGCTTGGCACTGGCAGCAGGGAGCCCAATGCAGGGCTTGAATTTACAAACCTGCAAGATGGTGACCTGAGCCAAAGTTGAAGTCAGAGTCTTAATGGACTGAGTCCCCCAGGTACCCCCAACCAGAGTATTTCTATTAAGATTTGGGAGGGGGGCATGGAACAGGGCCTAGAAGAGGTAAACTAGATTATTCCAAAACAAAACAAAACAAAAAAGTAAAGAAATGTTCACTTACAAAGAGACTGAAATAATCTGAAATAAAAAATAAAAAGAGGCTGAGAACAAAGTGCAAAATCTGAACAGAAGAATGTAAATTACATGCTAGATGTATGCAAGTAATGTATGGCCCTACTATTCCATGCCCTGGCATATGACCCTCAGGGAGTAAAACTAGCTGAATCCATTACATTTTGTCATAGTCCCTGAATTGGATTTACTAGTAAAACCAACTCAGATAAAGTTTTATTTATTATTTAGCTGATGAAGATGGTTCCAAGGTCACTAATTAGCAGGTTTAATTTCTCTAAACCCCCATCCTATTTGGATCCAGGGTCTGGTCTACACCTTGTGTTCCCATCTGCATTTGCTTTGATTTGTCACTTGGACATTCATTCTGACCCCATCTGCACACTGGTCTCTGCCAGCCCAGAAACTGGTCAGTTGTGTTAGGGGAATGGATGCTGGGCCTGAAAATGGCGATGAGGATCATAGGCAGCAGCTCAGTGTGTAAGAGGCCAAGACCTGCAGCCAGAGCCAATATTCAGTCTATTGGACCCAGGAGTTGGGTCTCCAGCGCTAGGTGCACGGCAGGTGGACTGTTGACATTGCTGGGCAGCAGCAGTTTGGAGTTGGCACGGTTCTGCTCACAGTTTGAGTGCAGCAGCCTCATTACCATGGTTGAAGCAGTGGCTAACTCCACTGAAGTTCCCTGACAAAAATATGGTCCCACTTTCAAAACTCAAATAAAATCTCACTCAATAGGAAAGCAAGCCTCCTGAACGTGGAAAGGTATTGCTCCTTGACCAAACACTTTGCTTCTAGGGGGAGACAGAAGGAAGGATAGGGCATTGCCCACCCAACCAGGTTAGCAATGAACTTCTGTTTATTTCAGCAATCCGATCCAAAGAAGGAAATCATGGCCTTACCAGATATGTTATGGAAATTAAATGAAATAATGTTCATGACACAGCTTTAAAAACAACGAAGTGGAGGCGCCTGGGTGACTTAGTCGGTTGGACATCCAACTTCAGCTCAGGTCATCTCACAGCTCGTGGGTTTGAGCCCCACGTCAGGCTCTGTGCCGACAGCTCAGAGCCTGGAGCCTGTTTCAGATTCTGTGTCTCCCTCTTTCTCTGCCCCTCCCCTGCTCATGCTGTTTCTCTCTGTCTCTCAAAAATAAATTTAAAAAACATTAAAAAAATTTTAAAAACAACAAAGTGTAATATCTTAGAAATGTCTTTTATTAAAGGAGAGTATTGGTTTTGAATATACTAGAATGTGTCTTTTTTATTTCTCCTGAGAAGAGATTTATAAGTAATCTGAGTTACGATTAATCTGCACAATTTACTTCTTGCCCCGAAATTCCAGCTAAGGGTTATTTTGCTTATTCCCTGATTGTAATCTTTTGTATGTTTTCCTATTTTCATGTCATAGCTCATGGTACTTTTTCTGCCTGGAAAATTGATTTGCCTTCTATTTGTCTCAGTAAGAACACTACCTGTCTCTTCAAATCCCCCCTTAAATACTATTTTCTTCATAAAAAGTTTTGATCTTCTTCTTGCTACTTGAAACTTCGAAAACACAATCTTTGAATTTTGTTATGCTACAACCTGCCTCCTTAGAATACAATCATTATGTCCTTGAATTATTCCTTCTAAAAAATTATACTCTTGGTGGGGGGGGGGCAAGATACCTATTAGGCCTAGGGAAAGCCTCCAGCCATATAACTCTTTAACAGATTCTCTTAGTATAAACCTAAGATCATCCTAGACTCTTTCTCCACAAGTTTCCTTTGGTAAAATATAGCTACAACAATTCAAATGTGTCTCCACTGGTCTAAAATATGGGTACTAAAGGTATGGCAGGAATTTCATTTTTTGCCTTTTTTTGGTGCACATAGATGGGGATTTTATAGGAGTTATTTCTGAAACTGAAATCCTGGTAAGCCTTTTGTGACCATGAGAAAACTAGAAGAATCCTATGGAGGGCTTTCCATGTAGCCTTGGGACCCACAGTGAAGTAGGTGGCCTATAAGACAGAATTCATCTAACTTGCTTGGTAAGAGAAATTATTCAAATCTTGAAACACAGTAAATTACAGTGATGTATGTGAAATCCCCTAGCATAATTCTGGTACCCAGTAGATATTCAGCATATGGTAAACTAAAGACAAAATGAGCAAGAACAGCAGACATGCTTTCATATACCATAGTGCTAAATAGGGCAGCAGGAATAATGATGGATAAAAAAAAACACTTTAACTGATCACTCCTCCCTGTATCAGACCCAGGACACACCCACCATGTACCCAGGGAGATGGTGAGATGAGTACATATGTACAGAAGGCGGAAGGTCATCCTGCCTCTCGTTGACAAGTTGGCCAAATCAAAGTGGATCATGTCAGCCTGGTTTGGTTTGCCCAAAGGGAAGCCATGCTGTCAGAATCCTTTACCATCCTAAGTCCAGTAAGAAGTTGGGAGAGTGCAGTTGCAAGATTAATTCCATTATCTTAGGTCAGTGGCTTAATATGATTCATCTTCAGACCTTGGGCAAAATGATCAGTGCATATTTTCAACTTGTAGCTAACTCATTTGTTCCCATGAATTCCTAATGAGACACTAAGAAACCTGGTTTCTGGTGTTGTGTGGCACTTATAAGGCGTGTGACAAAGCCACTTAACTACTGTATGCTTCAAGACTGAGGTGAACATTTACCCTCATTGCCTGTCATAGTCCCTGTTTATGCCTGTTGTCAAGTTATTAATGCCATCGTTTTTCATGCTCAAAAGTGTCCACTTTGGGAGAAATAAATTACAAGGTCACCGTACTTATCAAATGAGGTTTGTGGGCGAATGATCTATACTGTCTGTTGCTCCGGTAGATTTCTATAACTTTAACTAATTGAAGAAAACACATCTAAAATGAAGCACAATTAAATACATATATATTTATATGTATTTGAATGTCATACTGCACCACATATTTATATTCCATCTGTAATAAATAAATTCACAATACTGCAAACACACTGGCAGAGTTAGACTCAATTCAGAAAACGTACTGACTTCCCCAATCTTCTACCAATGCTCTTTGATAGATAGATGTGAATAGACAGAGCAACTTCCCAAACTGATATGAATTTACCTAAATTTTAAAAAATTTTTTATTTGTTCTCATCTTTCTCATCTATAAAGAAAGGGAGTGCTTTTTCCTTCTGAAAATCTTGTCGTTGTGGGTTCATTGAGCTTCAGCCCTCTTGGAATAATGTTTCTCAGCAACATAAAATTTATAACAGCAAGAAATGTAAATTTAGTTTGTGGATAAGAGTGAGAGTATTAAAATAGGAAGGGTTGCCAGGGATAGAGGCAGGTTGACAAATGCTACTGAATGAAGGAGAGATAAATGTTAAAATATGAGAAAAATGAGAGAGAGCATTCAGATTTGCTAGGTCATATCCTTGACTGTGGGTATTTGTCAGATGTTGTGACAGCTGTGTCTTATGGTATGACTTTTGGAAACAGGCCATTGTATTTGTTTAAAGAGGAATGCATATGGTTAGTCAATATCCTGGAGGTAGATATATCAGGGAACATTTAAAGAAAAAGCAAAGAAATCTAAGGAGATGATAAAGCCAAGTTGTGACTACAAAACACTCTCTCCTCTCACACAGACACAACACCCAGCCCCCCNATATATGATGTCTTTAAAACAACTTTGACTTTAGCCTGTGTCTTTGTCTCTTAGATTGTTCTGTTTAATAATGTTAAATAATCTCAAATACGCTTTGAAGTTGGGTAACCCACAAAGCTCTTCTTCTGAATAGCTTTGAAGTTAGATTCTGAAAAGCCTCAAATTGAACTATAATTCAGGAATCTTGAATGTGGTATATGTCTTCAGTCACTAGGATATGAAAAGTGGTCAGACAGAGGCTGTATCTGAGAAGCACAGAGTCAAATGCACAGCTGAAAAGCTAGCCTGTGGAGTTGACCACTTTTCATATGTCAGATTAATAGTTTCTTCAATTTTTTATTATTAAAAACAAAATTATTATTAACATGTTTAAAATATGTGTTAGCATTGTCTCAATTTTTTGAGAGTTATAAATGAAAATTATACTACACCTCCACTTTGGCCAGAATAAAACAAAACTTGGAAGTAGAAAGCAAACTGGCAAGTGGTAGAAATAGTGAGGGCTTCAATCTGTGTGAAATGCTCAAGATCTCAGGTTCCTACAAAGTAGGAATTAGGCAATCGTACTTATTCTTGTTTTGTGCCCAGCGTAGCATCATATAAACTCTAACTCTTCCTATAGGCTTTCCAAATGAGAAGACACAGGAAGTCACAGAAGCCATTTGTCTTATAGAAGAAACTGCTGCTGGCAAGACTTTTGTGGATGCTATTTGGGAAAATCCAAAGCAATGAAAATGAGTTTCCAGCTTTGTGTAACCCAGACAAAATACACTAAGGTAGAGAACTAGACAAGAAGACAATTTGGCACACCCACCCAATATAGGTACATATAGGAAAACACATATGGTCATATGAAAAGAGGCTCAAATGCTTTCATAATGAGGGTAATGCAAATGAAACCCAAAGCAGGATTATATTTAATGTCACTTCGTGGGCAAACATTAGTGTCTATCTTACCAAATGTCTATATTACTAAAGGTCACTAGGACCTTTTAAATACTGCAAGTGCTGGGGCTCCTGTGTGGCTCAATCAGTTAAAGTTTCCTACTTCAGCTCAGGTCATGATC
Source organism: Crocuta crocuta (assembly GCF_008692635.1). Lineage (NCBI taxonomy): Eukaryota > Metazoa > Chordata > Mammalia > Carnivora > Hyaenidae > Crocuta > Crocuta crocuta. Next base: position 104,080 of record NW_027528357.1, read on the forward strand.
TCGTAGTTTGGGAGTTCGAGCCCTGTGTCAGGCTCTGTGCTGACAACTCAGAGCCTGGAGCCTGCTTCAGATTCTGTGTCCCTCTCTCCCTCTGCTTCTCCCCTGCTCACACTTTGTCTCTCTTTCTCAAAAATAAATAAACATTAAAAAAATTTAAACACTGCAGTGAAAGTATAAACTGGCACAACCACTCTGGAACACAATTTGATATTATCATGTAAAACTGAATGTTCATATAACCTATAACCCCAGCAATCTGACTCCTTTGTACACATGCAGGAGAAAACACTTGCACAAGTTCACAAGAAGATAAACAACAGAATGTTCATAGCAACACCATTTATGTAAGCATAAATTTGGGGAAAAAAATGTCTGGGGGGAAAGTACCTGCAAATTCTCATTAAGAAGAGGAAAATAATATAATTTGTTGGATAATAACACTATGGAATAGTATACAGCTATGAAAATGAACTATAGTCACATGCCACAATTTGAGTGTATGAATCCACTTAAGAATATTGACTTTTAGTCAATATTAGGAAGTTAAGAAAATACCTAATACTAAGCTTTATTATTTAGGTATGTTTAGTCTTAGCTGTGTGTGTGAGTTTGTATGTGTGTGTGTGTGTGTGTGTGTGTCCACACTCTAGGATCTTGAGTTTCACCACTGGAATATCATCTTTGTGGGTCTTATGCAAGTTTCAAGTTCCTAGAAGACCTTGTTAATGTGCACATGCCCCTGGGATGAAGAGCCACCAACACTTCTGGAAGGACATGGCTTTATGACAGCTGAGAGGGAGCAATGTCTAGTGGGAAGAAGACCAGTAATCATTTACTGGGATGTTCAGCCCCTAGACCATTAGGGCAAAGCCAGTGAAAAGACATTGAAAGCCATCACAGTCAACCATTCTCTCGAATTTTATTCTCTCAAAAGTTGCAGTGGAACACGGCTTTAAGAGGTGAACTTGGATATACTTCAGCAGTCCAATCTCTCCCCACCAGGCTGAGCCAGGCCATTTCCCTATTTTGGTGCTTAACTTAATTTGGAATCCTCCTTTACAAAATGCCTTTACCACCTGCCCGAGGTGAAAGGAACAAAGCTCACACCAACTGACAGGGATGTTTTCTGCAAGGCTGAGTTAACAGAGCAACCTCACATTATCTTTTGCTGAATAAGGAGATTTTTCCCAACAGTGAAGGCTGAGAATGTACTTTTCTTTATTCTTTTAAATGAAACTCATGTTAAGTGGAGAGCAGCCAAAATTTCACATATTGGGGGTGATAGTGATGTTCTTATATCCTGAGAAATAAAAGGATATACAGAAACAAAAGTGTGCTTTCTCTGTAGGCCATTACTAGGAAACAACATAAATCCCTCAGTGAAGTATTTTCCATGGAACAAATACTTTCCATGTCACAATAGGCATGTTATTACCTCCCATTATTATTCATTGTGGAACAAACCCTCATAACTCTTCTGTACTATTGAAGCAACCTTTAGATTCTCATACCTAAAACAATCTCCACTCTGTTACTAAGTTCAACTTCTCCCAACATTATCTACATATCTCTAAAGCTCAAATACTTCCAGGGACTCTTTGGCACATACAGGATGGGGCTTGAAGTTAATTTGACATTGAAATTCTTTCATAGGCAAGTCCTGATTCACCTTTACAAACCAAAGCTCAGCTATTCTCTTCACAATTCTTCTTCTCCTGCCTGGCCCCTATGGCTAGTCAATTCTACTGACTGCTACTGCTTGGCCAATTCTATTGCTTTACAATGTAGTTCCCCTGACTAGCTATATGTTCTTTCATAAATTTTATTTACCCTTTATGTCTTCTTCTCCTCCCTAAAATCCTCCTGATTACTTCAGTATGTCCCACTTTTCCTGTCTGTACCTCTCTTGCATTATTTTGGCCAAGAGAACCCTACTCACACTATAATACATCTTGACTTACTGTGTGAATCAATGTTCATTTCAATCAACCCCCTAGCATGACTAAATTATTACTATCCCAAATTCAGTTCCTGAAGCTTTGGCTGACTTCTCTCTTCCCACCAAAAACTGGCACAATGGTCATGTTCAAGCTGATATTTAAAAATGATCTTGCATTAATTTAAACCATCAAGAAAAATAATTAAATGAAAATCATCTACATTAGATGCACTATAAAATTCATATCGACTGCAAGAAAGATGAACTATGGATGCAATTTAAAAAATCATTGATACTTTCAGCCTCAGAACAAGTATCACAAAGTGTGCTATAGTATGTTGAATAGATAGTTTCTTTAAAAAAAATTGCATCTTCTTAAAACCTCAGTGTCTTTGCAGTCCTAATTAAGTTACCTTAGGACGAGTTCACACTGTCATACAGTGGGCCTTAAATCCAATGACAGGTGTCCTTACAAGAGAAGAAGCCATGCTGAGACACATGAATGAAAGAAAACCATGTGACAGTGGAGGCATGAATTAAAATGATGCACCTACAAACAAGGAAGCCAAGGATTTCTGGGAGCCACCAGATACTTGGAAGATGCAAAGAAAGATTCTTCACTAGAGCCTTCAGAAGGAGCATGGCCCTGCTGACATTTTAATTTTAGACTTCCAGCCCTAAAACTATAAGAGAATAAATTTCTGTGTTTAAAGCCACTCAGTTTGTGGTAATTTGTTATGGCAGCCCTAGGACACTAATATAGATGGCGAGTGTTATATTAAGTGTCCTGAATGCGAGTGAGGCATATCATTCAGAATAGAGGTTTTAACACTAGCTGAAAAACAGCTCTGTCAGAGAAAATCTCTTTCTATAGAAAACTTTAAAAATAGAACAGCTTCTCATTTTTCTGGGATGGTTTTGGCGTGATCCTACTTGAAAGGAGGTGAATGAACCAAGTAACCTTTGAAGATCTTCCTCAATCCTTTGATGCTAGAATTTTATGAACTCTGCTCACTTGATAATCTGGGCCAGCTTTAGTTATGCGTTTATATTTCCAGAACAGTTCTTCTATTGCCTCTACTAGAGGCAAATAGGTTCCTTCATGGCCCCATCCTCCTCTTTCTACACATCCACAGTAAAGCACAGTTATATCTTTGTTCATACTGATATGTTTGTTCTTACTAATATTCTTTGAAGGATTTTCCTACATTCATCTATTTTCTGCTTTTGTTCACAATTTTAGCTGGCATTGTTTGATAATGGTTTGTTTTTGTTTTTGTTTGGTTTGTTTGTTTCTTTCTTCCTTTTCAGTCAGTGGGATTTAAAGTGTTCCATCAAACTAGATTGTGGTGGTCTTAGTGCATTTAGGTCTCTATAACAAATTACCATAGACTGGGTGACTTATCAAGAACAGAAATACATTTCTCACAGTTCTGGAGACTGGAAGTCTGAAATCAGGGTGCCAGCATGGTTGGGTTCTGGTTGAGAACCATCTTCCTATTTTGTAAATGGCTGTCTTGTTATATCCTGACATGTCAGAGAAGAGAGTGGTAGCAAGCTTTAATGTTTCTTTTTATAAGACACTAATCCCATGTATGAAGTTTCCACCTTCATTACCTATTTACCTCCCAAAGGCCCTATGTTCTAATACCATCACATGGGGGATTTAGGATTCCCAAATATAAAGTTTGCATGGGCACAAACATCCAGTCTCTAATGATGGTATTTCTTAAAATTGCTGTGTTTGTCATAGCAAGGTAGGTAACAGGAATAAACAACCCTAAATGACAGTGTCTTAAAATAAATTTTGTCTCTAGTCACTTAACTATCATGTCCATCTCAGGTCAGTGGGAGTCTCTAGAGCACATTCTACTCCTTCCAGAAGACAGACCAATGGAGCTCCAACATCTAGAACATCTTGGAAGTTGGAAGGAAATGTGGGGAATTGTGCACTGGCTCTAAAGACTTCTACTTTGACATGAAATATATCATTTACTAACACATGTGTCACAGTTCATTGGCCAGAGCGAATACCGTGTCCATGCCTAATTTTAAAAGGGCAGGGAAATGCAACCCTGCTGTGTCTCTGGAACTGTAAATATTAGTAATCAGCATAAGTGATGACCACATTCCAAGCCACAATTCAGAATATTTGTTATTTAACTCCATATACAGCATAATAAGTACTCAACTTTATAGGCACATTATCCTCCCACTCTTAAAAAATTTACATTCTAGCTAAGAAAATGATTAATTCTCTTAGAGGGAAGAGTCACAGATATGGAGAAGCATTTGAGCCGATCCTCCAACCATGATGTAGGAGACTCAGGATGGAGACAGGGATAGAGGATATTCTGGTTAGACTGGTAGAAAAAGTAGAGGTCCAAGTCCAGAGTCATAGAAGTGCCTGACTTCAAAAGAAAGCAACTAAAATATTTGAGGCTTAGGAGGAGGAAATGGAAAAATTCAATGTGACTAGAATATCTGAATGCCTTACTGCCTTCTCTTTGCCCTTCCAAACCTGCATCTGCCGCTATAAAAAGTCACTACATGAGTTTCATTTGAACCTAGGGTGAATTCCTTCCCCTGATAAGACTTTAACTAATACAATCTATTTAATCCCAAGCTTTCCTCATAGTATAGAATTGATTAATTTGCATATTTTCCATAGGTGTAAGGTAAGGAAAGAGACAGATTTCTGTTGTATTTATCTAGCACAATTCATGTAGACCTCTGCAAGTTTCCAGGTAGTTGACATTTGTCTCACCAATTATTATAATGTTTTCCTGATTTCAGTGTTATGGAAATATTCCTATCTTTCATCTCATGCTTTTAAAAAGCATACAAACCCAAGATTTAAAATAAGAAGAAGAAAATTAAGAAGCTCATGCTTTCCTCACAAGTTTTCTCAAAAGAGAGAAAAAAAGCTGTTTCCCTGGTGATGAGAACCCACCAAAAAGTGTATAAAGGAAACAAATTCCCCTCGGGCAGTAATCAGTGGTCAGACAGTATCTGACAAGCACAGCGGAATTTTAGCTATTGCTGTAGGGCTGTTCTTAGTTCTGGTCAATTCCTTTGCTAACTGGGATATGAAAAGAACCCAAGTGAAAATAGTCCGGAGGAAAAAAAAGTAAGCAAGATAATGTAAAACAAACTCATTATATCTGGAATATTAAGGCTTTTCCCTAGAAGATTTTCTTCTTTTTGCCCTAAAGCACTTGAGAGTTCTGAAGATCCATTTAATGTAAAGTCAAAATAATATTTTACATAATGCTTATTTTCGGTTTAAAGACTTGCTACAATGAAACTGGAACTACAGTGAACTTAAAGCAGCAAAATAAACTGCAGAAGCCCCATAAAAATATATAGGCAACTGCTAACTGATGCAAGAAAACAAGCTTCATGTAGGAGAAAACTTACTTGTGTTCCCACTTAAATTCTTTGGGTCTTGTGTTGGAGCGCTTTGCAGTGGTAGCATCTCTTCCTAGATTTTTTCCTCAAAAAGGAGCAGCAGTTCTACTTCCTAACTAATTAGAATGGTTTATAATTAGAATTTGGCCTGTAGGAAAGGATTACTCTCTCTATAAGAGGTGCGGAGGATTCAGCAGCTTCTGTTGGCAAGTGTATTCACGCCACTTTATTTATTTTTATTTTGTGTTTCATTATTTAATAGAAGGATTCATTTTGCAGATGTCCTTTTGATGTCAGGACTAAAGTAAATTTTAAAATTCACTCCTTCTTGTTTGCTCAAATTTTTAAGTATATTTTCAAATTCACTCCCCTCCACAGACCAACTTCAGATTTAGAGTAGCCATTGAATGCTTCAAGTTTAAGATCTGCTGATTCTCACATCTTCATCCAAAAGCAAGTAACTGGGGGATACCCACCTTGCTTCCTGACATTAGTCTGTTCTTCAAATGCACTGACTGAGTGCAAGAGTCTCAACTAGATGCTTTGAGGTTTGGAAACACTAAGGTACAGTTTTTCTAGGAGTTTATAGGATCACTGAAAACCATGTTATCAATACTAATGCCAGTTTGAACTGGGCATCAGGACCATCATCAAGGCATGCCTGATTAAATGATGTATGAGCTCTACATACAGTGAGAAATATACTTGAGAGGAGATCATTGTTATCCTGCCTCTGCTACCAACCAGAGCTGTGATTTGAAGAAGTCTTTTTCCTTGTTAGTACAATAAGTAACATTCCTGTGGTTTCCTCCTGGATTCAGAAATTTTGGTTCTAAATATTTTTTATACCAGGTCTCTTGGGGATGGAGGGGATTCTACAATACTTCCTTGGCAATATAGCTACATTCTCAACAAAGAGGTTGATGTAGGGAAGTTTAACTTTTAATATGGAAAGGACACTCTAACAGACAGAGTCACCACTGCTCCAAGCCCACCTTCCAGACTTGACAAACATAATTCTGTGAGAATTTTTCCTCATTTTGTATTTTAAAAATATGGCAATAAAAGTTTTAGTGAGATGAGTCCTCTATTACTGAAACTGTATAAGAAAGATGTGACAGTTGTAGAGCTCATGGTCTTTCATACTCCAGTTCCTCAGGACTCAGTTCCTTCCATGAATGACTGGAAAGAGGATTCTCATACTCCCCTCTCCTCCCCAGCTTCTATTCCCTCTCATACCTCAGACTTCTTCCTGATTTTGTGGTGAGATACAGAGTCAGAACTAAAGAGAGATGGATATACAGAATGGGGGTAATGAATGATGCATGATCAGATTTCAAAACAGTGATCTCCTAAGCCCTGACAATGCTTATCCCCTAAGTAAGTCACTTGCCTGTCCCCCTCCCTCTGGGGCAGTTTAAATTCCAACATAAGTTATCCATCCTTAAATGTCTGGCATAAATGGTTCCTTTTCAAAGCCATTTTGAGAGACTGAGTTCATTGGGACCTCAGACTCCGGACCCCTGAAGCAGGCATTTTCTCCTCTGTGTGTAAAATGGCTAAGAACATATGTTCTTTGATCAAACCTCCTGGCCTCATCCCTTAGCAAGCCTATTCATGAGCTGTATGACCTTGGGCATGATACTGATGCCAACTCTGCCTCAGTTTCTTTATTGTGAAATGGGATATAACATTACCTACCTTCCAAGGTTGTGGTAAACATTAAATGAAGTTATATTTCTAACTCACACTAAATAGAACTTGGCGCAGAGTACCCGTTAAACAACTAATGGTGTTAGCTAACCTTATTTGACACTTGGTTATATTCCAGGGTACGTACCTTTTTACATAGCCTGATTGTAAAGTCTTTGAAATTTAGTTTTCATGTCCATACTATTGAGCATCCCCCCTAGCACCCAGTATAGCACTCTGTAGTAATCAAGCATCATCTAACCAATGCTTAGCAGTAGTGATCTTGTTTCTTTAATCAGAGGGTGACTAACAGGTGAATGGATAGTGGGATAGGTTTTTGAAATGTAGCTAAGAGACATACTGAATGATTTGGAGATTACATTAGGCCAGGGCTGAGCATATCCCCAACTAAATCCCCCTATTGGAAGTTGTATCCTATGTATATAAGACACCTGTCTTGCTAAACTCATTCTTGTTATGTCTTATCTGGGAAAAAGAAAAAAAGAAAACAACTCAAATTTGGGCCTGGCCACAAAGTATATGTTAAAATTTCTGCATATTCTCCTAATAAATATGCCAGCACAAGAATTGCCCCTGTTTACGTGAATGCTTGACAATGAACCCACAGAAATACAGTAGTGTGTCAGCATTTAGTTTCTAAAAACATTTTTACTCTGGGCAAAACAAAATACTTGATCATTACTTTTTTTTAATGTTTTATTTATTTCTGAGAGAGAAAGACAGCATGAGCAGGGGAGAGTCAGAGAGAGAGGGAGATACAGAATCTGAAGACAGGTTCCAGGCTCTGAGCTAGCCGTCAGCACAGAGCCCGACACGGGGCTCGAACCCACGAGCTGTGAGAACATGACCTGAGCCGAAGTCGGAGGCTTAACAGACTGAGCCATCCAGGAGCCCCCATTACTTTTTTGAAAGATCGTAGTCCAACTGAAATTCCCATGAGGTCCCCTGATTTAAGTATGTGTATCCCAAGAAAGCTAGAGGAACACTAAACCCTGGTCTTAGCCCTGGAGACCAATGGAGCTGACTTCAGGTAGCTCTCTCTCCTGCCTGGCCCTGATGCCCATGGCTCAGATCTGCTTAAATGAACATAAGAAGAGTACTTGCTTTTATATCATACATGTTCAGTCAAGCTTTCACTCCTAAGGCAGATGGTCCCAACCTCTGGAACTGACTTCTGTCCAAGTGGCCAGAGAGACAGCGTAATGGCAAAGGCTGAGAAGCACAGATACAAAGAGGGAAGCAATTTGGATGAGGATAACATGAACTTCTCCCCATAGATAACAGGAAATGATTCAACGTAATGAACTGCTCTATTTTACAGAAAAGGGCCACCCCACACACACACACATACACACACACACACACAGCCTTCAAAATGACCGAAGGCTGAGGACAGTTATTTTCAAAAATAATAATAATCATTACTACTTTGTAAGTTCTAATTAGATATGAGAAGTATATGTGATTTTGTGATTTNAAAGCCACTCAGTTTGTGGTAATTTGTTATGGCAGCCCTAGGACACTAATATAGATGGCGAGTGTTATATTAAGTGTCCTGAATGCGAGTGAGGCATATCATTCAGAATAGAGGTTTTAACACTAGCTGAAAAACAGCTCTGTCAGAGAAAATCTCTTTCTATAGAAAACTTTAAAAATAGAACAGCTTCTCATTTTTCTGGGATGGTTTTGGCGTGATCCTACTTGAAAGGAGGTGAATGAACCAAGTAACCTTTGAAGATCTTCCTCAATCCTTTGATGCTAGAATTTTATGAACTCTGCTCACTTGATAATCTGGGCCAGCTTTAGTTATGCGTTTATATTTCCAGAACAGTTCTTCTATTGCCTCTACTAGAGGCAAATAGGTTCCTTCATGGCCCCATCCTCCTCTTTCTACACATCCACAGTAAAGCACAGTTATATCTTTGTTCATACTGATATGTTTGTTCTTACTAATATTCTTTGAAGGATTTTCCTACATTCATCTATTTTCTGCTTTTGTTCACAATTTTAGCTGGCATTGTTTGATAATGGTTTGTTTTTGTTTTTGTTTGGTTTGTTTGTTTCTTTCTTCCTTTTCAGTCAGTGGGATTTAAAGTGTTCCATCAAACTAGATTGTGGTGGTCTTAGTGCATTTAGGTCTCTATAACAAATTACCATAGACTGGGTGACTTATCAAGAACAGAAATACATTTCTCACAGTTCTGGAGACTGGAAGTCTGAAATCAGGGTGCCAGCATGGTTGGGTTCTGGTTGAGAACCATCTTCCTATTTTGTAAATGGCTGTCTTGTTATATCCTGACATGTCAGAGAAGAGAGTGGTAGCAAGCTTTAATGTTTCTTTTTATAAGACACTAATCCCATGTATGAAGTTTCCACCTTCATTACCTATTTACCTCCCAAAGGCCCTATGTTCTAATACCATCACATGGGGGATTTAGGATTCCCAAATATAAAGTTTGCATGGGCACAAACATCCAGTCTCTAATGATGGTATTTCTTAAAATTGCTGTGTTTGTCATAGCAAGGTAGGTAACAGGAATAAACAACCCTAAATGACAGTGTCTTAAAATAAATTTTGTCTCTAGTCACTTAACTATCATGTCCATCTCAGGTCAGTGGGAGTCTCTAGAGCACATTCTACTCCTTCCAGAAGACAGACCAATGGAGCTCCAACATCTAGAACATCTTGGAAGTTGGAAGGAAATGTGGGGAATTGTGCACTGGCTCTAAAGACTTCTACTTTGACATGAAATATATCATTTACTAACACATGTGTCACAGTTCATTGGCCAGAGCGAATACCGTGTCCATGCCTAATTTTAAAAGGGCAGGGAAATGCAACCCTGCTGTGTCTCTGGAACTGTAAATATTAGTAATCAGCATAAGTGATGACCACATTCCAAGCCACAATTCAGAATATTTGTTATTTAACTCCATATACAGCATAATAAGTACTCAACTTTATAGGCACATTATCCTCCCACTCTTAAAAAATTTACATTCTAGCTAAGAAAATGATTAATTCTCTTAGAGGGAAGAGTCACAGATATGGAGAAGCATTTGAGCCGATCCTCCAACCATGATGTAGGAGACTCAGGATGGAGACAGGGATAGAGGATATTCTGGTTAGACTGGTAGAAAAAGTAGAGGTCCAAGTCCAGAGTCATAGAAGTGCCTGACTTCAAAAGAAAGCAACTAAAATATTTGAGGCTTAGGAGGAGGAAATGGAAAAATTCAATGTGACTAGAATATCTGAATGCCTTACTGCCTTCTCTTTGCCCTTCCAAACCTGCATCTGCCGCTATAAAAAGTCACTACATGAGTTTCATTTGAACCTAGGGTGAATTCCTTCCCCTGATAAGACTTTAACTAATACAATCTATTTAATCCCAAGCTTTCCTCATAGTATAGAATTGATTAATTTGCATATTTTCCATAGGTGTAAGGTAAGGAAAGAGACAGATTTCTGTTGTATTTATCTAGCACAATTCATGTAGACCTCTGCAAGTTTCCAGGTAGTTGACATTTGTCTCACCAATTATTATAATGTTTTCCTGATTTCAGTGTTATGGAAATATTCCTATCTTTCATCTCATGCTTTTAAAAAGCATACAAACCCAAGATTTAAAATAAGAAGAAGAAAATTAAGAAGCTCATGCTTTCCTCACAAGTTTTCTCAAAAGAGAGAAAAAAAGCTGTTTCCCTGGTGATGAGAACCCACCAAAAAGTGTATAAAGGAAACAAATTCCCCTCGGGCAGTAATCAGTGGTCAGACAGTATCTGACAAGCACAGCGGAATTTTAGCTATTGCTGTAGGGCTGTTCTTAGTTCTGGTCAATTCCTTTGCTAACTGGGATATGAAAAGAACCCAAGTGAAAATAGTCCGGAGGAAAAAAAAGTAAGCAAGATAATGTAAAACAAACTCATTATATCTGGAATATTAAGGCTTTTCCCTAGAAGATTTTCTTCTTTTTGCCCTAAAGCACTTGAGAGTTCTGAAGATCCATTTAATGTAAAGTCAAAATAATATTTTACATAATGCTTATTTTCGGTTTAAAGACTTGCTACAATGAAACTGGAACTACAGTGAACTTAAAGCAGCAAAATAAACTGCAGAAGCCCCATAAAAATATATAGGCAACTGCTAACTGATGCAAGAAAACAAGCTTCATGTAGGAGAAAACTTACTTGTGTTCCCACTTAAATTCTTTGGGTCTTGTGTTGGAGCGCTTTGCAGTGGTAGCATCTCTTCCTAGATTTTTTCCTCAAAAAGGAGCAGCAGTTCTACTTCCTAACTAATTAGAATGGTTTATAATTAGAATTTGGCCTGTAGGAAAGGATTACTCTCTCTATAAGAGGTGCGGAGGATTCAGCAGCTTCTGTTGGCAAGTGTATTCACGCCACTTTATTTATTTTTATTTTGTGTTTCATTATTTAATAGAAGGATTCATTTTGCAGATGTCCTTTTGATGTCAGGACTAAAGTAAATTTTAAAATTCACTCCTTCTTGTTTGCTCAAATTTTTAAGTATATTTTCAAATTCACTCCCCTCCACAGACCAACTTCAGATTTAGAGTAGCCATTGAATGCTTCAAGTTTAAGATCTGCTGATTCTCACATCTTCATCCAAAAGCAAGTAACTGGGGGATACCCACCTTGCTTCCTGACATTAGTCTGTTCTTCAAATGCACTGACTGAGTGCAAGAGTCTCAACTAGATGCTTTGAGGTTTGGAAACACTAAGGTACAGTTTTTCTAGGAGTTTATAGGATCACTGAAAACCATGTTATCAATACTAATGCCAGTTTGAACTGGGCATCAGGACCATCATCAAGGCATGCCTGATTAAATGATGTATGAGCTCTACATACAGTGAGAAATATACTTGAGAGGAGATCATTGTTATCCTGCCTCTGCTACCAACCAGAGCTGTGATTTGAAGAAGTCTTTTTCCTTGTTAGTACAATAAGTAACATTCCTGTGGTTTCCTCCTGGATTCAGAAATTTTGGTTCTAAATATTTTTTATACCAGGTCTCTTGGGGATGGAGGGGATTCTACAATACTTCCTTGGCAATATAGCTACATTCTCAACAAAGAGGTTGATGTAGGGAAGTTTAACTTTTAATATGGAAAGGACACTCTAACAGACAGAGTCACCACTGCTCCAAGCCCACCTTCCAGACTTGACAAACATAATTCTGTGAGAATTTTTCCTCATTTTGTATTTTAAAAATATGGCAATAAAAGTTTTAGTGAGATGAGTCCTCTATTACTGAAACTGTATAAGAAAGATGTGACAGTTGTAGAGCTCATGGTCTTTCATACTCCAGTTCCTCAGGACTCAGTTCCTTCCATGAATGACTGGAAAGAGGATTCTCATACTCCCCTCTCCTCCCCAGCTTCTATTCCCTCTCATACCTCAGACTTCTTCCTGATTTTGTGGTGAGATACAGAGTCAGAACTAAAGAGAGATGGATATACAGAATGGGGGTAATGAATGATGCATGATCAGATTTCAAAACAGTGATCTCCTAAGCCCTGACAATGCTTATCCCCTAAGTAAGTCACTTGCCTGTCCCCCTCCCTCTGGGGCAGTTTAAATTCCAACATAAGTTATCCATCCTTAAATGTCTGGCATAAATGGTTCCTTTTCAAAGCCATTTTGAGAGACTGAGTTCATTGGGACCTCAGACTCCGGACCCCTGAAGCAGGCATTTTCTCCTCTGTGTGTAAAATGGCTAAGAACATATGTTCTTTGATCAAACCTCCTGGCCTCATCCCTTAGCAAGCCTATTCATGAGCTGTATGACCTTGGGCATGATACTGATGCCAACTCTGCCTCAGTTTCTTTATTGTGAAATGGGATATAACATTACCTACCTTCCAAGGTTGTGGTAAACATTAAATGAAGTTATATTTCTAACTCACACTAAATAGAACTTGGCGCAGAGTACCCGTTAAACAACTAATGGTGTTAGCTAACCTTATTTGACACTTGGTTATATTCCAGGGTACGTACCTTTTTACATAGCCTGATTGTAAAGTCTTTGAAATTTAGTTTTCATGTCCATACTATTGAGCATCCCCCCTAGCACCCAGTATAGCACTCTGTAGTAATCAAGCATCATCTAACCAATGCTTAGCAGTAGTGATCTTGTTTCTTTAATCAGAGGGTGACTAACAGGTGAATGGATAGTGGGATAGGTTTTTGAAATGTAGCTAAGAGACATACTGAATGATTTGGAGATTACATTAGGCCAGGGCTGAGCATATCCCCAACTAAATCCCCCTATTGGAAGTTGTATCCTATGTATATAAGACACCTGTCTTGCTAAACTCATTCTTGTTATGTCTTATCTGGGAAAAAGAAAAAAAGAAAACAACTCAAATTTGGGCCTGGCCACAAAGTATATGTTAAAATTTCTGCATATTCTCCTAATAAATATGCCAGCACAAGAATTGCCCCTGTTTACGTGAATGCTTGACAATGAACCCACAGAAATACAGTAGTGTGTCAGCATTTAGTTTCTAAAAACATTTTTACTCTGGGCAAAACAAAATACTTGATCATTACTTTTTTTTAATGTTTTATTTATTTCTGAGAGAGAAAGACAGCATGAGCAGGGGAGAGTCAGAGAGAGAGGGAGATACAGAATCTGAAGACAGGTTCCAGGCTCTGAGCTAGCCGTCAGCACAGAGCCCGACACGGGGCTCGAACCCACGAGCTGTGAGAACATGACCTGAGCCGAAGTCGGAGGCTTAACAGACTGAGCCATCCAGGAGCCCCCATTACTTTTTTGAAAGATCGTAGTCCAACTGAAATTCCCATGAGGTCCCCTGATTTAAGTATGTGTATCCCAAGAAAGCTAGAGGAACACTAAACCCTGGTCTTAGCCCTGGAGACCAATGGAGCTGACTTCAGGTAGCTCTCTCTCCTGCCTGGCCCTGATGCCCATGGCTCAGATCTGCTTAAATGAACATAAGAAGAGTACTTGCTTTTATATCATACATGTTCAGTCAAGCTTTCACTCCTAAGGCAGATGGTCCCAACCTCTGGAACTGACTTCTGTCCAAGTGGCCAGAGAGACAGCGTAATGGCAAAGGCTGAGAAGCACAGATACAAAGAGGGAAGCAATTTGGATGAGGATAACATGAACTTCTCCCCATAGATAACAGGAAATGATTCAACGTAATGAACTGCTCTATTTTACAGAAAAGGGCCACCCCACACACACACACATACACACACACACACACAGCCTTCAAAATGACCGAAGGCTGAGGACAGTTATTTTCAAAAATAATAATAATCATTACTACTTTGTAAGTTCTAATTAGATATGAGAAGTATATGTGATTTATTTCCAATCCTTAAAACAATCTTTCACGAGGGTGCTGTATCTCTGTCATCTGAATTGATAATTAAGCTCAAAGAGGCTGCCCAGGCCATTCTGGAACATGGCTGAGCCCGATGCCTATTCAGGCAGCTCCTGCTCAGATAGATCTTTTCTTTCTTTTTTTTTTTTTTACAAATAGTTTATTGTCAAATTAGTTTCCACATAACACTCAGTGCTCATCCCCACAAGTGTCCTCCTCCATGCCCCTCCCCCCCTCCCCCCCACAGCCATCAGTCCTCAGTTTTTTTTTTGTTTTTTTTTTTTACAAATAGTTTATTGTCAAATTAGTTTCCACATAANGCAGGCTCTGGGCTCTGAGCTAGCTGTCAGCACAGAGCCCGAAGCAGGGCTAGAACCCACGAACCATGAGATCATGACCTGAGCCGAAGTCAGACGTCTGACTGAGCCACCCAGGCGCCCCAATAATCACCAATTTAAAGTGAGTACTTCTAAGATATTTAAACAGTCTAATCAAGGAAAACGTTGGGTGACTAGCTAATTATATTCTCTCAATTGATAGATAGCATCATATAAAAGCTGCTCAAATATAATTTGACATTAAACTTAATATAAAAATCCACCTAGTTCAGGATTCGACAGAGTCACGAAGGAACAATTCGAATACACTAATTTGCCAATGTCCTATAAAAACTCTACTCCTTTTAGTAATCTATTAGGTATTTACCATATATTAAATACAAGGAGTTCCTGTTAGATTCCATGGGTTGCTCTGCTAACTGCCTTTCTTTTGCTCACTCTGAATGTCTCCAGCAGGTATTTACTGTTAAAAATTGGGCTGCCTTCATTGTGCTTTCCTGCTGTCTCTGGTATTTCTGACTCCTCAACCTTGCCCATTCCCTCTCTCCTTGGAATTCTCTTTTTCTTCCTCTGTCTTTTTACCAGCTGCACTCAACACTTCTCTGGTGGTATCCTTTAGAGAGGCTCATTTTAGCTGTTGGAAGAAGCTTCTTTAGAACCACTTTGTCTCTAATAAAATAATGTCATGAGGAGTGACATTCATTTAGAACTCTTTCACAGTGTTTATTTTTTAATTTTTTTTTTTTTTTTTTTTTTTTTTTGGCTCCACCAATCTACTGTAAGCCTGTGAACATACACCCACACCACCATGTAACACAGTGCTAAGTGCATCATATTCTCAGATCAGTGCTGATTGATGGATACGCTTTACCGTTAAAGTGATAGAAGTACGAGTCGGTAGGTAAAGTTGCGCTTGCCTCCAATTAAGTAATTTTATGTTGTAAAAGTGCTCTCATTTGACTCTTGAATGCTGAGAATAAACTGAGGACTGATGGGTGTGGGGGGGAGGGGGGATGGGCATGGAGGAGGGCCTTGTGGGGATGAGCACTGGGTGTTAATATGGAAACCAACTTGACAATAAACTATTTGTAAAAATTTTTTTTAAAAAGTGCTCTCATTTGTATCATTCTAGAATGGAGTAAAAGAAAACATAGCTCTATGTTTTCATAGTTTTGCTTTGACCATGTTAGTCTTTGCCTTCAGGCATATGATTTTTATCTTTAAAAAAATTTAGCCATTAGTAGGTAAAACTCACCCCCATATCCTAATTTTTGGTATGAAAGACATTTCTTATTCTGGATGATCTTTATTCTGTTCGTATAACTCTTTTAGATTGATGACCAAAAGTAATCTTTGGTAGAAAGTATAGTAGATTTTAATTCAGAAGAGTTGGGTCCCAATTTTTTTATTTTGCCACCAGTGTCATTCATTGGGGTGTTAGATTCTTCATCTATATATTGAAACATTTGCATTTAATATATATTATATTTGATATTTCTGACTAAAATATTTAAATAATGTGTGTAAAGACATATGTAGTAATCAACGGGAAATTGAATAGAAGATTCTCTTACTGCTATTGATAATAAATATGCTATAAAAGGTGATGTGTATTTAGATTAAAAAACACCAATCCTAAACTTCCTTTCCTTTGATAATGTGCATCGCACAGTATTAGAAGAAAGATTGGACATTTATTTTTTTTATTGTAACTTGCTTTAAGAATAAGGAGAGATGTTAATAATAAAGGATTGTTAGCAAGACTGTGTTTGAGGGACTCTCCACAGAAAAATAAAGCTCAGGGGCGCCTGGGTGGCTTAGTCGGTTAAGCGTCCGACTTTCGCTTAGGTCATGATCTCGCGGTTCGTAGGTTCGAGCCCCGCGTCGGGCTCTGTGCTGACAGCCAGTTCAGAGCCTGGAGCCTGTTTCAGAGTCTGTGTCTACCTCTCTCTCTGACCCTCCCCTGCTCACGTTGTCTCTCTCTCTCCTAGCAATAAATAAAAATATTTAAAAAAAAAAAAAAGCTCAGTTTGTCCTGACATATTTTTTCATGTGATGTTGGGGTCAGAAAGATTGAGACAATTTAACCTTTCATCAAAGGACTAATTGTATGTATTGACATACACTTATTTATTCAAATTTTCCTTGGAATCACATGGAGTTGCAGTGTGGTAAAAAGAGTATCAGATGTCCACTCATATGATTTGCTTTAATGATTATATGTGCGCCCAATAAATTGTCAATCTGATGTTCTGAAGATGTAAAACTTATAAGCAATCGTAAGCATAATGATTTTTTTTTCACATTGCCTGTGTCAACAAACAGCCAAATGAATTTTTCAGATAAATCAATACAGTGGAGGGAAAACTTCCTACACGTTGTGTGGTATATCTCAAACAAAACTCAGGGCTAATTTTGCTGGTAGTGGCTCTTCTTGCTTATATGATCAGACATCTCTTTGCTCTTTGTCTGTCATCATGTGGCTAATCTCTTGACTTGGTACAACACTCTTGTGCACACTTTGTAGCAAAGGATTGTACAGAAGAAAAATAAACCTGAAAACCTATGACCTGCTTTTTCTGGGTGCATTTTTAATTCTGGGTGTTCACTATGAATCTATCTGTTCTGGTTTCTTAGAATGACTCTCACTTTATTCTATGCAGAAGTTAGAAGAAGCAGGGTCAAGAGACATAGAAAAGAATCTTCCAACCAATTACTAAACTCTCGTTTTTAAAAACTGAGATAAACCCTCACCAAAAAGAAAGAAAAGGGGGGGGGGAGGAGGAAGAAAAAGAAGAAAAAATGGAAAAAACCCTCCAAGAAATTATGTATCTCATTAAAATGAATATGCATTGGGGCGCCTGGGTGGCTTAGTCGGTTAGGCGTCCGACTTTCGCTTAGGTCATGATCTCGCGGTTCGTGGGTTCGAGCCCCGCGTCGGGCTCTGTGCTGACTGCCAGCTCAGAGCCTGGAGCCTGTTTCGGTCTGTGACTCCCTCTCTCTCTGACCCTCCCCTGCTCACGCTGTCTCCCTCTCTCTCTCTCCTAGAAATAAATAAAACATTTAAAAAAATGAATATGCATTGATTTACTGCAGTTGTAATCAGGGGTTGCATGACCTTAAACGCTTTGCTACTCCATTCATAATAAATCTAAGTAGTTAAAAATAGATGAGCTTTAGAACAGATAATTAAGAAAACACTTTGAGAAAGTGCATGATTATAAGTGAAATGTCTGTCATTCCCTCTCTGACCATCTCTGTTTAATCATCAAGGTGTGGGGGCTAGTTGGTTCAGCAAGTACTTTGGTTAAGGTAAAGAGTAGGACTGTCCATTTTTACTTTTTTATACTGGTTCTAAATGCTGAAGCATCAGAGTGGCCGAGCAACAGTAATCTTTGGCTCCTCCCTAGTAGTCACAGTTGTAATTGGAACTGAGTTCATCTACTGTTGTATGGCAACAGTCATGGCTTCAGATCATAAATACAGAGGGCAGCCATAATCGTGGATGCGGACATTTTCAAGTCACCCACGGTTACTCATTTTAAGAAATGCATATATTATCCACTTATAACTGGGAGGAAAATAAATAGTGGCTCTAAGGCCCTTCTAGGAAAGAGAAACAATACATGATATCTTTGCCTCTTTTTCTTTAAACATAGGTTGTAGGAAGGGAGCTTGTCTGTATAGGAGAGGAGCAAAGCTGGTCTTTACAAATTAAAAAAAATATATAATTTTATGACATGTGGTAGACTGTATCATAGTTAACAAATATGTGTTGTCCCTCCTCAGGGGACAAGTGTATTTCCCTACCACATCAGTATTAATAATGGTGTGTAACTTGTTTTGGCCAATGAAGTAAAGTCTAAAATCTATAGTGATGTGCTTTTTAATGTTTTATTGTTTTATCTGTGACATCTCTCTCTTGCCCACTCACTCTCTTCTCTCTCTTTCTCTCTCTCTCTCTCTTTTTTGCTCAGGATCTTGAATAAACCTGAAGTTTATCAATTTAATCAGATTTTTTTAAAGAACTGAGTCCATATATAGTGTATTTGTTTTCTATATAAAGTTTTTATTTTTTATTTTGTAATTTGTAACTATGATTTTGCTATTACCTCTTTCATAAAATCTTTAGGTTATTTCTGCTGTTATTTCTTTAGGTTCCTAGAAGCTGGAAAGCTCATTCATTTTCTGCCTTTATTTTTCTAAAGCAGGATATCTGTATAAAGTATATATATATATATATTTTTTCTGATACACATGCACACACAAATGTATATACACATATTGACATATATAAATGTCAAACTGAGGACTGCATTAGATATGGTCCATAATTTTGAGTAGTGGTATTGTCATTATCATTTAACTTAAAATATTTCCTAAGTTCTAGTTCCATTTCTTCAATCTATGGGCTGTTGACAAATGTTTCCCCATTTCCAAACATCTTTCTCTCTTTCTCCATCATGTGGCATCAACCACAGTTACACAGGAGTTAGAGAAGACAGTCTCCATGATGTAAACAACTTGTAATATGTTAAAGCTTCTTTTATGATAAATTTTCTGGACAATTTTTGGAAGTGCACTTTGTGTCTTTGGTAAAAGAAATGCCTGCTTTGAATTAGTTGGGTAATATTCTATATATGTTCATTAGATCAATTTTATTTCCTTATCAATTTCGTGACTTGCTATGTCAATTACTGAGGTACATATTTCACAAAGATTTAAATTTTTCATTTTTGTAAGTTAGTAAACTTTGGTCTGTAAACTGAGGTGATATTTTTAATGGTATACATATTATATATTTATACTTGGTCATTTGAAGTTCCTATTATCATAAAGTAATTATCTCAAGTGCCAATGTGTTTTGTTCTATAAAATCTATTTGGTCTGACATGTAGTATTTGAATCTCAACCTTTCTGTTTCTTATACTTTATACGTATCTCTTATAAATAGCATTTGCTTTTTTATTCTGGCATGGACATGATTGTCTTTTACCCTGATTTTCTTTAAAGTTAATACAATATACACTTACATCATTTATTCTAATTTCTGATTTTTATGTACTCTACCTACATTCACATACTCTCATTCTTTCTTTTATGACTAAGTCTGGAAAAAAATAGCAACATGTATAACTAACTGAAGTCCCAAATTAATAAGATCTTATATTTTCTTGGATTATCATTAACCCTATTTACACCCATGATATTTATGTCCCATGGCATTATTCCTGGCATTTTTAGTCTAGTGAAAAGTGCACCCTAGAGATTATTACTGTTTTATGTGGCCAGTATCTATTCACATCTGTCCATATGTGTACTACTTCCATTCGTTTTTGCACCACAGGGAAAATGCCCCTGAAATTTTTATCAATAATCACATTCTCTCTGTCTGGAATTTTTACTGTAATAGTCCTTTAATAAGGATCTCTAGTGATTAATTCTCTCCGCTGTTGTTTTAAAATGCCCTGATTTTCATTTCTATCATGACAGATACTTTCCTCACATATAGAATTAATGTGCAGTTGATCCCTTTTGGTATTTTGAAGGTACCACTCCATGTTTTTGGTTTTTGTTTTTTGTTTTTGGTGTTTTTGTTTTGTCTCGGCTTCAATTGTTGCATTTGTGAAAACAGTGGTCAGTCTGTCACTCTCTAAAAGAAATCTGTGTTTTATTTTCTAGCTGGCTTTGGTTTCCTCTGACTTTCATTTTCAACAATTTCACTATGATGTCTCCAGGTATGAATTTCTACTTAATTCACCTTGTTTGGGGCTGAATCTGTGGAATGGTTTATCATCAGGTCTGAAGAATTGTCAGTCGTTATCTTTCTGCATGTTACCTCTACCTATCCTGTGTCCGTTGTTCTTCTCATTTCAATCCCTAAAACTGTATTCTGTCTATTGAATTTTAAGTTTATTTTCTCCTTGGCTTTGGTAAGTACAATATCTTCTTATCTGTATGTTATTGTACTAATTCTCAATTAGAGAATTCCACCGAGTAGAGATTTCCACTGGGTTTTTAATTTGCTTTATTGTACTCTGTATTTCTAGTACTCCTTTATTTTTTTAAAATCTTCCTTCCCATACTTTCCTTTGTCTTGAAGGTAATGTCTGCTAGCTTGCTGTTATTTCTTTAAACATGGTCATTTTGTAATCTCTGTCAGACATTCCCAGTATCTGAAGTGTGAGTAGGTATCTCTCTGCCATCTGTAGTTTTCACTCTTTACTTATATGACTTTGTTCTTTTGAGTGATGTGTTATTTTTAACTGCATGCTAGACACCCTCTTCGATGAGGTTTGATGTCATTTAAATCTTTTTCCAGTCCATTTCATTAGTTTTCAAAAGCAGTTTGCTTTAAATAGCCTAGTTCACCAGGACCAGTCAGGGAACTCTTACCCATGTTCTCTGTTAAAATTTACTTGATGCATTTCAGCCAGTAAAGAAAACGAAGTAATCAAAGAGGAAATACTGTATTTTAGAGGACAATTCATCTCATCTCCTTTTTATTATATTTCTTTCAATTTAGTCACATGGCTATTTGTAAACTGTGTTGATTCCCTTAAAAGGAATTTATCTAAAACTATATTTAAATATGGGCAAAGATGAATAAACAATATTTTGTATTTCATTTATATTGTTTGAAAAAATTTTAGAACAAACTACATATCCAATACTGATGAAAAGACATATAATATGAAACATTATATAGCAATTGATTGAGATTTATAAAGTATTATTAATGATGTAGGGAACTATTCATGAGATGGTATTTAGTTTAAAAATGTAGCATATAGAATTGTTTAAAGAGTGAATCTAAATTTTGCACGATACACAGACAAGTTGCCTCTGAGTGATGGAGAAGGACAGAATGTTGCTATCTCTACAAATTGGGAAAATTTCCTTGCTTTCCACTAAGATTATACATTACTTAAGAAAAGGAAGAATCTCAGGTAAATAAAGTAAAGCCAAATGAAAGTATATATATGCTTATTTCCTCTGGCTTCATAAGAAAGGCTGGATTTTTTTTTACTTTTTTTGTCTAAAAATTCTAATCTGAAAACTCTTCTTTTAGGGAACAGCAACAATACAAAAGAAAACAAACAAAAACAGCAGTAACAGCAGTAACAATTCAGAAACAATAGCTCTGGGGGTCTATCTTCTCTTTGTCATCTGTCAGCCTCCCACCATACCTTATTCTTTAGCCATCCCTCATTCTCCCGGCAATCTTCTTTTGAAACAGTATCCACTATCCTTCCAGCTCCTCCCTCCCGCCTCAGCATCTTGGAACCCCAGCACACTGTACACTGTCTTCTCAACTTGAGCCTCCCATGTTCAGGCTTTTTATTTGTATCCCTCTTGATGGAATGCCTTTCCTTCTATCATCTGTGTAAACATTTTTAAGAGTCAGAGCCCATGGGGTTCCTGAGTGGCTCTGAGTCAGATAAGCAATGGATTCTTGATTTTGGCTCAGGTCATGATCTCACTATCATGAGACTGAGCCCTGTGACAGGCTCTGTGCTGAGCATGGAGCCTGCTTGACTCTCTCTCTGTCTCCCTCTGCCCTGCCCCCTGCTTGTGTGTGTGCATGAATGTGTGTGTGCTCTCCAAGAAGGAGAAAGAAAGAAAGAAAGAAAGAAAGAAAGAAAGAAAGAAAGAAAGAAGGAAAGAATTACAGCCCATATGAAGGCTTCCTGGGCCCTTCTAAAGGCACAAAACTGTCTCCTTTCAAATGTTATTTAACTGTCTTATTTCAGTTGTTGGCAAAGATCTTGTCAGAATATTACTTGCATAGTTTCCTATCCTTTAATCATGTATATAATATAATATCTGTTCATGGGTTACAGTCTTTTCTTCAAATGTATTTATTCCAGTACTCTTCTTAAATAAAGCTTTAATTAAACTGCACAGTATTGGGTCCATACCCCTCTCCCAGTCCCTGTTATGGAGTTCAGGGGAGCTCAGGTTTCTTACAATTTCTACACAGCCACCAATTCTTCCCTGTTGGTGAGAATTAGATACAGAAAAGGATGCTTCTCATTCTTTCAGCCATCCACCATGCATTCAGGTTGTTAATAAGGTGAGTTAAAATGAGCCTTTCAGCAGATGTCAGAATAAAGAAATAAGGCTGTCATTCTGAAAGTTTCAGGACAAGGTGTCCAAGATGAACAGAACATATCCCCTTCCTTCCTTCCTTCCTTCCTTCCTTCTTTCCTTCCTTCCTTCCTTCCTTCCTTCCTTCCTTCCTTCCTTCCTTCCTTTCTTTCTTTCTTTCTTTCTTTCCTTATCTGAGAAGCCAATATTATTTTATTCTTTACCTTCATAAGTGAGGACAGATACCTCAAACTTCCCTACTTTCTTTTACTTTCTGTAGTGTTTCAACAGCTCAGTATAAAAGCCTGGGCTTTTGTATAGGACAGCTTAATTTAAAACTCATTTCTATACACTATCAGTATTCCAGATCTGGAACTATTTTCATTCTTCAAGAATATTTTAAAAATTACTATATACCTGTCTATATGTGCAGCCAGCCAGGATTAGGCACAAATATTGCCATTTGCATGGTCTTTTCTCATTAATTTAATTGGCCTATAGTTATCTAGTCTCCCACAGGGAAACAAAATAGCATGAAACCCTTCACCATTTGTATTTTAAGAGGAGGGGAAAAATGCTTTATTTGGAATATTGCAACTTTTATTTGATGAAAGTTACTATTAACATATTTTCATAATCTTCTCAGCCTAGCAACAGCAGGAGTAAAAGGTGTGAGGGCCATGTAATATTCATGAAATTAAGACGACTTGAGATGAAAGGGAGTTCCATTAGAGAGACCAAGTGTGACAATATGACACATATTTGCATATTTTACACTTTAAATCTTTTCAGCACATCCAAGTTGATATATGGATGTAAACATGCATTGCCGGTTTTTAGCATATTATAAGCCCTCAAGACTTTGCATGCATTTTAATATGTTTCATTATTGCTGTAGATTTTAATTTCCAAACTGCACGGCTTTGATGGAAGGAAGCTGGAAGTCAAGGCATCTGGCCTCTGCCCCAGGCAAGCACAGCCTTTTCCTTGAATATTTTGGGCAGAAACCAGGCTATTTATTTGTGGGGCAGTGGGGGGAAATTTTTTAAGAATGTGCTGCCCAGAAGCACATTTTATTTGGTACACATACTAATTAAGTGTTAACTTAACCATCCTGGCAGGAAAGCTTAAGCATTCAACTGTGGATGTGCCAACCAAGATGCCTTGTGTGGGGCCTTCATAATCTCCTTTTTCCTTTCGATCAGCCAGTCTCAACTTATCCATTTGGAGAATGGAGATTATTGAAAGCAGTTTAAAAAATGAGTTTGAAACTGTGTTTATTCCTTAAGACAACTGAAAATTTTTGCAGCTGCCCATTCTATGTTCTGGAACACAGGGTCTCTGGTTAGTAGAGAAAAAGTTCTTCCCACAGACATACAAGGACACATTTGGCCCAAAGAATATGACACTTAAATAATTTTCTTTGAGTATTTTTCTTCTGTTTTACAAACTTATATATTTAAATAGCTAAAGAAGTGTGATCTTAATTAGAACATTATCACCTGAAAAAAGTTGAGTTAAAGAAAAAAAACGTTAAAAATTGTCTTTTAGTCCATTGTCTTGGCCTTTAATGAAGACAGATGACCTTTAAAGATAGTTTCTAATGATCATATCAAAGTTTATTTTTATTGATATTGAACCATTGTGCTTCACCTATTAGCTTCTCTCCAGTGTTCAATAGCATTTTATTTTCATTTTCAGGGCTGCATTAAGCCATTGAGATCAAGAACTTCTCCAGTTATGCATCTCTGCATAAGTGGTGAAAGTATATAGCAATTATCAACTATTTAGGAACATATCTGAATATTCTGCACATACATAATGCTACAAGAAACATAATAACCATGGAGGAGAAATCAAAAGCTCTATTGCTACTTTAAAGAAGTTTTAAACAAATGAAGGAAAAGTAATGCTTAAAATTTTTAAACATGTTTTACCATTCCTAAAACACAGATATTCATTTGCAAATGGAACAAATAAGCAAGGAAAAAACAGTCCTTTGGTTGTTGTTTGGTCAAAGTTTATATACAATTAAGCATCACTAGAATAATATTTCCAAGAACTGCTTGTGCATAAGGACAATAGTTCAATCAGAAATACTGGAAGCTCTAATTTCATTTTCAGGCCAACATACAATTTACCAAAAAGTTTCCTAGTACTGAACACACTAGACGGTAGACATGGTTGTTTCTATCTCTCTCCTCAATGAATAACATGACATTGCCTTATGGCACTTAGGTCTGACCGTGCTGATTTGGATGATGGAGGGTTGCAGTCACTGTTTTGATTCTCTTAGCTCTCCAAAATTGAGCTTTCTTATGGATAGAACTGCAAGTCCATGGCCTTAATTTCTTTTTTTTTTTAGTTTTACTTGTATTCATTTTATTTTTTTAAATTTTTTAATGCTTTATTTATTTATTTTTAATAGTTTATTGTCAAGTTGGTTTCCATATAACACCCAGGGCTCATCCCAACAAGTGCTCTCCTCCATGCCCATCACTCCCCTTCCACTCTCCTCCACCCCCATCAGTCCTCAGTTTGTTCTCAGCATTCAGGAGTCTCTCATAGTTTGCCTCTTTCCCTCTCCCCAACTATTTTTCCCCTTCTCCTCCCCCATGGTCCTCCGTTAAGTTTCTCCTAATCCACCTATATGTGAAATCATATGGTATTTGTTCTGCCTGACTTATCTCACTCAGCATAACACCCTCAAGGTCCATCCAAGTTGCTACACATGGCCAGATTTCATTCTTTCTCATTGCCATTTAGTATCCCATTGTATAGATAAACCACATCTTCCTGATCCATTCATCAGTTGATGGACACTTAGGCCCTTTCCATGTTTTGGTTATTGTTGAGAGTGCTGCTATGAACATTGGGGTACATGTACCCCTATGCATCAGCACTCCTGTATCCCTTGGGTAAATTCCCAGCAGTGCTATTGCTGGGACATAGGGGAGTTCTATTGTTAATTTTTTGAGGAATCTCCACACTGTTTTCCAGAGGCCATGGCCCTAATTTCTGAGTCAATTTTGACAAGGAGGGAAAGTTTCTCAGTTAAGAATTTTGAAGTGGCCAACTCCTCACATAATCATGGCCTTTGGTAGTTGAGCTACCAAATATTTGCAAGACTGGATGGAGTAAGGACAAGTTTTAGATTCTACAAGGGTGTTCTACTGGAGTATATGATCTGTCCTTCCACAAAGTCACATTTAATTTCTACACCTTCCTCTTTGTTTTTATCCTGCATAGTAATAAAAAGACTTTTCAGTCTGTAGCCCCAGATCTCAATTAACTTGGACTGCATCCTATTTCTCTATCTAGTTCTTGCTAGATCCATCCTCAAGTAACTGAATTCCTCACCTCACATGCCCAGCCATTATCTGGGAATCTGCCATGAATTAATTGCTCTCCCACAACAAGTAGTATTCTACCTAATTCTAATAAACATTTCTGTCACGGGCTCTGGTCTACATAACCACTGGACTTTCTTATACTGGTGAATGTTGACTGATGGCTGAGCTTGTTACTTTCTTTGGAAACTTTGACCTAGAAAAATCCAACATCTTTGTTGGAACCAATCCCTTCGGTCAACTGTTTCTCTTTCTCTCCCCAGACTTCTCCTCCTCACCAAAGATACTCCATCTCACAGTGGCTTATCCCGGAGCACGCTTCTGTTAATTTATCTTGATGCAGCCCCATATGTGGCTTTGCTTTGATGGCTAAACAGGCTCTGAATGTGTGCCTGCCATCATCGATGCTATTGTGTGCTCTGTGAATCACATTTGTCATAAATGAATAGAGAACATTTGTTGACTTATCATCTTTGAATATTTGATCAAATGAGTTAACTCACTTACTAATTCACAGAACATCAAGTTCTTCTGAATGTCTCGCAGTCCTTCAGGTGAATTAGACAGTGACACAAATGGTAAAATTCCCCTCATTTGTGTTCTGTGGTTCTTTTCGTGGTATAACATCTTGTCTGCATGATTATTTATTTCTACTTTGAATCTTACATGACATTTAATCAAAAGCCACAATCAGAAAACTAATTTAACAAGGGTACATAACTCACTCTGAACCTTCTTACCTTAGAATGGAAACTGTAAACACAAAATAATAAAAAGAAGTACAATATGTCATGAAAATAATAGCTACTTTCATTGAGTGTTTATTATGAGTCAAGCACTTTACCTGAATTACATTACTTTTTCATCATGACAGCCTTATGAGGTAGGTGCAATTATTTTTATCCCCATTTCATAGGAAAAAACTGAGGTTTAAAGAGGTTAAATAGCTTTCCTAGTATCATACAGCTGAGCCGGAAGAAGCACATTGCTCTAGACTTAGCCACAGACCGTAGGACTTGTGAGCTTATGCTTTGTGGGATCTGGCCTGCCATTTATAGGTTTAAGAAGTTCCTGTTACTCTTCTTAATGATTGTAGAAAGAAGATCTTTTGCCCCTCTAGTGTGTGAGTCGGGGAAAGAGAACTTCTGCATCCTTCACAGAAGCTTTCCTCCTTCTGTCCCCAAGAGGTACCAGATGCCGGGTCAAATGTTTTAAATGTTCCATGTTTATTACCTCATATATTCTTAACTATCCCCCCCCCAAAATCTACACCATTTTCCCAGTTTCCCAGTATTTCCATATCTAATGGCTGTTTCTTTCTCTTTTTTAGGTTGATTTTTATTTATTTTGAGAGAGAGAAGAATAGACAGCAAGCAGGGGAGGGACAGAAAGAGAGGGGGACAGAATCCCAAGTGGGTTTCACGCTGTCAGCTCAGAGTCCCAGCAGGGCTCGAACTCACAAACCATTACATCATGACCTGAGCTGAAGTCAAGAGTCAGACGCTTAACCAACTGAGCCACCCAGGCATCCCTCTACTGACTATTTCCATCAGACAGGGGGTCTCTCTATGACCATGCAGGTATCTCTGTCCTAATGTTTTCCTAATATTATTTTCCAGAATGGAATGCTCTCTGTGGCTTTCTCAAATGAACTCAATCTTTTGCTACTGGTTTATAGATCAGAGTTACCCTTCCCTTACAGAACTTTGTCTTTGTCTTTACTCAGTCCCACATTTATTCACTTACCTGTTAATTATTGGGCATTTACTTAATACTGAGGACCGATCTAGCCTCAGATGGCAAGATAATGAATAAATTAAACTGAATCTTACTCTTACTAAAGTACAGACATGAGGATAAAGACCAGAATAAACAATCACAACAAACTGATTGTTGTTATGGCTGAAGGGACAACATCACTAAAGGTGTGCCCGACAATGGTGCCAGGCTTTTTTCAAAGATGGAGATAACAAGCGATCCTGTCCAGGATTGAGGGAAGGGCTCGCAGGCAGGGGAGAGGCAGAGAGGAAGTCAGTAGGCCCAACCTGTGCATCCTTCTGTTCAGTGGTTAGAGAGAAGTCTTTGAGTCAAGCTGGAACCAGACTAGCAAGTGCCTTAAAGCCATGACAATGAGCCCAGGCTGTTTTAAGATCCAGGACAAATGATCAGATGATTTTAAACAAGAAGGTTTAAACTGGCCTGATGAAACCAAGTGTGAAGAATAGGGGCTGTGTGTAAACTTGAAGGCATTGTTACATTTGCCACTGAGAAAGATCACTCCAGTTCACTGTGTAGAATGGATTGGCAAAAGGTATGGCTGGAAGTCAGGGAACCACTTGCCACACTATAGAAGTATTCCAGGTAAGTATAGATGGTGGCCTCAACAGGATCATGGCAGCAGAGATGAGAGATAAGTGGACACATTCCAGAGATATGTAGGGATAGAAACCATAGGACTTGACAATTGATCAGACAGGGAGATCGGAAAAAGAGAGGAGGTGAGGATTCCTCCCATGTCTCTGACTATGGGAGCTGAGTGGATGGAAGGAGGAGGATAGGGAAGGAGTTGACAATAATTAGTACAGACTGTACTTAAATAGCTGTGATTATGTGTTACCCTTTATCATCAGGTGTCTAGCCAAACCAAGTCTTCTTCATCCAAGCAGATCGTAAACTCATAAATCTAAGGAATGTCTAGTTTTATTTCTTCTGCATCTCCCAAACAGCTCAGCATTAAGCTAAAAAACTCAATAAGGGATCAATAAATATTTTTCAATAGTTTGCTGGATTAATGCTAAGAAGTAAGATATTGCCTTCTGGCTGAGAGCTACCATTATGGGATGTGTTTTCCCCAATTACAAAATAATGACTGAACTTTACCTGTATATATAGTGTTTACATTGACATACCTGATCTCAGAATGGGATTTCTAAAACCTGCTTTATAGAAACATGCAGTTATATAGTGAAGGTGGATGGGGGGAAAACTGTTTTCAGAACCTAGGAAGACAAAGTCATATTAAAAGTATTCCTATGAAATTGGAGGAGGTAGAAAAAAATAACAAGTCTGGCCAACCTTCTTTTTGTGTAGAAATTCAGTCAGGCATCACTGTTCTTGTCCCCTGGGTTTGTACTTTTCCTCTCTCCATGACTATCTATCACTGCTTGTAAAACTCCTCCACTAAAAGATCTTAAAGTTCACAGTAAAGCAATGCAATTATTCTGAGTCATTCCTTCTTACCTTTTAACCTAATCTTCAGAGGTGCCGGGACTGAAGAAGCACAGCTCCTGCCCAAAATGAGCCTAATCTTGTCTCTGAAAATAGCACTTCCTTGCCAAGAAGAACTTTCTCCTTCTGAATAGCTGCAATGATGAGAAAAAGGAGCCAGGCTTCATTAATGGCCCTGGGCATGGTGGGCACTAAGTCAGAGCACCCTTCCTTTCTACACAGAATATAGCTCTGGTCTACTTACTAAAGCTTTTTCTTTTTTTCCCCTTTTTATCCTTACAATGGCTGTTGGAATAAAGCTTTGAAACAGCTCATTACTGATTTCTAATTCAATAAGCTAAAAGGGTGAGGGGGAGGACAATGCAGATTCAGATTAAACTATACTTTTTTGGAATGCCTACTATGTGGCAGGCCCTGGGTTAGATGTTGCTATGACAACACTCTAACTTGGGAGATATGAACCTGGCTTAGCAGAGAAAAGGCCTATTCAGATACAGTAGGAAAATCATCAAAGCTGGGAAATTTGAACCCAGATCTTCAGATTCCAAATCCATTAATCACTTTCCTCCCTTTAGTATCCGACTGCCAGCAAATGAGCACATTCCTACCTTTCCTTAAAAATGAAGCCCTTAGAAAGAAATGGCATCTTTTTCTTATCTTTTTCTTCTGTTTAACTTCCAGGCAGTCCAATGCATCACCCAGACACTGCTCAGGTGAAAATGGAAAGTATTGTGGTCCTCCTGCTATTATTGGCCCATACTCCTCCCTCCACCTGGGCTCTGCAGCTGTCTCCTGCCTGTCTTTGCTAAACTCCCTCCCTCTATCTTCTCCTCTCTCCCCTGCAAGTCCTGACTCTGACTCTCTACAGGTCTTACCAATCAACATTTAAGTTTCTTCAATTCTCTTTGACTTAGAGAACACACACACACACACACACACACACACACACACACACACAGAAAAACAGCCTCTTTTATTAACAAAGCAGCAAAAAATCTACCTTGCTGTGTTAGAAAACTTAAATAAACTCACATGGGTCAAGATTTTGGTATATAGGAAATGCACAATAAGTTTGACCTGTTCTTCTTTTCTACATGGATGTCGTAACAGATTGCATCTCAAACTTTACCTGCCTTGGATCTGGTTTCAAGATTCAGCATGGTAAACCTAATTTTATATCACACTCTCCTCTTGTCTCTCATGACACTCCCACTGGTTTGTTTTTCCTCTCTTTCTCTGGCTGCTCCTTCTTAGATCCCATGTATTAAATGTTAGGTCTCTTTGGTGTTCTGACTTATTTGCTTCACTCATGTTATACTCTCCCTTTGCTTCATTCATGCTATACTCTCTTCCTTGTTGCTGTCATCTATTCATATGATTAACAATTTGACAATAACTCCCACTTTATTTTTCACCTTTGAATATACATATCCAAATTCATACTCCTAAATACTTATTTTGATACCTCAGAATCACTTCAAACTCAGCATTTTACTTTAGAAAATCCCTAGGACATGAGGAAGGTAAGTCACTATTCCAAAAAAGAATAAACGTTGCTATATTCTAAATTAGGGGCAAGAGGGATGGGGACAAATGGGCAGATTCTAAAAATATTTAGCAGGTGAGTGTTCAAGGATTTGACGGCTGATTATATGTAGGACTGGAGGCAAGAATATCAAATCTATAAAGTAAATCTGCTGCCTTAGAGTTTGAAGGAGGGAACAGTAAACACAGATGTAGATGAAGCTAGAGAGGTGGGCATGAGTCAGGTAACGAAGGACCTTGCAGCATTTGGGCTTTCTCTTCACTGCAAAAGAGAGCTATTGGAGAGGTTTAGACAAGGAATGATAGAATCAGACTGGACAAGGGAACGATAGAATCAGATATGTCTTAGCGGGAGCTTACTTTGATTGCTTTGTGGACTTACCGTACAGCTGGGTAAACAAAAGAGATGCATATGAAAAAATAACTAGAACCACTAATGATTAAGTTGTGCCAACATGATTAATGCAAGTAATAAATGTGGCTGAAGATTAGAGGAGAGAAATTCTTTTAGATTGCAAAGGAAGTCTTGACAAAGAAACAAAAATTTTAAATTTGAATTAAGACTTGGATAATGCATTAGAGCTCAGTTGGAAAAAAAAAAAAGAGCTTTTCAGGCAGACATAACTGATATGGTGGCAGATTGCACACCACTGTGTATAGTGGTGGATTACAAGCTGAAATCCACCAAGAATTCTGTGATGGGACAATGGACTAATCAACCTTCCCAGTACAGGGGATTCACATGGAAGGAGAGCATGGGAAGACAGGGATGGTAGCACTTGTGGATGCCACTGACTCAAGACTACATAGGTCCTTTCCTGGGCAACTGGAAATCATGTGCTTTAGGACAGTAATCACAGTGGAAGGAAAGCCCATTAGTTAAGGTTACAGGGATCAGAGACAGAAAAACAAGTCTTGAGTGTGTTGATGGGGGCTGAGGTCATGAGGGGGTAAATAAATTAGCTTCCAAGGAAATGGGGTGAAATTTTTGGAAGTGAGAGTGTTAGGGAAGAATGAACATCAGGATTTTCAGAACATGAAGCAAACCTTTTAGGCATTGCTCTAGTTGTCTCATATCCCTTTAAGATGTAAGTAGGAAATGAATTTGACTCTGATAGAATACAGCTCAGGGGCGCCTGGGTGGCTTAGTCGGTTAAGCGTCCGACTTTCGCTTAGGTCCTGATCTCGCGGTTCCTGGGTTTGAGCCCCGCGTCGGGCTCTGTGCTGACTGCCAGCTCAGAGCCTGGAGCCTGTTTCAGTCTGTGACTCCCTCTCTCTCTGACCCTCCCCTGCTCACGCTGTCTCTCTCTCTCTCTCTCCTAGAAATAAAAAAAAATTAAAAAAAATTTAAAAAAAAAGAATACAGCTTAGTGTCTCTGTTTCTGGCAAGGGCTGCCATTCTGCAAAGGAAATCAAGGTTGTTGCTATTTGCAATTTTTCTTCTACTCTTGCACCGGAGTCTGTGTCTTCGTCCTATAGTGCATGAAAACTTAAGGGAAACTGTTCAAAGATAACTGCAAAGTTGGAAGTGAATCCATAATTCCTGTTTAATATATATTAAGAGTCTCTTATGGAAAAATGCTAGTAGGGAGAACGATGGAGAAACATGGTATTGAGATGGCAGAAATGTAAAAGTGGGTAGAAGAACTGGGCGAGCTTATGGAAAAAGATTTATTTAAGTATCATGTGTAAGTAATTTAATATCTTCTGCTAAGCAAGCCAAAATTAATCTCAGGGCACCAGAGTATTTGACTGAATAAGATAACTTCTGAGAGCAGTAATTGCAGACAATCAAGAGCTGTGTGCCAGCTGATGTTAACCAATACGTGATACTGCTTGAGGTATACCTGAAAAACAAAAGGTCAAGAGTGTTGGATCACAGACTGAAGAAGAAGAACTGAGATCGTAGCTATTTCTCATTGAAGAAAGGAGCCAAGAAATAGCATAGACCACAGCAGCCAAAGTCAAGAGAAGAGTAGCAACAACTGGAGAGAGCCAAGAAGTAGGGGTATCTGGACTCACAGTTTTGGGTACTAGTCTCATAAACGCCCGAATCAAAACCAAATAGGCTCTATCTTGCATCTTCTTTAACATATCTGCCTAATTTTGTGTACGTGAGTGTTATTAGTGGTGATAGTAATGGGTAGTGCAGGTATGAACGCAGGGTTACTCACAGGACTGTAGACTCAGCAAGTACTCAAAGTTTCAGAAAAGTCCAGGCTATACAGACAATGTACAACTCTCTTCTGGGCAATGAACCTTTAATTGAAAATATATGGCAAAAATATTGACCCAAAAGCCAAAGTTAAAAAGAGAAAAAAATGTTTTCTTGCTTCAGAATTCAAACTCTCACCATCATGTCACCCCAAATGTTTGCAGACCCTGCTAGCTCCACTGGAAAAGCAGTCAGGAATAAAGAGAATAAAATCTCTTTTAAGGAAACAATGTCATTTTTCTCAAACATCCTTAAAGTGATAACAGTCCTAAAAGGGCAATAATCTGAGTTCCTGAACACCTTGGGAGACTAAATAGCCTTTTCCTGCCCTCTAAAGAAGGCCTGAGGAAGCACAAGAATCTGAGAATTCAGACAATAGTAGAGTTAGGGGAAGCAACATACAAAGAAAAAGTGATCGGACACTGGAAATGAACTTCACACTTTTACCCAGGACCAATTGCAATGATTTTTTCCTCTCAGAAGTGTTTGGTTGGGAAGTCCCATTGAACAGATGGTGTTGGAATAACCGAATATCCATATGCAAAAATAAATAAATAAATCTAAACACAGACCTCACATTCTTTACAAAAACTAACACAGTGTAAATCACAGACCTAAATGTACAATGTAAAACAGTAAGACTTGGTTTTATAAGCTACTATAGATAGATAGAAAATGACACAGGAGAAAATCGATATGACCACTATGGCAATGACTTTTAGATATGATGCCAAAGGCACAGTCTATGAAAGAAAGAATTGATAGACTGGACTTCACTAAAATTAAGAATATTCTGTTCTACAAAAGACACTGTCAAGAGATTGAAAAGACAAGCCACAGACTGGGAAAAGTATTTACAAAAGACACATAAATAAACAAAATAAACAAAGAATTATTAAAAATCAATAAGAAAGCAAACAACCAATAGACAAATAAGTCCAAGACCTTAACAGATATCTCACCAAAGCACATACACAGATGGCAAATAGTCACATGAGAAGACGTTCTTCATCTTTTCTCAATTGTCACTAGGTAAATTCAAATTAAAACAACAAGATACCACTACACACCTGTTAAAATGGCCAAAATCCAGAACAATGACAACACCAAATGCTAGTAAAGGTGTGGACCAATAGGGACTCTCATTCACTGCTGGTGGAAATGCAAAATGGTACAGCCACATTAGAAAGCAATTTTACACGGTCTTACAAAACATAACTCTTACCATATGATCCAGCATTGATGTTCTTTGGCATTTACTCAGAGGAGATAATAACTTATGTCCACACAAAAACCTTCACATGGATGTTTATAGAAGCTTTATTCACAATTGCGAAAATTTGGAAGCAACCAAGATGTCCTTCAATTGATGAATGTATAAATAAACTATGGTACATACAGACAATAAAGTATTCTGTACTAGAAAGAAATTAGCTATCAATCCAGGAAAAGACATGGAGGAAACTTAAATGCATATTACTAAGTGAAAGAAGACAATCTGAAAAGGTGACATGTTGTATAATTCTTAAAAATTTTTTGTAATGTTTATTTATTTTTGAGAGAGAAAAAGAGTGTGAACAGAGGAGGGGCAGAGAGACACAGAATCTGAAGCAGTCTCCAGGCTCCATCTGAACTGTCAGCACAGAGCTTGACTCGGAAATCTTAACTCACGTTAAGTAACGCTTAACCAACTGAGCCACCCTGGTGCCCCTAAAATATTTTTTAACATTTTTTATTTTTGAAAGAGAGAAAACATGAGTGGGGAAGGGGGAGAGAGGAGACAAAGAATCCCAAGCAGGTCCTGGGCTGTCAGAGCAGAGCCTGACATGGGACTCAAACCCACGAACCGTGAGTTCATAACCTGAGCCAAAGTTGGACGCTCAACCAACTGAGCCACCCAGGCGCCCCAGGATAATTCTGATATGACATAATATTGTGGAAGGAGAAGATCCAGGTACCCATTGGTGGAAAACACTTCCCTTGTGCCCCAGCATGGGGCCTGGAGACTTAGTTCTCTTCCCAAAAAAAGAATTTTCAGAAAATATCTTTACATATTCTCCCCTATTTCCAACCACCACCTCTTTTCAGGGGCCAAAGAACAGTTTTTGTGTCTTCTCTCAAAATGGTTGTTAAACTCAAGGCCAAAAAAAAAAATCGCTCATGCACAAATCCAACTGGGCTGAGAGGGAGTCAAGGTTTCCATGTGCGCAAGGTCTGGAAGCTCCCCTCACAGACATGAATGCGTAAGTCAGAGCAGTGCGATATGACAGGAAAAGTGACACAACAGGTGGACGGGTAAAATATTCACTTGGTGCACCTATGTTTCCACTGATTATCCAAATGAACTTGGGCAGTTCATTCAAAACTTCTCTGTGTATCTGGGGAGTTAGCAAACCCGGGGGAGGGAAGGGTTGGATTTGATGATCCCTTCTAACTTTAACATTCTGTGATCTTTCTGTCTCTTTTTTAGGCTTTTCGAGATAATCCCATTGATGTTTAGGCCTGTAGGGGGTTTGAGAGATTAATCAATATCCCTTTCATTCTGGAACCATTCCAGCTAAGCTCAGAAAAAAGAAAGCAAGCAGTTCAATCTGTTTGTGCAAATCTGTAACATAGATACTGACATGCCTGTAGATACAAATATTAGGTCTAATTGTAATTATGCATAGACTCATATATGAAGGAAAATACAGCATTGGAGATTTGAGATGAATGATAGTCTTCTATTTTTTTGTTCTGACAAAACCGTTGTTTTTCTCTTATGAAAGTTATTTTCCATTCTTTCGTTTTTGGTATTAAAATGTATTCATACTAATGATCAGACACATAGTACATATGCTTTCATATATATTATCCAATTTACTTTTTATAAGGACTCCATAAAGAAAGCAATGTAAGATAATATTTTCTATATTTAACAAAAGACGAAACCCAAAATGCAGATAGGATAAGTGATTTATCTGTACTCATGCAACTACAACGATGAAGAACTGGAATTTGAACTAGCCCTTTCTGATATATGATTCCTTATACTTACTGATATATCAGGTTGCAGGAAGTAAAACAGAATATTTGAACAATTATATATTTAAAGTGCATCTCCTCTGGTCCTATAAACTTACAAAATCATTTTGATGTGATGGGAGGAAAATAAATCCCTGCTTTCTTCCCATTCAAATTTAAGAGGAAAAAAGCCTTCAAAGTACAAAGCTGGGATACTGATTTGACGTGCAGATAAATTAAATATTTTGCTTGTTAAAGCCCAGTGAAGTGGTTGCTCTGTGGCAATAAATTCATTGTGAGGTTCCGCAGAAGGCCGCCTCTGCATGGCCCTCTGGGATTACCTGTGGGGCGTGTACCACGGTGAGCCATCTTTTATTCTTAAAAGCATAATGTGTACCATCCTTCTATTTTAAACCACTTCCCTTCTCTTCCCATTAAATCTCCTCCTCCTTAACATATATGTATTAGGACTTTCCAGAGAAGCAGAACCAATAGTTTATCTCTATCTATCTATCTATCTATCTATCTATCTATCTATCTATCTACCTACCTACCTACCTGTCTGTTTGTCTGTCTATAATCTATCATCAATGTATAGAGAGATTTATTATTAGGAATTGGCTCATGCAGTTATGGGGCTGATAAGTCTGCTTATATGGGGCTTATAACTCACTGCTTCCATGGTGAGTTGGCAAGTTGAAGACCCAGGAGAAGTAATTGTGTAGCACTAGTTCAAATACAAAGATCTGAGAAGTCAGGAAACCAATGGTATAGTTCCAGCCTGGAGGCATTCAGGTTTGAAACCCTGAGAGAGCCAGGGAATCAGTTTATGTCCAAAGGAAAAAAAAATCTGATATCCCAGTTCAAAAACACTTGAGCAAGAAGAATTCTCTCTTACTTAAGGAAGAGTCAAAACTTTTCAGCTAGTCAGACCTTCAACTGATTGTATGAGGCCCAACCACACAAGGAAAGCAATCTGCTTTTTTCAGTTTACTGATTTAAATGTTAATCTCATCCAAAGGTAACCTCAAAGAAACATCTGAGTAATGTTTGAACATATACCAGGGCATCTCATAGCCTGGTCAAGTTAAAATGCAAAATTAACCATCACAATATATTTAGTGAGGAAAGCCTAATGTGTATTGCCTGACCTATAACATGTCAGGAAGAAAATTGATAGACGTTAAATTATCCTATTCTGTAAATACAGAAAACTCCCTAAAGTTTCAAGAAATAGTGTAAGCCCCCACACCCTGTACTTTTATCTTCCCTCTCAGAGTCATTATTATGAGCTGAAATTTGTAGACGTTCACTTGTTCATTAGAACAGAAAGGAAAAAACATGGTAACAGTGACTTAAAATAAATTTTACCTACAGTAGCTTCAAAGGATCTTTTTCAAAAGCATATTTTAAAAGTCCGGGGGGGAAATGTTAACCTATCTAGTTCTTATGTACAGAAAAGTAAAATTTGAGGTGGGTGTTTTTCAGAATATAGTTCTACTATTATTAAAATAAAAGAATCCATAAACTTCTTGGGGCTCTTAGATTAGATTCAGAGGGTCTGTAAATTCCCTAAAAAGTGTATGCAGAAATTTCTGTGTAAGGGAATTCTTTTTAGGAGATAGTTTATTACTTTGGTCAGATTTTCTAAGGAGACTATACTACACCTCCAAAAAATATTTAAAATTTTCTATCCAATGATAAAGAATAGGAAGAAGACATAGAGTCTGAATAGGGGATAGCAGAGTGATGATGGTAACTCACACAGGGCACAATCTGAAGAGATCTTCTAAAATCAGCTTGACCTTTGAGACCATCTGGGCTCTATTCCCATAGGTCAGCGAGATTTAAAGGGCCAAAGCCAAATGGAGTCTCTAACACTTGTGGTCTATGAGGCACTGGGAGGGAACCTATACTGAAATTCTTGAAATGGCTTCTTCTCCACATTGTGCTCACCCTGCACCCACTTGAAATAGAAAGAATAACAACAACAACAACAACAAAAACACAAAACAAACCAACAAAAAAAAAACCCCAAGCAAAAAACTCCTCTGAAAACAGAACACAGAAAGTCAGAGCATTGGCTTAACTGTATTGCTCTGTTTCTTAATAGCTGGGCCACTAAGGTAGGAAAATCAGCTCTGTAAGCCTCAGTTTCTTTGGTTTAAAAATGATGGTAATTTGAGTTTCTTCCTCAGATGATTATTGTGGACATAAATGAAATAGTACACAAAAGGGATGTGTCATAACAGTTAAAAACAGTAGGTAGAATGTGCGCATTAGCCTCCAATCCCTGCTGAAACCCCACTAAAATGACAAAAAAAAAGAATCTTTAGAAAATATACAAACTCACAAAGAGAAAAAAGAAAAGGAAACAATAGCAATAACAGTTTGGAAGCTGGAAATTTGATAGATATTAAATAATTTATCGAGCCTCCAAAAGTTGAGTTCAAAACTGGCAGCAGGTAAATCGAAGAAGCAATTCAATTTACACTGAAGAAACCCTAAAAACCTCCAGAATTTGTGGCATTATGGTAGCATTTTAAAAAATCACAAGTATTGGTTGTATCTCTGGGAGGGGGGTTACACGGGATTTTAAATAAGAAAAGTGGATAAAGGTGTGTTTAGAAATCACTTCTCCATCACTCAGTTTCATCTCCAGGGAGGCCTGGAAATATGGGATTGCAGTGTTAGGTATCACAATGACCGAGGGGTGGCTCCGGCATTCAGTGAGCTGGGATTAGCAATGATCTATTTCTG
Organism: Crocuta crocuta; assembly: GCF_008692635.1. Taxonomy (NCBI): domain Eukaryota; kingdom Metazoa; phylum Chordata; class Mammalia; order Carnivora; family Hyaenidae; genus Crocuta; species Crocuta crocuta. The sequence goes on from NW_027528357.1 coordinate 143,050, forward strand.
CACTATATGTGACAACTGCACATAACAAAGAATTGTCCAGCCTGAAATATCAATAAGCCTCTCCCACTGAGAAACATTGATTTAGAGTCTTCCCAGATTCCTTCTGCTACTTTGCATAAGCAAGTAAGCACCATCTCTCACCCCATCAGAAGATCTGAATTTTATTTTCTGGAGAGAATAAGCAGTGATCTCTAGACGAGATGATGTCCATCACAGTTGGAGGGTACACAATTTTGCACACCATGATGTTAATAACTATTAAAACTCCTCGTCCTTTTTTTTACAACCTAGCCACCAGAATTTCAGCCTATTTTCTATCCTGTAGGCAGAAAAAATTAAGAGATATCTCTGGAAAATATGACTATATCATGGGAAAAGTTCTTAATGTGCTGACATAGATGATTGCTCAGTGAAACAGTCAAACTAGATTACCATGAGTGGACATTGCAGTTGGTGATCCCCACCCATGAATTTAGAGGTTCCTGTAAATGTCTTAGCTTACACTCATAAATGCAAGTACACAGCAAATGATAACCAGGAAAGAAGCCAGGACAAATAAACAAATAAGAACAAATGGGTGGAAAAAGAGACGAAGTAGGAAAAACAAATTCCAAAAAGAACCTTTAACATCCTTACAGAGGAAGGAGAAGATCACTCCAACTAACTGCAGAGAAATACATAATCTATGAAATAATATGAGGATGATTTTAAAAAAGCATTAATAGAACCAATATGAGCTTTATGGAATGAAAAATTTTTAAATAGAAGAAATAAAAAATGGCATAAAATGTTGAAAGATAAATTTGAAAAAAAAAATCTCCCAGAAAGAAGAGCAAGAGACTGAGATGAAAAAGAATGGAGAAACAACATGGAAATTATAAGACTGATACGGAATTTCCAATATCCGCACAATAGAGTTTAAGAGCGAATGAGCAGAGGAAACAGAAATTTAAAAAAGAAGAACAGAAGCAAAAAAACGCTCCAGAATAATTATCAGAACCAAGGAAATTGAGTAGCCAAACTGAAAGAGCCAATGAAGGGCCCAAAAAAATACATCTGTACAAAAACACAGCATCTTGAATTTTAGAAATGATGGCACAAGCAGATTATTTTTAAGCTTCTGGAGTCAAAATGACTTCCAATTTCTTACAGTGAAACACATCAAATAAAACAGAAAAAAAGAAAACGGAGAAATGTTTTCAAAATTCTGAGATAACACTATTTCCAGCCTAAAATACTATACCTTGTCACTATTAGTCAAGAGTGAAGGTAGAATAAAGACATTTTAGATGTATGAGGTCACAAAACTTTCCCACATATGCACACTTCGTATGAAACAACGGGATAACATGTTTTTGCCAAAATCAAGAAAATAAACCAAAACTGGAGTTACAGGGAGGGGAAACATAGGTTCTGACCCAAGAGAGATGCCAGAGAAATCTCCTAGGTGATGGTAAAGGGAAATTCCAAAAGACAGCAGTTCTAGAGGTTAGTCAACCCAGATTGAAGCAAGTCTTAGATGCCTGCAAACAGTGACTCCAGAAGTGACACAGAAAGAGTGTTTAAAGGATCTTAATAAACAGAAATACAATTTCAACAGAAGGAGGAAAGCATGGAATAAATTAGTAAAAATTAATAGAAAACTGTAATAAACAAAAAAGAAACTGGGAAATTATTAAGGGAAAACAAAAAGTGATTCAATATGTAAATTATTAAAGATAGATTTAATCTGAATTATGATATAATTATTTTTGGAAGATGGAGAGATAAGCAGAGTACATATCTTTGAGAGCAAAATAGGGTGAAAAATATTGCTAAACTCTCGTCTCTCTATAGAACTAAAAAACAACTATGTAAGCATATTATTTTGATATAAAGAAAATTGCAAACAAGTCTATTAAAAGACCAAAAAGTCATTTTCTTGGGTAACAGAAAGTGTGGGGATGGAGGAGGGGTCATAAAACTGCTTTTTTAAATAATAATGAATTCTATAAAACTTTGGGGCATGTTTATTTTTATTTTAAAAATAAAAAGTAGAAGCATGTGTAAAGTTGATAAAATAAAAATTAAATTTAAAAAATTTATGGTATAGTCTCAACACATTGTAAGCTGTCAATATTATTCCTCTTGATATAAATAATTAAAGAGTTATAAGGGTTTGTTCTCTTAAGCACCTTAAATTTTCCTTTTTAGTACTGCTTACATTATCCATTTTTTTAGTAAACAGGTTTGTGCCACAGCAAAGAAGTATATTCCAATATAATGCTGCCTGAATATTCAGAAAATCCCAGTCAATCTAAGATTAAGTTAATATGTTTGACAGCCCTATACTTTATGTACAGTTAAAATGTTGAATTAATTTTGTGTGTGTGTGAAGTTAGGGAATGAGGAAGGTATGTAAGTGAATATTGAGCTAATACAAAGAGTGGCCATCATGTAAATAAGACTCATTTTTTAATAATACCACCAGAGAATGATTAAGATCTAATAATATTTTAGTGCATCTGATATGAAATAATGTTTATATCATTTAATCTTTGTTTAACCTCTCACCATTCTATTTTAATGATCAGTATTCCTATTTTAGCATAGAAATTACTACTAAGATTATTTGATTATACTTGTTGAATGCTTTCTCTGTACAGGACTCTGTTTTAATGCTCCCTCTAAATTACCTAATTTAAACCATTTTTAAAATGAGTAAACTTAGATTCACGAAGGCTAGGTAATTTGTCTCTGCTCAAAGCTAATATAGAATGCAACCAGTTTCATAATTGTTATCTGGACGCTGTCTGTGTTCTTTAGTTCTCTATTTATTGCCCATGGTATAACTAACTCTTTAATCCTATCTTCTGGGGAACAAAAATGAGTGTTCAGTGGACTCTGTTCTCCCAAACAAAAATGTGGAAATGGTTTCAAGGACATTTGCTGTGAATCCAGTAAGAACGTTGAGAAGCACAATTATAAGAATTTTATTAATTTCTGGGACACCTGCATGGCTCAGGAATTTTATCAAATTCCTTAATCTTTGTAACATCTCCATCCTTCCCATATTGGGTATCACTTGCTTGTTTTTCCATTCTGATTGTCCTACAGATCAGAGTAGAATGGGGGCTGCTGAGGAGATGGGACACCACCACACAGCTGTTTTTGTTTTTCCAAGTGAATGTTGACCTCTACTACAAAGTGACTTTTCTGAGATAGATATGCTATGACTGGCATTAATATGTATCACAAAGGTAATCACAACTAGTGACCGCACACAAGTATTTCCACATGCCTTTTCCTCTGACTGACTTTTCCTTCATCTTCTAATCTTTCCCCTTTCAGTGCTCTGGCACCCACCAGCCAGGTCATTTTCTACTGCCCATTTCCCCTCACACAGTGAGTAGCTAGGTACACCACACTAACCTCTGAGTACTGAGGGGATTTCTGCTCACCACTGTTCTTATGGCAGCCTGTGAGGAGAGATGTATTGGTGTTGCAGTCTATTTGGGGTTTGTGTTCATATATTGAGCCAATCAACCTATGAAATAAACAGCCTTTTTCTTTTCATGGTAGCTTGTCATATGAGGTCAAACTCATACCATCATGGGTATGGGCTGAGGAAGAGGCACTGGCGCAACCATAGTGGATGATACGGGCATCTGGGACACCTTCTAATGCAGCTTGCCTATGACCTCCACATCACCTATGCTTTATCCTAGATGTACTACTTTTCTGTTAAAATGGATCACTGTGGCTAATGCTCAATCTCACTAGTTGGTGGTATACAGAATCAAGCTCTTGGTCGACATTTCTGGTCCCAAGCCCACTTCATAACACATGGTCAAATTGTTTTATCTCCTGCCTTATATCAAGCCAGTTTTCTGAAAGGCATAAAATTCTTTGTTACAGCTGGTGTGGTCTTGCTCCAGAAACCTAGTGAGTTACATTGTGATTCTCCTACTAGGGCTTTCCCTATATTCCAGACAGCATCTGTTTCCAACAGAAATACTGCTCACAGCATAGGCTGCAGAATCCTTTCCAATTCTGGGCTGCACCAAAAGTTGCATTCTTTAATGTCATCTGATATGCATGTCAAAGAAATATTCCCAAGTGCATTAAATGTTGTTTCTAAAACCCAAAAGACCTACCAGATATTATGCCTCCTTTTTAGTATGGGGAAGTGAGGAATGTAATGTTGTTTCGTGCCCCAGAATGTTGGACCCTGAAGACATTATGCAGAAAGCTTCTTAATCTTATGAAGGCCTACTGTAGGCCTGTAGCAATGGTAAAGGATACTTACAATTAAATTGTGATAGTAGATACTGGATAAAGACACAAAACCCCTGGATCAGAGATAATGAATCATGTGACTCACCACAAAGCATGAATATCATGTTTTCCTTGCCACCGAAACCTATTGGAGTGTTGGGAAGGGACCCCGGTAAATTCTTCACACACAGTAAGTTTGCATCATAGCTGATGCACCCGAGGTTAATGAACTGAAATCTTTGAAAATGAGTAGTGAGCCTGCCAGACCTATGTCCCAGAAGGGGAGTGTCTTCATTATCCTGGGGAATAAACAAATCCACCCTCTGCTCTGGAGAGAGACATTATATTTTCCAAGTCTCATTGGTATACAAAGATTCTTGAAAAGATAGTCCAGAACAAATGCAGTCAGTGCCTCTGCTTGTAAACAAGCAGAAATTCTTGAGACATGGAGAGTCGTCTCCCAAAAGGCCTTCCACATACTTGCCACTTCTTGTTCATCCGGTCTGATCTCTTTGGAGAAAGACTGAAGGCATCATTACCAATTATATTTCCCATGGTGTTGTAGGGTTGTTTTCCCCCAGAGATCCAATTTCTCTTTCAGCTAATGGATTACAGGAAAAAAAAAGTGGAAGAGGTCTGGAATTTTGGTAAGAGAATCATGATTTCTTTTTTATTGAGGCAGCAGCCCTTACCTTTCTGATAAACCATACTTGATTTTCTCTTTGTGTATGCATTAGGCAATATTTCTGTTGGCAGACTATCTTGCCCTGAGGGATGTATTGCTCTATGAAACATCTCCATTGCTCTCTATGGGTATAGATTTTCTGGCTGTCACTATGACTTTGTTGCTTATTATAATAATTGCACCCACTTGTCTTCTTATTGTTGAACACTGATGCTTGGCATTTACTATATGGGGATCCTGCCAATCTCATTGTTCAGCAAGCCTCATTGTATAATAGCGTCTCATACCTTCATCTATGGTCTACACAGGACAGCCACCTCTGAGCCTCTCAGTGGTGCCTGATCATGTCATCAGTGCACTCTTCACCAGGATTTCTCTCTGGGTCTTCCTGCAGAACACGGACATTTTACAGTCTTTCTAGCTTTATGTAGTAGGTCCAATCTATGAACCTATCAATCTCTTCTTCACCCATCCAACACACTAGTTTTTGTAATTCCTATGTCATTTGCTATGGCCATTTCTTCCTCCAAGCTTACAAAGGCAACCCTAGCAATATGTTAGCATTGTGTTCCAGGACTTTTTCTAAAATGTTAAATACTAAATTATGGAAGAGTGCCTCTATATCAATAAAGTCTCACTTATCCAACTTTATGCTTTGTCACCCGCAATCATCATCCTCAGGATCTGTCCCACACTTACTTTCCTGACTCCTGCCTATCCATGGACGTTAGGTCCTTCAGCTCTTTCAAGGTAAGATCTCTTTCTTCTCTGAGAAGTCCCAACAATTCCCTAAATAGGTTATAAGATCTTGTCATCATTCAAGGCAGAAGGTTCTGCATTATCAGTCAGGTACGAGGAGAGTGTTAGCCTTTAACACAGAGGAATGGACCACTTCTAAAGTCAAGACGATTCAAAGGAATCTGGTGATTCATGTTTGTGTGCTTCAATTCAGACATTCTCATCTTCTTCTCATGGACACACTACTTCTACTAAGTTGAGATTTCAACTCTGTTTTGCTTATAATTAAGTCTTAGGCCTATTTCTCAGGTTTTGCTGCTGTTATGACAAGGATTCTGTCTGGGATTTATGCTTAGCCTTTGGTGATGAATCACCCTTAGCCTTTCCTAATCTTTCCTCAAGTTATAAATGTTTCTCAGCATCATTCATTAAATTCCATAGCTCATTTTCCCACAATTTTCAAACACTATTAGTTCATTTCTTTCTATCAATATGCAATCTTGGTTCAACACCTATGAAAGTTTTAACAATTGCTGTACTATCATGCCAGAGGCCACCAGTGCTCCTGTAACTGCTACAAGTGGTTGGCTTCTCATTGCCAGATTAACTGCAGTTCCAAAATCTCATTTTCAGAAAGGCCTTCTTTTTAAGTCACTCCTGGTACCAGTAGATTGGTTTTCAAGGAAACAGATGCTAACTAAGATAGAGATTTGAATATAAAGTTTATTGGAGAGTGTTCTCAGGATTGATACTCATGGGTAAGCCAAAGGACAACATTTGACAAAGGTTGGCCTATTAGCTATTAGAAAAGGCATTAGCTGAATCTTTAGAGAACCCTGAGAGATAGGATTGCTCTATCGAGTTTTTCAGACTTTCAGGCAAATGGGCTACACTTTGACCAGTCATTGGATGCATGATGCCAGCATAAAGGGGGCAAGACCTGGGGTTACTTGCTCTCTTCAAACAAAGGAAGTCCATGGAGTGGATTTAGTCTCAGCTAAAAACTTCTAATCCTGACTGACTCAGTATATGTAGGAGTGAGTACTTCATTCCTGAAGGGGAAAATCTGAGCAATACAACACCACATCGACAATAACTTAATTTAATCATATTCTACAACCTACAAGGTAAACAAATGTTGCAGAAATACATTAATGGATGAATTCCATGTTCCTGTAAGACTGTATTCTCTGGGTTCCATGTCCTCTTGCTGTCAAAAGAGTTTTGCTCCTTAATGATTCTTCCTACTTCAGTACCACCACTGCCACCAGTTGATTCCAATTCTTCATCCCTAATGTCCGTTTTAGTCCATGAGCATGCAAACATATTCGATTCTCTTCTGTTTTCTGTCAGTAATGGAGGAGAGAAAAAAGCAAAAGCAAAAAGAGAGAGACAGAGGGAGTGAAATAGAAAGATAAAATGAAAAATGAAAAGCCCATGTGCATCTTTTTCAGCCATTTCTACATTTAACTGTTAAATTCTTGAAAGATTTATCTAAAATCTGTCTCCTTTTAGGCATGCCTGGGTGGCTTAATTGGATAAGTGGCTGACTTGGGCTCAAGTCATGAGCTTACGGTTAGTTCTTTGTGAGTTTGAGCCCCTGACAGGCTCTTTGCTGGTAGCTCATCTATCTCTGCCCCTCCCTCACTCATACTCTGTTTCTCTCAAAAATAAATAAACTTTAAAAAGTTTAAAATTGGTCTCCTTTTCCTCCTCCTCTCTCAACCTGCTGTAAAAAAAAAAAAACCAATAAACCCTGATGTCCCTTCATGATATTGAAACTGCTCCTAAGAAGACCTCTAACAAGCAGCCTATGCCTTTATCATTGGTTATTTGTCTTTACTTACTATAATTAACATTTCATTTAAAATAGTTACCAACTCCTTTCTTCTCTCCAGTCAGTGACAGTACATTCTCCTGGTTTCCCTCATTTCTCAATGACTAATTTTTAGAATCTACTTTCCTGGATATTCCTCTTGGGATAGGTCACTCAATGTTGGAATGACCTAGAGCTTAGTCTTGACATCCACTATTTAATATATACATTTATTTTGTAGACATGTCATCTAATTATCTGGCTTTAAATACCCTTTATGTACTTTTAATACCCAAATCTCTATGTCTAGATTTGATTGTTCCTATAAATTACAAAATTAGTGAATTATAAAAATTATTCATACAATTGTTCCTTTTTTGAAATGTCTTAAATAGCTTAAGTCAAAATCTAATTGTCACTCTTTGTTCCAATCTTTCTTTCAACTCCCACATGGACCAATTTACTATTTACAAGAACAACTGATTTTTCCTCCAAATCAAAGCCTAATATTTCCACATTTTAATGTATTTTCTGTATGACCATCTTTGTTCAAGTCATCACCATCTCATGGACTATTTTGATGACCTTTTCATCAGACATTTTTCCTCAGCTTTTGCTTCCTTCCATAAATTATGCCACAAACAAAAGCCAAGATCATTTTGGAATTGTAAATCAGAGAATACTTTTTCTCTGCTTAAAATATTTCCGTGGCATCTACCTGCAATTAGAAAAAGATATAAACTCATATTTTGGAACACACAGGTCAATCTGATCAGGTGATGCCTATCTTTTCCATATCATCTTATGCCTTACTCATCTGTACTGGCTCCTTTCCAGTCAGAGACAGGCTGGCCTGCAGTCAGTTCTTAGATCACCCCATGCTCATTCATTTCCTAGGGCCACTGCACTGGCTGTACCATCTGTTTTGGATGACCTCTCGGTTTTGACCACTACCAGGTCTTATATTATAATATAATAACTGAATCTTATCACCACCCATCATAAGGAAGTTATCTCAGTACTTTCTACTAAACCATGCTATTTATTCTCTGCATTGCACTCATTAATATATCTGATGGGTTTTTTTTATTGTTTTTCTCTCTGATAAAATATAAGTTCTGTTAGGTGATACCTTACCTGATCTGTTTACTTTTCATCTTCATTGCTTTAGAATGTGTCATACACATAAGTTCTAAATATTTGTTGCAGAAAAGAATAGAGAGAGGAACAGAGGGAACCCGGCCAGGGATGGGGGTGGGGGAGGTAAAGAAGAACATAGTTTATTCACTAAATTTTGTCTGCTGAAGTTAGTTGCAGTAGAAGGTTAATGTAAGGTTACCATTGCCGATATTGAAATATACTTGATTTTACTGCCTTAAATTTTTCATTCTAGAATTACTTTAAAGATTAGCAGAGGGACTATTTCTGACAATGAACACATTATTACATTATGTGTATAAATGTTACTATGCTCAATGAAAGCATTGGATATGGCATTGGATTTAAAATACTTTTTAAGTTAGGGGCGCCTGGGTGGCTTAGTCGGTTGAGCGTCTGACTTTCGCTTAGGTCATGATCTCGCGGTTCATGGGTTCGAGCCCCGCGTCGGGCTCTGTGCTGACAGCCAGCTCAGAGCCTGGAGCCTGTTTCAGTCTGTGACTCCCTCTCTCTCTGACCCTCCCCTGCTCGCGCTGTCTCTCTCTCTCTGTCTCCTAGAAAGAAATAAAACATTTGGAAAAAAAAAATACTTTTTAAGTTAAAGTATCTTTATTGAATGTGATTTAAGTGTCATATTTCTGAGATAAAGAATGGTATTATTTTTTCATTCTGCTATTATACAGCTTTACAAGTAAGTATGTTTAACAAATATTTGCTTAAAATCAAAATGACTAATAAACTCACACAACTTTTGCAAAGTTCACTTGATACTTTTTTAAGAAACTCACCATAAAGGTATGATCATTTTTATGCTAAATTGATATATGAAGTTTCTTTCAGTACAGTGGAATGAATCCCTACTTCCACTCAGGGCATGTAAGTAGCAACTATGAAGTTTGGATGCATATACACATGCATGTGCGTGTACACACACACACACACACACACACACACACACACAATTTCTGAGATTTAACAGCTTTTGGAATGGAGTTAAACTTTCAAAGAAGGACCCAGCATCAGATATTTCTTGTTAATACAGCTTCAGGATTAGGGAAGACTGCTTTTGCAGAAAGTGCAGGGTAACTGATATTCCTTCTAAAACTCTAACAACTTTGTATTGGCTCAAACCAGAGAACAAAACCCAGGGCAGTAACAGAAAATAAAGAGATGATGCTGGGAGAAGGGAGTTAGAGAAAGATAGTTCAAAAGTCTAGGTATAAACCCTAGCCAAATCTCTAGCTGAATCTGGAACCATGCATGTGGGGGCAAAATAAAATCAGCTCTCAATGGAAGCTAAAGTAACAGAATTGCAATTTGAGCAGCAACCCACTGCAAACAGGACAAAGTTTGCAGTTTGAGGCTAACCAAGCCCATTGTTTTCCAGAGGGAACAAAAATGAAAACATCCACACCCACTGGAGGAATGTAACAAATCCAAATTCCCAAGGAGAGAATATTTACAATGTCCAGGATTCAATACTAAATTGCTCAACATAGGAAGATAAAGAAATAAGAAAATGTAGTTCATTTCAAGTTAAGGATAATCAACAAAAGCCAGCTCGTAGATGACACAGATGTTGGAATGATGAAACTAGGATTTCATAGAAACTATTATAATTTTATTCTCTGAAGTATAAGAGGATATACGTCTAATAAATGAGAAAGTAGGAAACCACAAGAAAGGTGACAACTATATATATATATGTATATATGATATATATATGATACAAATATGTATTCAGAATATATAACATATTATATTAAATAAATACATGTATTAACAGTGAAAATCTTAGAAATAAAATTAAAATTGACTAGATGTGATTACTTATTAAATGTATATGACAGAGCAGAGAACAACAAAGTAGAAGGCAGAGTATTAGGGAGTGAAAAAAATATAGAAATTTTTTTAAAGAGTTCAAGGCACTGTGGAGAAATATTAAAAGTTCAACACACATGTCCCCGAAAGAAGGAAAGAAAGAATAGGGGGAAAATAGTCAATGGGCCCAAGGGGCTCCATTTTGGGAATAAGCAGAAATTTTCAGATCTTCAAACGTTAGGTAAACCCAAGAATAATATATATAAAGTATTATCACTCTTAAGTATATCATACTGACAGAAATAAAATAGAAAAGAATATCTTGAAAGCATCCAGAGAAAAATAACACATTATATATGTTAAAGCCTCCTCCCCTGTTTATAACCTTTGGCGAATATACTCTTTGTACATAAGAAACTAAAAGATTAGAACACTGTGTGCACAGCAAGCTAGCGTCATCCTTGCAAGATAAGTCTCTCAAGAACTGCACCAGAAAGTTAGGCAGGAAGCCCGAGGTCAGCACAATAACTGCCCTGTCTGCCGCTTATAGCCTACTTGCCACATGGACAATATTTGTATCTTAAAGAAACAGGTCCTAGCTCGGGAACCTAATCAAGCCTGATAAGCTCAAGAATATAAGCTCTCCCCTGCTGCTATTTGGGGCTGCTTGGTTTGGGTGCTCCCCAAGCATGCCCAGTGCTGAGTAAAGAAGTGTGTGATGCCAATTTGTGTTCCTGTATTCTGTTCACTGATCTCAGCTCTGGTGGCTACAACACATGCAGTTACACATCAACTCAAATCGCTGTGAATGGTTCATTGGAAAGAATGGACAACAAAATAGCATGAGACAGAATACTTAAAAGTGCTGAAAGAAAAAAATATAATAAAACATTTTCCAATCCAGAATTTTATATCTAGTGAAAATAATATTTTTGAAATACAAGACTTTCATACAAAACTTAGATAATTCCTTGAAAGTAGATCTGCACTATAAGAAATGCTATCAGAAGGTCTTTAGGCTGAAAGAGAAATAATACAGGAGGGACAAATATCACCAGCAAGAATAAAAGCATAGTTAAGTAAGTAAATATAGTTCTAAAAACAAATTTACCCATTATTTCAAATTCTGACTGCAAAAGTTATGGATATATATTATTATCATATATAATATACTATCATTACATTATATATGTGTGTGTGTATATATATATGTATGCTTATATATGTATAAATAACATTTTCTTGTGAAGTTTATAATGAAAATAGATATAACACAAGTGACAACTATAGTAAAAGGAGAAGAGAAGTAAATAGGTTCAATGTTTCAATATTTCACCCGAATCAGAATATAAAAGGTTTAAGATGCATGCTGTAATAAAGATGCATATTATAATCTCTAAAGCAACCAGTAAAAATAATTCAAGGAAATATATCTAAAAAGGCATAAATAAATTAAAATACAATTCTGAAAAACATTTATTTATTTTAAGAGAAGGCAGTAAGGGGGTTGCAAATGAACAACAACAACAACAAAATACAGGGGACAAACAGGAAAACTAATAATAAAAGTATAGACCAAAATTTGACTATCACAGTAATTGTACTGCATATGCTATGCAGCAGTGATCCTGAGAAGATGGGAGTGGCTATATTAACAGAAGACAAAACAAACTTCAAGACAAGGACTATTATCAGAGATAAAGAGGGATACTTCATAATGATAAAGGGTCAATTTGTCAGGAAGACATAACAATCATAAATGCATAGGAAATAAATAACAGTACTTGAAAATACATGAAGCAAAACTGGACAGAATTAAAAGAAAAACAAACAATTCAATAATTATAGTAGATGATTTAACACCTTTATTTCCACAATTAATGAAAAATTGTACAAAAATAAGCAGTACATACAAAATTTATGTGATCAGTATGAAACACGTTGGCCTAACAGAAGTTTATGGAACACTGTGCCCAATAACGGCAGTGCACACTCTCTTCAAGTGTACATTTGCTGAGATTCGCCATATATCCATATGAAACAGATACATTCTCCCTTACAATAATAAAACATTGGAATGAGAACAAAATTAACAGTATGAAGAACTGCACACACAAATGACAACACAATGTAAAACAAAGTAAGAGGTTGAGAGTGAAAAGTGAGTGAAAAGAAAGCTGATCATATAAGATGTACAAACTGATTCATCAAAGTCAGTTATTTATCTATTTCTCCACGGTGAAAGAAGACCCTTGTTTTAAGTACATCAAATACACAAAATAACAGGTCAGTAGAGCAGATATATTTTTCTTATGATCATTGACTTTATGAGGATATGGTCTTTTTTTTTTTTTCACATAGTATAGTTCCCATTTGGGAAATATATTTTATTCACCTAAACTGTCCAGTACTTTCTCCTTAAATTTTTCTTTAATACAACGCTACAGGGCTCAAGGTTTATTTGGGATTTATTTGTCAAGCAGACAAACATTCCAGCATCTTTCAAGGAGTAGAACAGCCGCAAAGGGTAGACAGACTGACATTACTTGTCTGCATCTCCTATTTTTCTCCCTAAGTCTTCCCTTCTGTTTAGAAGTTCTCACCTTGCTGTGTGGAAATCATAACAGAGGAACAAATATAAACCATGTCAGACATGAGGACAGCTTAAATTTTTTTTTAACGAGAAGGCAATCAGAAAGTGTTTGTGAAGGCTGTTGATAATCTTCATTAGAGCATTTGCTACCAAGAACATCATAACACGACTGATGAGGAGGGCTTTGAAATCAATGGCAACAAGCTTTTCTACAGATCTCAGAATTTTGCTGCTGAGCAAGGCGTTTCTAGGCGCTTGGGGAAAGTGAAGGTGTATTTCTGCCCCATTTTTCCCCATCAGCTCCACAGGTAATCGCTGACTGCTTATATCTGATCAAGGCACATTACTCGTATTTATCATACTAAATGGGCAAATGGTCCCTTTGTGATAAATAAAGCCATCCGTCAATTACTGGAATAGTTTTCTTCAACTGGAAATAGATAGATGAAAGATAGATTAATAGCCTAAATGGATAGGCAGATAGATAGTTATTATTAATAGAAAAAAACCATATATAATGATAGGCTTATTCTCTCAACTCCTTCTCACAAAGGCTTTTACCAAGCACTTACCCAAGAGGTATTCCAGAGGGATCTTGTGTAATTAAGGGAGTGAACAGACAAAGTAAAATATACTCTGATTCTGATTGCATACTTTTCAGATGGTTTTAAAGGAACTTCCCAAGAGCCTCTGGTGTAAAAGCATAATGTCTGTGGTAGACTTGGGGCAAACCCAGACGCCAAGCCCCACACTTGTGTGTCTTGGCATGTATGTGTGCCACAGTTATTGATTTTTATTTACTGCCTTAAAAATTACCCTAAAACTATATAATTTAAACACTAGCCATTTTATTTTATTATAGTTCTGTGGGTCAGCCATTTGGTCTGGGTTCAGCTGAGGTTTTCTTCTGTTGGTATTTCTGTGGTCATTTATGTGGCCAGAGTCTCCTGGCAGCTCAATTATGGGCTGACAGGTTGAAGGAGACTCAGTTCTACTTCAGCCTCCACAGGCTAGACCAAGCTTCTTCACGTGACAATACCAGGTTTGAAGAGGGAGAAGAGAGAAGCTACAAGGTTATTAATGGCCTGAGCTTGGGGGACATACAACCTTACTTTCGCTGAATTTTAGTTGTCTAAGCAAGTTACAGAACCATCCAGAATCAACAGGTGTAGGAATATACACTATCTCTAGAAAAAGAAGTGGTAGAGTCAATTACAAAGGGCCATGTGTACATGAACAGAACTTCTGAATTAATCTTTGCAATTTACTACACATAGAAATTCTCATTTTCTGCAACCCTGGCTGCCCTGGGATCTTCACAGAAAAATTCCTTCTCAAGTTCTCACAGAGGTCAATAGGAGAGAAAACTGCCAGCAGCAAAACATACAAAACAAACAGTTTAAAAACAAAAACAAAATATTCCCTAATATACTCTCTGGACTGTTCAAATTTAACACTTATATAAGCTTCTAATTAAATTCTATTTATTTGGACAATAGTGATGAACTGTATCGTAGGCTTAGAATCCCTCTGCAACCAAAGGGTTCACATTTCCCAGAGTTAAACTCTGGACCTATATAGTATTTGTCTTGTAAGCAAACATATTCTTGGCAAAGACCTTCCAAGTCACAGTTGATTTAAACATCTTTTCATCTTGGTTCTGGCTGGATGCTCTTCTTTTATTGTACTATTTACTCTTTTCCATTAGGTTCACTCCATACCCCACGCTGATTTCTATCTCCCAACAACTAATGAGACAACTTGTTTAAAGGGCGGTATATTTATGACAAAGAGTTTTCAAATTCTTGTCCAACAATTTTTTAAGTATCATTCTTTGAAGCACTGATCACACTCTATAGCACAACTATATATTTTTATTAATTGGCAATGAATATTGTCAGTGTTCCTCTACTTGGATCCCTTTGGATCCTTTTTAGATTTTTTGTGTGATTTTGTTTCTAAGGGCCTGTATCTCTGACTCTTCTCAGAGTAATGTCCTTGAGAAATAGAAGGAACTTCTCCTGGGCTCACAAATGGTGGGGAATGCTTGGGAGTTTAGATCCCTGAGCCAGGCCTTAGTAAATAACTTGATGACATGAAAGCTCAGCTCCTGTCCCTGGAGAAGCAACTCTGAGGTGTATCTTACACAGCCCAAACCCCCTGTGGACCAGGAGGAATCACATTCTATAGGACTTTGACTAAAACCCTTGCTTGGTTTCCTTTCCTATTTTTTTTAGCTTGGCATTCCTCACCCTCTTACCTATTTCTCCTGGGAACATATTCCCTAAGAGATCATTCTGCATTTATCTTGGGTTTCTGTGTATAACTTAAGAGAATGAATCAATAATCTACATTTTTTTGAACTTAAAGAAGGTTTACTTCCCTCAACTTTATTGTCATTTGACTTGCTATGTTAGCTTGATAATAACTAGTGTTACCTCCTTGACAACCTTTCTCTACAGGTATATCGAGTTGAATTTTATGATCTATGCCAGCTTGTACAGCAAAATATAATCTTTTTAAAAGATTGATGTTAAAGAGCCTATTTTGAATACTCAAAAACTACTGGAGACTTTCTTCCAGAATAGAATGGAAATTTTGTTACACCGTATAAAATATCCATTAAATTATGTGTTACATTAGCATACACAAAAAAGAAGGAAACGACTGAAGTAACCTGATGGTTACTTAGATGGTTACTTGAGATGGTTACTTAGTTATTTGAGATTCATGAAACAATCCTTCAACCTAAAACATTTAATTCAAATTCAGAATTTCCATTCCACCTGCCCTTCCTAGGTCTTTGCAGGAAATTCAACCAAGGTTCTTAGAGAATCCAACAAAAGTTTTCCCTTTATACGCATTCATTTCATGAACATTTGGTGCTTATTATGTGCAAGGCACAGCGACAAGTTGGCCAAAATAAGCTCTATCAGTGCTTAGGCAGTCCAGTAATAGTAATCCAGAATATTTCTGGACAACTGCTGATACATTGTCAAACATAATTAGATCAATTACAAATAGTTCACTATTCCATCAGTTTCTTGGCTGGTCACTAGTGTAAAAGCATTGATTGAGTGCCTAGTTAGTGTTGAGTATTATGAAAACATTGCAAGTTTGGGGGAGAAAAAGGCAATCATAGCCTTTGTGCTAAAATAAGCAATTGATTTAACTGATAAGTTGATAATATATGCAACAATAATAAACAATCCAAAGAATTGTCTGCCAAGCCCTTAAATTCTTTGGTATTGACAATAAATGTCAAGAGTTCAGAGTAGAAAAAAAAGCCACGAGGGCCAAATTAGGGAAGTCTGTATTGAGAATTAGAAAAGAGTATTGTACTGATGGTCTCCAAGACCACCTTCAGGCATAGTAATTCTCTGGAAGGGCTTAGATAAATGCAAAAAAAAAAAAAAAAAAAAAGGCTGTTAAATGTACGGTGATGGTTGGTTACAGCAAAAGAAGACAGACGAAAATCAGTAAAGGGAAAGGCTTGTAGGCAAAATCCAGGAAAAACCAAGTGTAAGATTCCATGTGTCCACTGTCAGCGGGAGTGTGCTTAGTTTTCTCAGAAAAAGAATATATGACAACACGTGTGAAGTGTTGTCAGTTAGGGAAGCCAATCCATGCCTTAGTGTCCAGGAATTGTATTGCCGTTCATTCAGACACATAGGCATGTGTCTCCCAGGCGTCTGAGCTCTGCTGGTCAGACTCCAGTCCTGCTTTGTTCTAAAGGAAAAACAAACATTTACTAGAAATTGCATTGTCAAACTTACATGGTTAAACTGGTCTGCATGGCTCACCACCTGAGGCATACAAAAACAGTCTCATTATCAGGCAGAATATTCTACTGGCTCAGAGGTTTCTCCCAGGAGCTGGCCACTGGGTCAGTCCTACAGACAGGCCTTTCTTTGGAATGTTCAGGGCTTGGGTAATTCAGGCCTATCAAGTAACCCTTTCCTGCCAAAGTAGTTTGGAAAGAAAAGTTCACAGATTAAAGTGCAACTTCAATGCAAAACATTTAGTTCATATCTTCTAAGTTTCTATTTACTCTGCTCTCAAGTGCATATCGAGCAGTACTCTCCATTAGAGAATAAATTTATTATTACTGCAGAAATAAGTTATGGGAGTAGATAGTTGCCTGTTTAAGGTAGGAAATGTAGGTGGGAAAACAGTTGGGGTTTTTCTCACTTGTATGTAATAAAACTTCATAATTTTGAGCTGTTTCATTATATCACTTCTATCTCATCAAATCTTGTTTACAATATTTAGTGCTTTTTGAAGTATGGAGTATTTATGCTTAGCAAGATGACATGTTGTAAGCGATGAAAATCCAAAGTGTGGGGTACATGAAACAAGCTTGTTTGGCTTCAAAATGTGCCAGTCTCAGCTAAATCCTAAGCTTATCTTTATTTTGTGGTCCTCAAAGACGTACCACGAATGCCATTTGGCAATAGTCTAATTCTGTAGGGAGAAATAGAATAAGAAGGCCCTCGTGTCATTAGGAAATGTGCGTATTTTAGAACTCCACCCTTTGGAAATGGATCCGGGATTAATCATGAAGACTTTAAGAAGAAAAAACAATTAAATATAACAGTTTTCAGGGTCATATTTAGATTAGTATAACTCATTAGTAAACAGTGGATTAGTAAACAACAAATAAATGAAAATATGTCAACCATTTGGTAGGCATTTCATATCTGAAAAACAAATGGTAGTGTGAGTTGGCACAGTTTTAAGAAAGTAGAGTGTCTCCTGGTATGAGACAATGACCACATCTGGCTAGTTGAAAAACTACAGAATGGGATAAGATTATAAGAGATGGATTTTATGAAATTCAGTTTCATTGTATTATTCACATTTATACATATTTAAAAGACATACAGGGGCACCTGGGTGGCTCAGTTTGTTAAGCGTCCTACTTTCCCTCAGGTCATGATCTCACAGCTCATGAGTTTGCCTTGTGTCAGGCTCTGTGCTGACAGCTCAGAGCCTGGAGCCTGCTTCTGATTCTGTCTCCCTCTCTCTCTGCCCCTCTCTTGCTTGTGCTCTGTCTCTGTCTCTCTCCCAAATATAAACAAACATTAAAATTAAGACATATATGTTGCAAATGTATCCATTATTTAATAGATACATGTTTTAGTGTATACCTGGAGCCACATGAACCTGCAATTTTACTTCCACAGTCTCTCTGGAGTCTAAAAAACAAGGCATGGAACCACTGACTCTGATTAATCTATTTTTAAAAAACATTGTTCCTCAGTTATTTTATAAACTTCAGTGGATCACTCTTCCCTACTGTATCCTTTTTTTAATTGAACTAAGTTCTTTACTGTTCCATAAACCTGCAGCATCTAATACTGACTTCATGGCTTATGTTATGATTTACTTCCATTTGGTATTTCTTCCTTTCTCTCTAGAAATTCAAATATTTTCTAACAGTCAAAATGCAAGACCTAGGTTATCTATAGGGTATTCCTTTTCAGATTATCCTATGGGATATTCCCTTTCTACTGGTATTTCTTTAGTGTGAATTCTTATAAAGGCTAGATTTTATACCATGTGGCTTAGCAATTAGCCTTGCTATCTTTTTAACAATCATTCATTATTGTTTCACATGTTAGTGTTCTCTAAAATCTAGAGCGTAACGTTCAGGTCTCTAACTATAACTTTCATTTGTTATGTCTTTCCTCCTTTATTATATTTTTTTAATGTTTATTTATTTTGAGAGAGAGCGAGAGAGAGAGAGAGAGCATGTGCAAGTGGTGGTAGGGTGGAGGAGGCAGAGAGGGAGACAGAGAATCTGAAGCGGGCTCCATGCTGTCAGCCCAGAGCCTGATGCAGGGCTTCAAATGGGGAGGTCATAACCTGAGCTGAAATCAAGAGTTGGACTCTTAACTGAATTAGCCACTCAGGCGCCCTGTCTTTCCTCTTTTTATAACTGATTTTGTTCCCAGTAAAGAGCATTCTTGCCTATCATATTACTATCTGTGAAGACATTCTTAGTGGCTATGATTTTAATAAATATTAAGTCTTGCTTCTCTCACATACCCTCTTGTCTAGAATTCACTTATTCTGGAGTCTACTATTCTTAGAGAAACTGCACTTGGTTCACCTTTTTCAATGGTAATTCTCTTCTCAGTCATTGATCATGTTTCTTACCTATATTTTCCAGTTGAAATTAGATTTTATTGTGTTCAGTAATTCTGCCTCTTTTTTACATATAAATTTCATTTCACTAATTGTATTAAGGTAAAGACAAGGTTAAAGACTGTTTTATGCTTTTAAATATTACCTGTAGCAACTTGCATAGTTCTGTAAGGGAAGAATACAATAAGTGTGTCAGTCAATAGTGATGCTGATGGACAGATCGATAAAGCACAATGGGGACTATTGCGTGTCATGGTGTATCAGGTGAAATTTGACCTTTTTTTATTAATAATAAAAGTTAACATCATTATCTTTTTTAATCTATTGGATGAGGCCACCCCAAAGAAACAATCTAATTTCTTGGTAGGCAGATGTTCATCACACAGTGGTAAAAATAAGCAGTATAATATGTAATTGTTTCAGAGAATCATTTGTTTTCAATATTTTCTCAGGAATACTAACATAAGAAGAAAGAAGAAAATCATTCTTGTAAGATAACAACTTTTGCTTTCTATATGATAACTTAAGAGCACTTCAGTCCTGGAAGTTGGTCTGTAGTCTGACAGATAATGACTTCTCCAGCCAGGAGTCTCTGCCTCAGGGACAGCTATGATGTGAAATCTCTGGTGAAGAGGAACTGTGCTTGCTAGCATTGTCATGGTTCTTGGATTTTCTGTGTCTTTTTCACACACCAAGATGGTTTGTCAGTGCGTTGTGATTGTGTGTCAGGAGGCGCCTCATTACTGGTCTGCATGGAGACAAGAAGGAAGTGAGGGAGGCTGACATGGTTTGCATTAATTACATAGCTATCTGTTGTTCTTGCAGCCATCCAAGCATATAATAACTTAAGTAGAATTTCAGTGAGTTAGAAGCTTCAGCCTCTTGTAATGTTTTGGCAAGCTGATTCCCTATTATAGCACAGTCAGTACTTTTGTGTAAAGTCTTGACAAAGAGCAATGGCAGCCACAGGTCTTTGTTTTTTCCCATCACCCAGTGCACTAGAATATTACTAGTGTGCACACAAAAGACAGGAGGTCACTGATCATGTCTTTGGAGTCAGAGTTAACTTCTTTAATCATTTAAGTATCAGATACTGATTTATTCTTTTTCTAACCAGTAATTTGATCCCAAAGAGGTATGGTATGGTGTGGTATGGTATGGTATGGTATGGCATGGCATGATATGGTATGGCATGGTATGGTAAAGAGACTTAAACATTTTTGCCAAGTGTATTAATAAAGTCATCAAAAGTAACCAAACCTTCTTTCATAAAAGGTATATATTACATGCTCAAAAATCACTGGCTGAGGGAAGTTTGAGACTCAGTTGTGACGATACAGAAAATGAGTCTTTTCTGCTCGCAGAAACTTGTTGACAAGCACTCAGAGAGTTTAACAAGAGTGACAGCAAAACATGTTTCTCTCTCAAAAGAAATGAAATAGTGCATTGCTTAATGTGTAAACAAATCTCTTTTAAGTTTTTGAAAGTTGACATTTACTTTCTTCCATTGTGGGAAAATTTAAGTTATGATTGGGAGATAGAAATGAGAGAATTACATGTGGAGAGAGCAAAGGTCAACTCAGAGAGGGAAATTTTTGTTGAATGAAGGGGCCTAAGGAAGTAAGATCAAAACGGTATTCTAGCTACACATAATAACAACATTGTATGGCATTTGTATAATCTCATTGTATCAGAGAACCTCAAAGTGTTCATCAAATGAGAGTTCACACTGATTAATTAACCCACCTGGCCATCACCTCTCTGTTGCTCTAAAAATTGAGCAGCAGTTTCTCCATTAGGGACATTTTTAATTGCATTTGTTACACCAATTAAGCATTCCTTGTGCTTTAATTAAGTGCACAAATGTTGGGGCATTGCATCCATTTCCTCCAGAATAGAGAATTATCACCTCCAAGCTGAAAGGATAAACTTGAGATGCCTACTAGCACTTTGAAGAAGAAAGAATTAAGTCAAGTTCTAATGGGCGAAAGAAGAGATAGATTTGGGAAACCTAATATTTCAGACCCAGAGAAGTAATGAAAAATTTCAAATGCATGCATCAATCAAGAAATACTTATTAAGGGTTTATTATGTGGAAAGCACTGGGATGAAGAAAGTAAGGATGACAGATAAGCAGAGTCCACAAGGAAGCCCAACTTTTGGGAAGGAAATGCTAATTTCATTATTGCATTTCTGTCCCCAAACATATCCCACAATTATATCAGGCAGCTCATAAGTTAATGTGATCAAATAAAACAAATGAAGAAATGAAGACGTCTGGGGGCAGAATGAGCTAATTTAAAAATATTTAAACCCTCTAGAGCCAGAAGGGAGAATATATGAAAAGCATGAAAGAGTTGGAATCAACATTTCTAAGTCTGGATGTTTTATGAGTGTTTAATTGAATTATCCTCTTACAGTTATATTGGGGCACATTTATCAAAATTTCAGCAATTACTGGTTATTGTGAGCCTAGCCAGTTATAATGTGCAAAAAATAGCTCTTTGGTCCTGAACTTTGCAGAAAATCAAAGAATTAGAGCACCCTGTTCAACTAAGATGTTGTGGTTAGACTCACAAACCCTGCTTTAACTTTGGAAAGCTTTGCCATGGTAACCATCCTGGGCTCCCTATCCCTTAACTACTCCATAGACCTGCAGCATAAAAATTTCCTTGTTAGAAATGCAAATCTAAGACCTTCACCAACCTTTACTTCATCAATATCTGCATTTTAACAAGATTCACAGGTGATTTACACAATAGTGGTTACATTCCACAACCATCACTTACTCTTCTCCATGGGAGGTGGAAGCATTGTCTGCATTGAGAATATAGGAGAAAAATCTGGGAGTGCTTGGCTCAGTCCTTCTGTTCCTCTCCCTGTGGAAAAGGTGCTTTCTGGTCTGTATTTCACCATGATGCCAACTTCCTGAGGCAGGCTTCTGCTGAGGAGATCTGTAATTAATTATCTGTGTCTGCACTGGACAGGGTAAGTAAAGTACTAAGACAGCTTATTAGAAAACCAATGTGACCACATGTGTAACCCAAGTGCTCAAATCAACTTTGTGAAATAAAGTTGATGGTTTCATTCTATACGTCTGATTGTTAGAGAACAATAGTAGCTTCTAGCACAAATAGTTGCAGAATAGATTTTTTTTTTTCTCTGCAATGTCTCTTATTTCACCCCTCCTGTACAATTCTCTTCTCACTATCTTGGTTCACAGACCTTCATATTATGGGATATTTCCACTTCCCTCACCCAGTCTCCTCCCTCTCTAATTTCTCATTATCAGTAACACTATATTTTTCTTTGTAAAAAATAGAACATATAGGGTATTTTGGTTTTAATTAATTTTCTTGCTTTTCTTATTTCAAGATGAATTTCACAACATTTAGGTGACTTTATCCAGTTTACTTCCTTATCTCTTGCTCAATTATAGTGCCAAATATGCTTTATTTTCTAAATACATAGAACTTTCTTATGTCCCCTGCCCACCTCAGTACAATAGGAACAACTTTCAACTCCTATACCTTTGCTCTTGTTCTAATGTTCTGTGTTCCATTCTTTATTATTAAGATGTATCTCAAAAGTCACACCCAGATCCCTATTTTGCCTGTGTTTCCTCAGCATGTTTAGGTTAACACAATGCTATAGGCAAAGCACTTGGCATATTGTTTGATCCTAATATTTGTTAAAGTGATGTTCCTTTGTCTTTTCATATACATGCTTAATTGTGCACCTAGAATGTGAGACTTACAATAAGTTGTTGATTTTTTTTTTTCAATTTTGTATTACAAGCATCTCACATAGGAATGAATAGAAGGATAGATATGTGAATGAGTGTATAAATGAATGAATACAATAGGCTTCATGTATTTGTTTTTTTTTTCTTTTTTCTCTTTGACAGAAGGCCCCATTTATGTGTTTCTGTGGAGGCAGGTGTAAACAAACACCAGTCCCTTATTTCACAAGTTGATTGTCTGTACAATCAGGCCACAGACAGACAACTGCAAGCCTCAAGTCTGCCCCTTCCCACAACCAGCTGCAACATGAGTTCACATTTCAGCTGTTCTCCTTCATTGAGCAGACGTTTCAAATGAGAGGGTATTTAAAGCTGGTTATAATTTACATTGTATTAGTCTAAATAAAAACATATGCATTATCAAAAGCAAAATTAAATGATCATCAACGTAATTAGCTACTTTGTTGTTATCATTGAGTTTATGGTTTCAATTGTATCAGTGCAAATTAGCAAAACCTTAATTTGTAGAGAAATCAATATATTCATTTTACCATAATGTGTGCATATCTTTGGATTGATGTCATTAAATAGAAACTGGTGCAGTGGGGCTAGGTTTTGCTTCAAGTTTAGAAACCATAGAATTTAGAATACGATCCTCTTCTTTCACAAGGTAAAGAGGCTGAAGTCCAGAGAACAATTTGTCTAAGGTCATCCTTGAGCTCTAACATGACTTCAAGAGGTTAAAACTTTGTCCTTAACATACAGATATATGCACATGGAAAATTAAGCAAGAACATTTATGTGATATTTATTGATGAGCACCAGAAACATATGTCAGTGTGGAATTACTTAAAGTAGGAGAAGTCAGGTGCTTTTCCGGAAGAAAATGATTTAGATTAGACAAGAGGGGGGTTGACCTGGAATTTTGGTTCAACACATGAGCAGTGACTTAATTAGTGGACAGATTATTTTACATACCCCTTTTCATTTTTTTCAAATATGGTTTTCCTTCATATTGTCTCTGTCTTCTACCATCAAAAACATAGTTCAGACTCCACCTCCTTTTAGACCTTCCTAATTATTTATCTCTCATTAAATTTGTCCTCTCCTCTTCTCCAATAATAGTACGTAGACTCTGGAAAACACAAATACCTTTCATGTTGATTTAACATATATTTTCTGATCAATCACTGTGATCAAGGTATTTTGAAGGGACTATAGAAACCAATATTCTGAAGTGAAACAGTATTTTCTAATTGATTTATGTGCTATATTGGTCTTCTATCTTCCTTTTAAAAAGGATATCTTTTCTATTGCCTCAACACCCTACCAGAGGGATGAGTCCAGTTGGAAATCTGATTGATTAATCCTGTCTGCCCTGTCTATAGCCTTTTAAATACTGGTGGTACTTCCATGAATCTCACCATGGAGGCCAATTAAATGTCAGTGATAAATTACACCACTTCTTGATTTTTTTTCCAGAAATAACCTTCCACTTAATCTCTTGACCTCTGTTCTCTACTCAGGATTCCACTGTCCCTATGTCTTGACTTCATACTGAGCTTTTGACATCTGCTTCTTTTCTCTCTCAGTTTGATAAAAAATGTGCTCTTCCATTTCCTGCTTTACTGAGTGTTTTTTGTCCACTGGGTTCTTTGCTTCCCAAGACTTCTTACAGATTCACTTAGGAATATTTCCCTTTGTGAAACCTGTAAAATCTCCATATGCTTGGTTAACTCTTACTAGTAATATTAGTCCTCCAGTGTCTATGTCTACAACCAGAACGAAAAGATCCAGGTATATTAATGGAGGAAAATAAAGGAATGGAAACATTTGTAAATTCATATTTTACTAAATCTGAACTTTTTAGGAAGAAAAACATCAGCAAGAACCAGAATAAGATGTTTGAGGACTTCTAGGAAAAACAATTTTACTGGATAGTATATTTGTACAAAAGACTTAGTAGCTAATATTAAAAATGTGGGTAGGAGGTAAGTTACAAAATCTTGGCCATCCTTTATATACCCTCCAAAGTTTTTGAATTATTTGGAATATGGTTTGCTATTTTTTGTCCTTTTTAGCTTTAGGAGGGTGAAGATAATTCTTGCCCTGATTCACTGTCTCACACTCCTTCCTTGTTTTCAGAACAGTAGTTAATAGCTACAATGCAATCAATATCGCTTTACCCTGTATAGTATCTCCCATACAGGCAATATTGCAAACTACTTTTTTCTTTAAATAATACAGTAACCAAGTTAAATAATAAATAATAGCCCAGAGAGAGAGGAAAAAAATGAATTCTGTGTACAAAGAAGGAAAAATCGGCCTTTCTATATGATTTGAAAGGAAGTTAAGAGTTTATGAGGTAGAGGTCCAAGAAGATCATATATCATGGGAATAACTGCTCTCTGTTTTCAGCTTTCTGGAATCATCCTAATGTTATGGAGGCAGTTTTGAAATGTCACCATGAGATGATGAGCTTTTCAGAGAACATAAGAATTTGTCCATAAAGCAACATAGTACCATGCCATGATAAAGAAGTGGGTTTCAATTTTGACTCTGGAATTTGAACATAGAGCATAATTTGTGAAGGATATCAACTATTTTTAAATGAGTATCGAATTATATAGAAGGCTCTTGTATGACAAAATACATTAAGGACCAAACAAAGGATCTGATAAATATGCTAAATGTACGAAACAGAGAATCAATATCAATACTGTCCCATACAAAACATAATTGCAGAAAATCACAGTCAAGATTCTTACCTGCTCAGACTGACCTGTTAGCCTGTTATATATGCCAAGTCCAATTTCTGTTATGCAAGCCCTATTCATTTTTGGGGGACTTTAGTTCTTCTATAGCCTCTTCTGAGATAAAGCTCCTAACAAGTGTTAATTGCTTCCTCACTCCTAGTGCCCCATCCCCATTCACATTACTTCCTTTGAAGACCATCTCTATTGAGCTTTGTATGATTGCTATTGTTTTCTTGTTACTTCCCCTGTTGGAGGCTCATCACCTAAATCCCCAAAGTGCTTTATGCATAGTGACTGCTCAATGACTCTTCATCTAATGAAAAATCATCCAGAGATAGTACAGAGTCGAAATCCAGTAAGTGAAGAAGGTATTAATCTCTAAGAATCTGAGCAGAAATTGTGACCATAAGTTCATCAGTTTTAAAAAGCAATATGCTGGTCAAAGGATGTTGAGTGTATTTAATATACTCGGGGGGTGCATTTTCATCTGTGCCATGGTTGGGTGAGCCAAAAGCTGATGCATAATTTCTAAGTCTGACTTCTGGATTTATAAAAGAATTAGTCAAAGAGCCAAGCCTTTCAAATTTATTCCATATCATCTGTGAAACACTTTAGATGTAAGTAAAACGCATGGTTTTCTATAATCTTTACCCAAGACAGACTGCCTGAAGTATTTGATCACCCTCATATTGTCTTTTCCATTCAGGTTATATTCTAAGAGAGAAAAGGGAAAAAGAAAAGTTGAACGTTCACAATACCCAAACTGCAAATGTAAATCCTGACAGATAACACTCAGTTCAAGGTAAATGTAATGTAGCCATTAAGCTTGCATACTCAATTTTGGAGTGTCCTATAGGAGGAATACATACTATATTTTCCTCAATCATGTGCTTATTCTTGATGCAATGTAGTTTAAAAAAAATGAACAATTTATTTTTGTCTTGCACATTGGTGCTTACATTTGTTTTCATTTCAAAAAAAGAATGGAATTTTCCACACTCAATTTTAAGCTCCTGGAGATCAAGATCATACCACATTTAACTTGTATTTCCAGGGCCCAAGACAGAGAACATGACATAGTAAGAATGGACTATGCTGAATAAATGAATGAATGAATGAAGTATATAACACTAGATCTCTAGTTGACTGTTATCTACTTCAAGGAGTGCTGGAGCAGAAACCAGAAAGAGCCCACAATGTCTGACTCATTCTTCCTCATAGTACCATTGTTCCCTCTGTTCTCATCTTGCCATTTTTGGGTAAGTGGGAGGAAGGCTGTGTGAAAAATGTGGAGGAGCAATCTATTTCTAGGTTATCAGTGATTTCCATCCACATAGCAGGCAACTAGGCACTTAGTACCTAAAGGCTACATTGGAATGTGACCGACCGAGAGCTCCAAGCATCCAGAAAAGGGAAATCTCATGCAGCTTGTAGATGCACGTTGAAAAGCAGGGGGAGAGATCAATTCCAGTGCTGCTTCCTTTTTAGCGCTATGACCTTGTTTACTAATGGAACCACTCCAATCTCCTTTTTCTCATCCATGAAAACAATAAGACAATACTTGCTGGGATAAACTTCCAAGGTTGTGTGAGGATCACTGAGTTAGCTTATGTTAAAGCACTTTGAAAATCATAAGCACTAGCAGGGATGTAAATGATTATTACTAGTTGAGGAGGTTTCAAGGAGAGTCAATAGTGTTTGAATATGCAGAAAGAAGGCAGGCATGTATTGTAAGCGCAAGGGAAATACCTGGAAAAATGTCTAGAGGTACACATAAATCTGCAGATTTGCAGAATTTAAGAGAGGGGCATCTTAATTGGTGCTTAATTGAAAGATGCTGGAGGGAGAGTGAAACTTATTGGGGATCTTACCTTTCTTTTTTACCCATTTCCTTCCCCAGTACCTTCACTTCAAATCTGGCAGCCTAGTCAGATATACTGAAGGCCAGTGTCTGTCCCATTGGTTAGAACATGGGCTCACTATTACTTAGTAAGGCAATTGCTCTGAATCCTTTATCAGTGCTGGTTATTCAATCCAGCTCTATTCAGAAAAAGAAATGCAGAAGAGAAATAGTGGATTTTCCATCCTTGAATAGGTGTTTTGTCAAAGGCCCAAACCCATGGCAGAACGGTTGTAATGATTTTCCAAATCCACTCTGGGCTTTTCCATTAGTATTCATTTTCTTCTCATACAAATGGCTACTGATTCAAATAGAAAGTTGAAAAAGTGTCCCCAAACAGGAAAAATCCTGCCTGAGGCCTGAACATACAACCTTTCATAATTTATTTTAGGATAAAGGGAGAAAAGCTACAAAGTTTCTATATATATTAACTTGCATGGAAGGGAGATTTCTCTGTGACACAATGACCACTAGTATTTTCTGAAAGAAATTTAGTTTGCTATTAATAAAAGAGACCAGAAAGAGGAGTGTGTGTGCATGTGCATCTATAAGTATGTGTGTATGTGTGTGTATGTGTGGGGGGCAAATATGGGAGAAAAAAATGAAGCAGATATCAGTTGCTAAAATCTAATGATTTTTTAGAAAGTAGAGAAAATACTTCTGAGATAAAAATTATACACTTGTGTGATTTGCTGCAAACCCTCTGGCCAGCATATAAGGAGGTAGGCATTTAACAAATATGAAAGGCAGTTCAGCCTAGCAGAAGGAATACCGTGGGAATGCTAGGAACATATCTAGTTGAGATCTTGGGTCAATCATGAAATCTCTCTGATCTTCAGTTTCCTTATCTATGAAATCATTTCAGCAATATATCCTCTCTTGTCTATTTTAAAAGTTTATTTTGAAGCTCACGAGACGAATTACATTAAAAATCCATACATTCATAACAGATATTAAGTTTTTAAAAACTGTTATTTCTGGATATACCATCATTTGCTAAAATCCCACTCACAACAATGTCACACAAACCTGGTCTTTGAAGGTTAAAATATCAGAGAGAGCAGTTTGATAAAGTTTTCAGCAGCCTTTAGGTTGTTGTGGTGGTGGCCAACCTCCTAGAGGGCCTCCAGTGGTGCCTGCTTCATAGTATTCCCACCCTTAGGTAATGCCATTCCACACTGGGGCAGGGATGGTCTGTGTGACCAAGAGGTTATAGTTGAAGTGAGATAAGGTTAGAAAAGACACTGAGTGTCAGATGTACTGATCCTGAAGCCTTAAGGCTTGGGTGCAAGATGTGAATATTATTTGTAGCAAGAACTTGCTGAAGCCTTACTGTGTGCATTGACCTATGCTAAGCTCCTCACTAAATCCTCACATCAATTAGCATGAGAAAAGTGAGCCTGGCATTAAATCTCCCTGTGCTTCTCTGTGCCCTTCTGTATTAGGTCTTAGCATCGGGTTTATTTGACTCAAAGATAGATCTATATTCATAATTTTGGTTCTACAAATGCCTGTCTAGCTGCTGAAAATGTAGTTCCAGAGTATGGTATCTTGTCTTTCTTTTTTCTCCAGACATTTTACCTCTACTGGTATGGAAAAAGAAAAAGTAAAAATCTCAATCGTACAAAAAGAATGCAAGAATTGTGTTGCTTTTAATAAAAGGGCTACTTGTGCCAATGGGGATATCAGAGTGCCAGAGAAAGGTAAGGTCACAGTTTGAGACACTTTGAGCTTCTCAGAGAATACTTTCCTATTTCCTAAGATCGAAAAGAGAAAATAGCAATGTTTTTATGTTTTGTAACAGAGATATACAAATACAGACAGAGGCACACACACAACGCCTTCCTTCTCTCTTTCTTTGGGCAGGAAGGGTGTGTGTAAATGTGTGTGCACAGAGAGAGATTTATTGTGTAGACAGCAGATAGGTCATACTTCAAAGTGTAGTGTTCCAGGAGGTGCCTCTTCAAACTTCATTTCTCAATTAAATGGGGATAGGAGAATTATGGGCATTAATCCTCTTTGAGCTGAGACAGGGATTAAAACAAAAACATGTTTCACCTAGTCAGTAACCCTAGGAATCCACGAGACCTGAGATGCTCAGATCAAATTTATTTTGAGAGCTCACTGAAGTATTTAAGCTCCCCTTGATTAGATGTTATAATGATCAGACAGAGGAGTACAATGAGCTCAACTTTGCTGAGGGCTTGACGACATTACCAATGTGGTTTATTCTCAGGCATGTGGCAATTTCATTAATTTATTCATTTTAATTTGGAAAATTATTTGCTCTAGAAAAAAGAGTTACATGAGGACTAATGTTCAATTTGTTTTTCGTGTTCTTTAAATGCTAATGATATGTATTAGTTTAGAGGGCCTGCCCTTTCACTGATTCCTTGTCCTGTGATATATGATATAATTACAATGGCAATTGATCTTTGACCGAAACGTTGGTAAAATGGAATGGAAGTCGCTTTTCATGTGCCAAGGTTATAGTTAAGGACACCAGAAGCTTTGCTCAGGCTTGCAGCTTGGCTTACAGAGCTTTGTCTAACCCCAGATATTGATTATTTGCCTTTTGCAGTCATCACGTTCACCCACCTGAACATTAAGAATGGGATGAAAGCTGCAAAAATGACTCATCATGAGAAGGTGGTTGGTTAGGAAGTATCAGAGGTAGAGGCAAGGTCTGTCAAAATGGTTTTCTTTGGGAAGTTCACAAAAGGAGCCTAGTACAAGCCTCACAACAGATAAGAACAACTGGGAAGCTTCTGGATCAGGAATGTGATGAAACCCACAAGTTAGAAGGCTGCGCTCTGCTCTGCTACCAGACCTTTCTGAGCCTCTGTTTCCTTAGCTCTAAAATGGAGTTAATAATAAATGAAGTATACTTCTTAGGAAATTCATAAAAATTCCATGTATTGTTAGAGCGAGAAAAGACCTGAGAGGTCATCTAGGTAACTTATTCTCTCATTTTAGGTCAACTCAAAGGAAACTTGATATAGCTCCAGTAATGTGGTAGAAACTTTCAAGCATGGTAAACAGATTCTTTCTGTTTTAAAAGGGTTGAGACTTGTCAGTCATTCATACCTAAAGGTTGATGTTTATTTATCAATTTCTTCTCTAATACTTCCTTCAACCAGAAAAGTCTTTGGAAACACTCTGCACTGAAGGGAAAAGAGACTCAGGGATAGAAGGGTTAGGTTAACTGGACTCTATTGATAAGGGACAGTTCTGGCATGAGACCAATTAGTGACTCAGTGGATATAATACCTGCATCTTCTATTGACTTTAGATGAGCTCCATTGAGCAGTTTCATCAGGGTAATCTATCTGTCTCATTGAATATTGATATTTCTAACGAGGTCACCCATCATGAAGAGGAGCACATCAGTGTTGGAGGAGTGCTGTACTGCTCCCCAGGGCCATGTGTATGTCTAGAATTGTTGACAAAACATACCCTGTAGCCATAACTGAAAATGAAAGGTGAAGTTAGAGAAAAATAATGAAAGCAGAATTTCTCATCATATAACTTTTCATAGTATTGACTCTTCTGAAAGACCGTCGCTGTGCTGACTAGGTAAGTACCCAGAACTGGTGCAAGCCACCCACATGATGAATTTTAGGCTGAGTAGCATATAGTTTAGTGGCACAGCTGAGAAGCTAGGAAAGTGTTTGCATCTGTACTACAAGAAAAAGGCTTTGCCTTTTGAGCTACACCCAAAACACAGATTTTAATGGAGAATGTCACTTCTGAATATAGACTATAATCTCCCTGACACACATACACACTTATGCACATACAGCATGGTCCCCCAAACTTCTACCTGCCAAAAATACTGTTAGA
Source organism: Crocuta crocuta (assembly GCF_008692635.1). Classification (NCBI taxonomy): domain Eukaryota; kingdom Metazoa; phylum Chordata; class Mammalia; order Carnivora; family Hyaenidae; genus Crocuta; species Crocuta crocuta. Next base: position 174,509 of record NW_027528357.1, read on the forward strand.
GAAACGACCTCTTCAATATTTTGCTGATTTTGCCTCTCTTCTCTTGAGGAAGAGCTTGAGAACAAGTTGAAGGTCACTTCAGATTTTCCAAATCAATGATTCATTTAGCAATGTAGTCATGGCTTAGAAATGCAGCTGCATACCCGAAAATGAAAGGAAATAGGAGATTTCTGCAGCCCCAATGGGATCAGAGTGAGCAGCCCACATTAGTCAAGAGCCTGAGCCAGGATTTGAAAAGACATGCTAGCGAACATTGAGTAAGCCGGTTTCGTTTGATTAGACAATGAATGCTTACTTAAGAATATTTGCGTTAATGCTCCCTCTGATTTAAGTAGGTTAGACCTGAGTTCCCAACTCCCACTTATCTGTTTGCCAACAAAAACCATCACATTAGAGGAAATTAGCCATGATTTATTTTAAAAAGTAAAGACTATAGTTGGAAGGTGAAACATTTCTAGAACTTTGTAAAAGACTCCAGTCTTTCTCAACTTATTGTATTGTTATAATAAAGCTATTTTAACAGTTCCTGAAACAGAGGCTGACCCTTTAGAAAGCATATATTTATCATCATCCCTGTATTAGCCATATTAAAAAGCCGTCTCGAGAAGTATTCCTGGGGAACAGAGAGAAAATTAAATTTTATTATTAGCATGTTAGACGTAGGTAAATAAATCAGAAGCACTTCTTTCTTTAAATACCAAATACATAGCAATGAGGGGTAACTCACAAAAACAGACATGGAACATTTTATAGGAAATAGTATTTTATAAAGCAGGCTAGTATCAGCTTAGTATTCAAAGGTTTTGTAGAAATGATGACACTAAAATGATTGTATAAGCAATAATACTGATCCTCATACTAATAGCAAAAATAATAGCATCTTTAGTTCTTTCCACCAGAGAAATGTGTTTGCTAAAAGTAGTAAGTGAAAATGCCTGTAAATGATTAGAGTACAAAGTACTCTAATTGTTGGAAAAAGTCTTAGTAAAATGTTGCTGTGCATCCACTTCTAAAATATTTTAACTAAAACTGTGCATATATTTAGGTACCATATTAATCAATATGTGAATAGATTGAGATACAATTTTATAAAAGACTAATATTTTATATAGAACATTTTGGTGTGGACCATTTTAAATCTAGTCTATCTGGGTCAAGTTTTTTCAAAATCATTTCTGGGTTGCAGGTATTTTAAAATTTTGAATATGATAGTTCATCATGAGTGTTAGTCTGTCTACCTTGCCTTTACTAGTACTTTTATCTTTTGAGGTTTGGAATGTCATATAATTTGGCTAACTACTTCAATCTGTTCCTTCCTTCTGTCAATCTCTTTCCTGCAGCTGTCTTAAATGCCTGCCCTCCGTCTTACCCCTCATACACATATGGAAGAGTCACTGACAAAATAAATACCACTGAAAAGAGTTTAAAACTTGCTTCAACATGGATGATTGGTTCTACGGATCTTACTAAACTGACCTATCTGTAGGTTCAAAACAATGGATGCAGAAAAACAAACTCAATAAAACCATTTTTGATTGAACTAAACACATGCTTGAAGTTACCCTTGCGAAACATCCTACTTAATTTCAAGAATTATTATTAAAGTGGCTACTACATTCACAGCACCATGCAAGCACCATGCTAGGCCTCTGCAACATGCAACAGAAAGAGGATGTGATTCTCCACCAAAACATTTGTAACTTGATTTGGAAACAAGGCACGTACCTGTGTAATAAAATGATAGTGTAAGATAATGTGCAATCAAATTCTAAAATATCCAGATCACAGAAACAAACACTATGAGGTATCAAAGAAAATTATATTTGGATGAAGAAATCGGGAAGACTTCTCATTGGGACTTTGTGGTAAACCTTTTTACCCTTTCTCTACGGGAATTCTCCCTTTGCCCAAACCATCCATGTAGTTTCACAAAGAGCATGCTTACCTAACTCTGCTTTCTGAAAACAGTAAACTGATTGTTGGATGAGCTGGTTATGCATGCTAAACATTCCCTGTCACAAATACTTGAGCTTTGGCTCAAGAAAATTTTGAGAAGCTTGTGAACAGAGACAGAGGTCTATTTTACACTTTGAGAGCTGTTGGTGGATTTGCTTCCATTCATTAGATCAGAGAAAAGAAAGTGTTCAATCTGTGGCAAAGAAGGAAATACAGAGGAAAAGTTGAGAGAGAATCTATCTGGAATTTGAATCCCTCATTCCAGTTGTTCTTTGTGGTAAGTCCAATTTCTTTTCTTGAGTTCCATGGGACTCTCCATATCATATCTTTGTAAATTGCTTTTTTTTTTTTTTTTGAAATTTAGATTTGGTGGAGATTCTTCATGTTTCTACAAAAAGTCTTAATACAAAAATGAATCTGGCTTATTATTTTAGGCCTCTGCCTTTTTCTCATTAGGAATATCTTCATCTATAAAGATTGGTTGGCAGATGTGTATTATTATCATTAAAATTACACATTTACAGACCACTCTTCAGTCTGCTCTGTACAACAGAGACATTACATATTTGAGCAATTGTGATAACTCCATAAATTTGCCAAGAGATCGAATTTGCATAGCCCAGCATCATCTCAGTGTGAGCATCTGAGGGACAATTTCCTACATCATTGAAAAGTAGAAAGTTGTCTTATATTCATACAAGTCAAAAAGAACAGAGAAAAATATGCCAATGGTTTCTTTATTTTTATCATTCAGAAACACACAGGTGTTTATTTTGTTTTTTTTTTTTAAATAAGTCTATAGGATAATACATCTTTCAATTACTGAAGAAATGTTTATAGATACTTACAACATATGATTTTTAGTAACAGTGAAAAAGTCTAAAAATGAGTAGCCAATAATAGTATGCTATATATCTATATCTATACCTATATCTACATATTTAATTCAAGTTCATTTTAGCTTTATGAAAACCCTGCATGATAATTATTATTACCCCATTTTACAAATGGAAAGACCTATACACATACAGTGAAAGACTGCTAAAGCTTATAAATATCAAGTAATACATAAATCACTAGAACTGAGCTTTATTGATACAAATCTATCACTTCCACTAAGCATTATTTAATTCTTCCTTAAATTCTTAGGAAAACTTAAATAATAATAATGAAATAAGAGTAAAAATTATGTGGTATCATAATATGTCATTTTAGAAATAAATCATATTTCTTAATGTTGGCATTAATACATGACTTCTGGGTTTCTAGAATCAGAGAGTGGTCCTGCTAGGAGTAACTTTGAGAACATACTTTCAATATGTTCTTTTAGAGATGAGAAGCTGAGAATCAGGGCTTCTTCTCTGCTTCTATGCTATCTTTATAACATAATGGATGGCTGGATATTTATGTGGATAACCTTGGCATTTCTCTGAAAGTAGCATAGTGAAGTCTTTATCTCCTACTCAATCCCAAACCTCAGGAGGGTTCTTTCTTCGCAGGTTTGTGACAGTGAACAGTCTTATGTATACAGTGTTCATTCATTATATGATTTATTGATTATAATTCTAAGGATGGAAAATAGGATGATGTAAGTTAAAACATCTTGTGTCAAAATCATGTACTTAACATATTCTCAAGGGAATATTAAGTCAGGGAGAATGAAGTTCCTTCCAAATCTTGGCAGAGCATCCACAACAACTCTAAGCACTAAGAAGAGAAGAATGCCTCTCAAATAATGAAATCAGTGTGTTCTCTACCTGGACTCTTTTCCAAAGCTGATTCAGTTAGATTGTGTGTGTGTGTGTGTGTATGTGTGTGTGTTATATGTATGTTTTTGGTATTTTCTGCAAGGCAGCATAATAAGAGATCCAGGAAAGTAGGGCCCATATTATCAAAAGTACAAAGGCAAGAAAATGCAAGAAATGTTTTCACAATGGAAAGAAGACTACTTTTTTTCTTCGAAAATAAGTTTATGTAGAAGAAAAACAAAAGGTCACATAGATGGAGAGGATGGAACCATATTTTATGGACCTTGAATGTTGGACAAACTTTTGTACTTAATTGTGTAGTGACGGTGAATCATTCATGATTTATAAATAAGGAAATGATAAAGATAAATACATCAGATAGATTGAAGAGGAGAGTGGCTGAAGCAGGAAGATAAGTCCAGAGGCGATTACAATTGTTACAACTGACTTAGGTCTCCCTACATACTGCCAGCACTGTGGTGGTGTTTCTTCAAGGCAGTCTGAAGTCTGCTAATGCAGTTTTTCACTGTTAATGTTTCAAACATTTTTATATCCAGACATTTAAATTTTTAAAAATCCTAATTCAACGCCCTCCTGAGAGGACTGAGTGCTTCGCAAACATTCTGTCAGAACAGCCCTCTGAGAAAGGCAGGCAAGCTCTCCTCTACCCTTGAATGTTGGCAAATAGAAAGTTACCTTTGATTCATCCTCATGTCCTTTGAATAACTGTTTTGTTATTTCAATAAAGGTCAGAAGGCTTAATGCACAGGGAAAGGTTTGCTCAGGGTTTTTTTTTCCTTTATTTTTAGAAATGAACACAAATGCAAACCCTATTCACTGGTGGCTTTGAGATACACAGTTTCACCACCAAGAAGCAGTTGTGGTTTCTAACCAGAAAATGAAACCCAGACAATTCTCAGGAACAGACATAGTCTTATTTTGGTGTTGACTCTTCAAAACCAGAGCCATACCCAGGAAGATGGATGAAAACAGAAATGGTATGGTCTTTTTAGGATAAATGTTCTGATTAATAACTCATTTTTGGTCTAATTACAAATGTCATTCTGTCACTTTGGCTCTGTAGTTTTTTGTTTCTTTTGTTGTTTATATTCATTTTTTTAAGATGGGGCCACTGGCCTGAATCCTAGGCAGGGTAGATGAAACAAAACCTTCTTTCCATAAGGACATAACATTCTGTTGGAAGGAGGCCCCACTAGCTGTATTCACACTGATCTTTAGAAATCTAAACAAACATGATTTTGCTCCCTTTTTCACATCTTGGTAGGCATTTTTTTCATTCATATATTTAACTAACCCTTTTATACATGATGTTTATCTCTCTTCTTCTCTTGCCAAGCAGTGTCTCAGGTTTAGTTGAGATGTTATACTTCTCCAGTTATTCTAAAAGTATAAAGTTATCAAATTCACTGGAAGACGTTGCTGTGTAATATCAACAACAATGATATAAACAACAGGAGCAATACAATATTGATCACTTATTAAATACCAGGCTGAATTTTAAATGTTTGGCAAGCACTGTCTCATTTAGTCTTAGGAAAATTCTAATAGAGTGAATATTGTTTTCACCTCTATTTTACGCTGAGTCAAAAGAGAGAAAGAGAGGTGAGGGTAGGTAACTCACATGAGGTCATGTGGCTTACAGGCATACTATAGTATTTTCTCCCTGACTCCTTTGCTTCTTATCAGCTGCTATGGAATCCATTCTAGGAAACTGCTGAGATGCTAGGAGCAGCCCTACATGCCTTCATGTTTTGAAGCAAGATATAGTTTATTGATGAATACAAACCCATCAAGGAAATACCTTCCCAAATGATGAAAAGCTCTTTTTTCTTTTATGGGCGGTTTCTGGAGTATATGTGGAATTCTTGCCCAGTCCATTTTAATTCTTCAGTTAAGACAGAAAAACACTGAAGGTAAAAACAGCTTAACATTCTTCAACTTAGGTGTTAAATTTGAGGGTCACTTATGCACTGATTCTTTCTTCTCTCTGTAAGTTATAAAAAGAGTTAACATCAATGAATTAGTTTTTGTGTTTATGTATCTCATTTAATGTTGTAATTTGGAAGACTTGACTAGCTTCCTGTAAAACCTGTCAGGACAGAAAAGAAGCTGATTTCAGATATTCAAAGTGCTGAACTGACTAAGTAAAAGAAAAGTGCCAGTTGTGGATTATGAGTTCGGTCACAGACCTTCCGACTATGGAATTTTAATTCCATTTTTGGTTGTGGTTCTCTAGGGCTCCAAGCGCAGATCAAAGGCCCCTTCTTGTTTTCATTTTTAATGGGTTACTCCTTAAAAAGTAAAACCTACTACACTCCTGGGTCTTCCACAACAGGACTCCTCTATGAGCTGATCCCAGCTTCTCCACTACCACAAACAGATCTGTGTGTGACCTGTGTGTAGATCAGCTCTCAGCCAGAGTTACTCCAAGTCTGGCTGACCCACATCCAGAGTCGCCCCCATCTGGATTCAAATACTAATATTCAGAATTTGGAATCCCGCCACAATGGACACCAGTCCACCCTGGCACTCCGTTTGGAGTTCTTAGGTGATTTCTGTCCAAGATCCTCTTTGGCAGAGCCCCACTGGCTCCCTATCGCCAACAATAAGGAAAAAAAAACCACTTTCAGAATGCACAAATAGGGGAAAAATACTGTCCAAATGAACAAAATGGTTAGGGGCAATAGATTTCGATTACAAAATATTCATATATGAACATTTATTTCTCCTTGAAAATGTGTGGGTATCTGAACCATGTGATATTATTTAAGATAACGTGTATTCATACATAAGACTAATAAGACTAATTATAAGACCCCGTGAGTATATTTGGATGCATTTTTAACCACACTTTATATGTGGCTTTAGATGTTTTAACCATGTATAAAATGGATATTTAGAAAGTCTAAGCATCATTTCAATGGTGACCAAAAAAACCCCTCTTATTTTGCTGGATTTATTCTTTCATAGGGAGAAATTATCAAGGAGTGATATAGAATGAACTGTGAAGAACAAAAATAGATTACTTGTGCGAGTATGTGTTTGAGTGTGTGTTCCTAGATGGTAAGAGTTGGTTCTATTCTTCCAAAACCCTGATAACAGAGGCTAAACTTTGAAGCAACACAGAGAAAAAAAAGAATAAAATCAGGTAAGAATTCTATTCAGAGTATGGAGACTCATATTCTTATAGTGTGATTATGTTCCACCTCAAAGTGGCTTGCAGTTCAACAAGCCAAGGGTGAAACCATTTTAAGAACTAGATTACAATTGATACCTCCAAACCATGAACTAAGCCCTATTATACCAAACATAATGATAAACCTCCATGTATCTCTGACTTGCAACAAACTCTCTTACCATCAGACTTTTCCCTTTTCTTCCTGATTGGAACCTACTTTCTGAAGCTTGCCCTCTTCCCCCATCTATCTACTACTCACTCTTTATCTAGTTGACTTCTCAAATATTAAGGTTCAACTTAGTGCCTATATTCTCTTGAAACACTACCTTGATCCCCTCCTACCCACCAAAATATCTCTCTTCTGTGTCTCACATACCCTACAGTTTTCCATTTATGTCATTTATAACATTGAATTATCTTGTTTTATCTGTTTTTGCCAGCAAACCATACATTCTATAAGTCAGGATCCATAGGCTATCTTGGTTCCCTCTGCTTTCTTCTGTGTCTAGCCTAATATTTGATATATAGTAAGTGTTTGATAAAGCTTTCTGGTCTAAATGGGGAACAATTACATCCCACAGTTTAACTTAGAGCTTCTTAAACCACACAACACTTTCCTATGTGTTCCCAGGGAAACTGCAACATAGACTACCAAGTGCAAGACATTTCCTTCCTTATATTTATGCCATCCATCACAGGTAATCAAGAGCCAGAAAGTCTTCATTTTTTCTCAGGCTCCACCACAGAAAAGTTGGCTTTAAACCATGATTCTGATGTCCCACATGATTCCTGATTCTTGTGTATACTACTGGCCCATCTGCTAGTGGGTTTGCCCAACCATCTGGCTGAGTTACACTGTTTGCATCTTTGCTTCAGCATCTCCTCAGAGCATTTCTCCTTCCATCGTATTGTCTAGTCTTTCCACTTACTATCACTTTCCTCAACAGCTGATGCCAGAGCCCACCTCTGCTGTCATTTGAGGACATCATAAGTTCTGGTGTGGAGAGACATAACTTCCAACATACCAATCTTGCCTCAAGATGACTTTGGAACACTTTTCAGTTGCCTTTCACTTCAGAAGTGTTTTTAATAACATCAATTCTCTCCTTTATAGAAGTTTCTATGAAGTGAAGAAATGATGCTAGGCATTCAACCACTGTCCCCCCGGTCTCAGCCATGTATCACTCCACTTACCTCAAGTGACAGCCTCTAAGGAGAAGGTAGGATTAGCTGATCCCAAGAAAAGAAAGCTGGTGTATGTTGTTCTGGAGCCTGAATGAAAAAAAGTAGGTCCAATAACATTTTGAAAACAATTATTAAGGAAACAACCCAAAAATATTCTCTACAGATTTAGTTCCAAATGAGTGAATACTGATAATTTCCTTTTGTTTAGCATGAAAGTTTCAGAAGAGGTAGTGTTGACATTTTCTTGCACATATATAATTTATATCATACATTCATATACACACATATACATAGCTTATGAAATCATTTTAAAAGGAAAATATGCTGCCACCCACTAATATTCAAGGAAGTCATTCCCTCTTATTGAAATTCCAGTATATATAAAAGACTTAATTTAGATATCACCATGGTTTTGAGATTTTTAGACCACATCAATTTTTTTTGAGAGAGAGAGAGAGTGAGGCAGCACATGAGCACGAGGTGGGAGGCCAGAGGGAGAGGGAGAGAGAAAATCTTAAGCAGGCTCCAAACCTAGTGCAGAGCATGATCCAGGGCTCAATCTCACAACTGTAAGGTCATGACCTGAGCCATTATCAAGAGAGGGTGCTTAACTGACTGAACCACACAGGTACCCCAGACTACATTGATAGGCATAATAAAGAAATCAGAGATGCCATTTTAACTTATTCTTCAATATATGGCCATAAATGTTCCATGGGATGATCCCCTAAATGAACCAAGATCAGTCAGAGGAATTTATGCTGAGGAATGTTGACAAGGGAAGCAAAGAAATGTAATTGACCAGTTTTTGTTTTCCTCAAGAACTCCTTTCTTTGGTATGAAAAACAAAGCTTCTCATAGAGCCCTGTCTTCCTGACTCATTTCATGCCCATTCAACTTGGTGCCCTGTGTTCTAGTTCTACTATTGCTAATACCTCCTAAGCTATTCCTCAAAGAGTCTTCCCTACCGTGCCATTCTAGACAAGGCTAGACCATTTTGATCTATGTTCTTAAATCACACTGCACTTCTCCACATCACTCAGTAAAATTCTAAGTTAAATAATCATCTGTTTATTTTTTGTCCTGAACTAAACTATAAAGTTCAATGAAGATAGAGGAGGTCTAGATAGCTTGTTTCCCAGTATATTGCCACAATGGTTATTATGTAAAAAATTTTCAATCGATGTTTGTTGAATGAATGAATGTATGAATGATCACCTAATAAATAGGTGCTTTGTGATTTCCCTATGCTACTTATAACATGTTGTGTTCATGACCTTTACCTTGGGTCAGCTGGGTAACCCTACTCTTAATGTACCAACCAGATGATCAGCTTGTGGAGGCTTCATCTCCTTTCTGCATCTCATGTCTACACAATTATTAAGGTTCATATTCAGTCTCAACAATTCCATAAAGTTCCATATGGTCTTCCCCTCCAGTATTATTGTGTTCTTCTCAGGCCCTTATATATTTTGCATCGTTACTTAACTGCAACATAGCTATGTAATATTTCTCCCATGGGAATGTCATGGGGTCTTTTTTTTTTCCTATGTCAGCTTTCTTAAGTACTTCCTTAGGTAGCCCAAAGACAAATAATGAATGACACTAAGACACACACACACACACACACACACACACACACACACACACACACAGATGTAGCATTATTCTGATGATTTTGTCTTAGACTGATGCCCTGCGGTTCCCACTAGCCACTTGTTACTTATATTTTGAAGTTAGTTTCTACATCCTGAGGACTACGCACTTTCCCTTTACAATGGCATTTTTAACCAGTTTTTCCATGCCAAATGACCTTGATTACATTCAGTAAACACTCTCATTACCCAATTCTCTTTTGTAAAGAAAAAAAATCACTCTCACAAGAGATAAAACTGAGATATGTGTTCAATCCATTTATATGGAACAAATGAATTATTGCCTACATATCTCTTGCTCTCTTTCAAATACATAAAATATATAAAACAAATAGAAGGAAATCATTTTTCCTAAGTTCTACAATCTAATTGACAATGTAACCTATGACACCAAAGTTTTAGAGAATTTATCAACCAGGTCAGACTTGGTTATCCAAGGCAACAAATCACCCAAAACTCTAAGAAATAAGAGACATTAAAGATTATTTCTTGCTCATGTAATTTGTCCATCATGGGTCAGCTGTGTGGCTCTACTCTTAAAGTATCCAACCAAAGGATTAGCTCAAGGGAGGCTCCATTTCTGTGTTTTCACAATTTCCAAAGTAGAAGAAAGGAGCAACATGAATGTGTACTGGCTAATAAGGTTTCACTGGCCAAAAAAGCCAAATGGATATGCCCAACATCAAATGGATGTGGAAGTATAATCCTATCATGGATCTGGAAGAAGGAAAACAAGGATCATTTAAAACATTGCACTAATGACTAGCACAGGGAGTAACAGTTAAATTTTGCAATGTATATCATGCATTATAAGAAAACTGAGGAAAAGACAAGAAAGGGGGCAAGCTTTATAGAACAAAGGGAATATGGATCTTAAATTGGTAGTCAAGAAGGAATACATCATAGGGCTAGATTAGATTAATGAAATGTAAATTAACCATTTCAAACAAATGTTTAAGGGGGAGAAACAGTTGAAAATTGAGTGAGTTTGTCCCCAAGGAGTAGAGAGCAGCAAGAGGATACACTGCTGGGAAAACTGGGCTGGTATGAGCAATCAGAGTGAGTGCCAACACTCCTGGTGAGGTATGGTGTTAAAGGATGAGATATGGGCAAAGCATCTGGAACTCTATTGAAAGGCAATACATGAAGTTAAGCACTGTGGAGTGCTGGGAGAACTGTGTTTCTGGTAACTCTCTCCTTGTGGAGTGACAGCCCACTGCAACAGACCAGTAAAGAGACTGGACTTCCAACAGGTTGGACTGCTATCACGAAGGGACATGTTTCATCCCAGGCCATCTGGTAGAAGTCCCAGATTTGAGGGCAACCTGAAGTATTAACCAGGAAACTCAGAGAGGACAATTTAGAGATGGAAAATTTGGTGAAATGTGTGTGTGTTTGTGTGTGTGTGTGTGTGTGTACAGAAATTTGCAGTCTGTGAAAGAGCTAATTGTGTTGATGGCTCATAGAATCTGGAATGAGTAAGTGAAAAGCAGACTAGAAAAATCAGATCAAGAGGGGAATTCCTGGTAAAAAGAACATTTTAAGAATTCATCAAGCAAATGTGTCTTCACAGGGAGCAGCCTTGTGGTTGTTTTTGGAGTACAAGTTGGATAAGTAGGTAAGGGTGTATTTGCCTAAGGAAACCAAATAAAGTAACTTGGGTGTAGAGAAGTGAGAAGAACATGAAGACAGAAAAATCAGATGTCTTTAATATAGAAGACGAAGCTACTAAACTTCTCCAAAATTTTCAGATGACACCACTGGGACAAGAATTATGTACACCAAGATCAAAGTAGCAAGTTGCTCGCGTAGAATCCTTTGTGGCCTCAGGCAAGTAGCACTGTTGTAAGAGGACTCCAGCCCCACACTCTGCTAACTTCAGTTATTTCCCAGGTGTTCCAAATGGAACTGTGCCCACCCTGGTTGAGTACCATAAATTACACTGTATTCATTTTTCCTCCAAAGAATTCTATGGATTCTGACTTATGCTCCCAGAGATTTTTCTCCATTCAATAACTTTCTTAGTTCCTATTGATTTTTCCAAGGTCAGTTAAAAGTTAGATGTCTCAGACAACTTCATACAATGACTATAACCATAAATATGCTTAACTTGCTGTCACATCTGCAGCTAGGTGGAGCCAACATCCCCAGACTTGCATGACCTTGTGTGTTGCATCAGGTTTCCTAAAATACCCCTCTTCATTTCTACTCAGAATTCAGCAGTTAGTTTTTACTCATCCCAAATTCCAATGCTGCTTAGTAAAAATGTATACCTCATGTGGTTAGATTAAAATTTTGACTTTAACATTTGTTCATATCATTTGTAAATCTCTGCTAAAATCTTTGCAAATTTTGTGCATAAAAAATTCTAGGCCAAATGTGGTCAGTGTTATTTCTTCAGTAACCACTTATTGTGAAATGACTGTGCTTATTGCTTAAATTGACGTTTGCCACTGAATGGTTCATAGTCCAGTGTAGAAATCAAACAGATGGACAAATGGGTGAAGTTCCATAAATTCTGTGAAAGAGGTATGATGACCATACTAATGATGGTAGTGATGAAAAGAATTAAGTCTTCTTAAAGTCCCCACTTAAGTGTGACACAAGCCCCAAATTTCCAGGGACTCCATGGTTCTAAAGTAACTGAATGGACACACTAGTTCCCTGGTAATTCTGACATTATAAGGCGGCTATACAAAGTAACTTATTTCTAACTTTCTTCTGGGCTCTTCTGCTATCTCAGACACATTTCAAATTTCACTAGGCCTCATTTTCCATTTGCATTCACACACGAAGGCACTGCTTTCTCTCCTAGGTCGGTTTGAAGGACTAATCAAAGGATGCAATGGATTTACCGGAGAGCTAAATCTGGATGCTTCTCATTTTCCTGGGGGGCTCCTTGCCTCTGTGGCCAATGCCTCCTTGTCTTCACTTATTTCCTGCTTTGTTATTCAATTGTTTATGACTAAAACATGGGCAACTGTGTTGGGAGGACTAGAACAAGAATCTTGACTGCAGAGGTTTGTGTCAAACAAAGCAACCAAGGTAAGTGTGATTTATACACCATTGATTACATATCTTGGCCAAGATGAAAGAAGAGAAAAGCACAATCAATATTCTGTATAATTGTTGATTAGTAGTACTGTTCCTGCTAATTACATTCCTGAGATGGTTAGGGAAATTTTATTCCCCTAGAGAAGGCTGCTTGGGAGTTATTTCATCTAGTTTCTACATTGATACTATAAAATAAGAAGTATGGGATATAAAAATGAAAAATCATTATTTAATCTCAGAGGTTCTTGTTTCTTTTCTTTTTTTAAATTTAGTGTCAATGAAATAGATGCAAAGATTATTAATGGAGAGTTGTCTGAACTCTTATTTGCCAACATCTTGGGCTGTCGGCATCATAGGTGTCATGACCAAGAAAGAAAAGCTGATAAAAAAAGGCTTGTGAGAATGTGTTTCACCTGAACTCATTCAAAGGGTGATAACATCATTGTTCACTTAACCTAATGAGGGCTAGAACCTTGAAGTTGTCTGATGGACCCCAAATCTAGAAAGAAGTGACTCTTTCTCTGTCTCTATCTCTATACTTCTCTCTCCTTTTTATTTTGTTGTACAGAAATTGTTTCTCTAGCTATCATATCTGACCCAGTGGCTGGAGACATCTGAGCCCTAGAAATTCTGCTGGGTAGCCATGGTGATCCCTTTCTCTGACTTTCTGCAATATTTGTGCTCAGCTCCCACTGACCACACAACTACCACTCTATCCAGTAAACTTCACAGACTCTGACCTATAAGATTTCTCATTGCCAATACTGGTGCATGTTCCAGGGCCATTGTCCAGAATTCTCCAGTGGAAGTACTGGACATTCAACCAAAGATATCTAAATTTAAGACAATTTCTGTTTGACAAACACTCATTGAACACTTATCCTAAGCTGGACATTGTAGTAACACCAGTATGAATAAGACATATTCCATTGTAGGTGGCAAATAATAGCCATTGTGTTCTTGTTATATGCCTGATGCTATATGAAGTACTCTGTACACATTACTATATTTAATCTCTTCAACACATCAATGGGATAGTTCATATTATTATGTTCTTGTTTCAGATAAGGAAATCAAGGCTAAAAGAGATGAAATCTTATGCAGAGTGATATAGGTAATCAGTCAGAGGGTGAAGATTCAGACCCAGGAAGTCTTTTTTCAAAGACAAAGATGTTAACTTTCCCCTGTCTCTGTACCTTATCACAGATACACATCTCTTCTTTGTTTAGTGGGTGGCAACCAGGTGCTCCAATTTCACAATGTGATTATGTCATCATTCTGTGAGTGGGGCCACAGTCTTTGGATAGATTTATCTACTTCTAAAGTATCCTGGAGATCCTTAGGTATAATTCCATAGTGGGCTCTGCCCTGCTCCTGTGCTTTGTAAAGTGTCATTGTCCTGTTCACAGCTCTGAGCCACTCTAGGGCATGGTGCAGTAGTTGTTACTCTCAGAGTCCACATGCCATCTCTCTTACATGTTCGTAAGATGAACCATATTCCCTATCCAGGGCAGCATACTTCTACCTAAGAGAAATTGTCAGATTCCTAAGCCTCCTGGTCAAACTTCACTAATATCCAGGGACCTCAGAATCTCTCTGACTTCCAGGATTCCTTCTTTGAGGTCCCTGTCCTTTACACATCAGCCTTAATCCAGTGGCCAAGCTAAACATTAAAACAAAATGCAGTGGCATAGTTATGCTTCACTGATGTCTGGGTTATCTTACTCTCCCAGAGGATCTTTGCTAAACTCTTTCATTTTCACTCAAAGTTAAAATCATTTTCTATAGCAAATATGGAAACTAACTTAGCAAATAGAAACCTTTTTCCATCCTAGTCCCATCATAGCAATTTTCCACCATGTCAGCCACCATAGGCTTGAATGTCCCCCAGATCAAGCTTTGTGGCTAAAGTCCTTGAGAGGCATTTTCTGTGGCATGACAAGCAAAGGTTCCTCCCAGAAATAGACACAATATGGTGGTGCCCCTAAGCCACGGATGCTGTCCTGTCATCACTAAAAATTGTCTTCTTGTCTATGGCTCTTACTGCTCCTTTCCCTGTGGGGCTCTGTCCATAGGGTCATAATGTTTAAGTATGTCCCCTACACCCACCTTCTGGACCCATAGTGGCTACCATTGTATTTCTATATAATCACTGACTGATGCTAGGATTTTAAAGTAAAGTCCCTGGAAAACAGAGAAATACGGATTAATAACTAGTCTTCTACTACACAGTGTCTCTAATTCAATGTTCGTTCCAGAATCTCAGGAGCAGAGCTAAGATTTTGGGGGAGAAGGGGCTTGAGGCCTATGTATCTAATTAAGCAGTCTCTTTAAGAAAAATAATACAAAATAAACAAAAATAAAGAAAAAAACAAAAATAACACAATATTATGGACAAAAAATGGATAAAAATTGGTAGGTATGTAGTATAATAAAATAAATCAAGATTTTATATTTTAATTTTAAAAGCTTTAAAACCCCACAGATACTACTATATACAGATGCAAAGAATGTTAATTTTTGAATATTCTAATATTTAAAATATTTTAAAACTTTCAATTAAACTACCATAAAATGAATTTTAAGTGTACAGTTGATGAATTTTAACAGATTTAGATTCATACAACTACTAACACAATGAAGATACAGAACAGTTCATCACACCCTATCGTTTTCTCATACTTTCCCTTCATAGTTAAACATACTGCCCCAAATCCTAACCCCTGGAATATACTGATTTTTCCCCCTTCCATATGGTTTTACTTTTTACGGAATGTCATACAAATGCAATCATATACTATTGTAAACTTTCACACTGACTTTTTCTATTAAACAAAATGCCTTTGTGATTCATCCAAGCAGTTGCATATCTGTAGTTTAGTCTTCTTTATTATTGGGTATTCACAGTTGATCTCTTCATAATATTTTTTTCTACATTTTGTGACAGCACACTATTTATAAGACAAAGATTTTTATAATATTCTTTCTGAGGTAATAGAAAATTCAGTCTTTCTCCTAACATGATTGAAATTTGATTTTTACTGCTGATATATATTTTTTAATGTCTTTTCAGTTTTATCAGTTTGTTTTAGTAAATTTGGGCAAAATTTTCAGATTATTATCAAACTCTATCAAATTTCCTTACACCTGAGCAGTAAGGTTTGGAAGAATTTTCTGAAGACTAGCTCGGGCTCCATGTATTTTTAGTTTTGTACATACAACTTTGATCTGTTCTCCATTTTTGTTATCCTTTGGACACCAGATACCACAGGGCACATTCATACTGAGAGCCACCCTCTGCTCCTACCCCTTCATCATGTCACTGCTCCCTGTGAGTCAGTGCAGTGAGCAGTGATAGTAGTCCAGGAAGGCATGGTTGATCTGGGATAGCTAGCGAGAACTTAACCAGACATGCAAGAGCTGCAAACCATAAACTATATCACCCTGAATACAAACCAAATGTATCCCCCAATTCAACTTCCTCTCAGCTGGCTCCCCAAGTTTCCAATGCCATCCCCAAAAGGAGGAAGTATGTGAAGGGGAAGAAGGCAAAGTCAAAATAAGTGATGGTCTTAAATGATACGAGTTCAAATATCTCACACTGTGAATGTGTATGGCCGGAAGTTCCTGTTTTCACCATCCTGCTTTAGCTGCCTTCCATGCAGACTAGGCCACAGTGTCAAACCCTAAGGTCCGGGTGGTTGTGTACAACCCATTCCAATCCATGTCACCCTCAGAGTTCCTGCTCTGGGTGTAGGAAATACCACAAAACTGCACTGTAGACCCTATAATTTTTCTCTTTGGTTTTATTTAGGGAGTGTTTCGTGATCACTTCCTGCTTTCCCAGGTCTCTTTTACTCAAGGTTTACACTGGTGACAATCCTTATATTATCTGCTCACCACTACCTGTTCTTAGAGCGCCTCCATCCCATAAAAATCTCTCTCTGTCTCTCTCTCTTTCTTTTTTCCCTCCTGAGGGTCTTTGGAATACTCCTCACATGTGTTCACAAATGAAACAGGTCAGTTTCCTGAGGGAATCCTCAAAGAATTCTTTGTGCTTTCTGTTGATTATCCATGCCCCTTATGTAGAGTTCCGGTGGTCCTGGTAGGCACCGCCACTGCTAGGGGGCTTCTGCGGGGTGTCGTCACCACCCATGGCCTTATTTTTTGGAGGGTCTCCTGGTGTAGCCTTCTAAAAGATAGCAGTGCTGCTATCCTGGGGTAAAGTAGAGAAAGATCTTGTTCCTTCCTGGTAAACACTGACTTGATTAACTGCTTTGAAAAATCAAACCAACAAACAATAACACAAACATCCTAAGGTGTTAACACGCAGAAGGACCCTTGTAAGTGTAATATTTCCCTTTCCAGCTGGCATGTAGAGTGCTCTCTAGAGACAGTTCCCTAGTCTTTATTTCCCCAAGAGGAATCTTCTGATTCTGGGAGCCGTCCTCTACACATTATTAAGATGGATAAAAGGTAGCCTGAGTGAGAGTGAACCTACCGCCTAGGGAATAACCACAGTGCAGTGTGCGGGTGTACACATGACTGTTGATCAGAAGGGAGAGCTTTCGCTTTGGGCTCGAGGAGACTGTATGTGGTGTTGTGTGGTTCAACATGGAAATAAAAAAATGAAATGAGTTACGTTTGTGGAACAAGAAAGTTGTAGAGAATAATCAGTATCCTCCATGGTAGAATGAAGAGTCCCAACTCCAAATCATCTTGGGATCCAAGAATTCCACTTCTAGGCATTGATTCTGAGAAAATAATCAGCAAAGTAAATGAACGCTTGTATGCCAGGAAGTACAGGCATTCTTTATGAAAGCAAATGTTGTGAGAGAAGTAATAGTCACTGTATTCATTTGCTGGGACTACCATAGCTAAGTACCACAGACGTAAGCAACAGACATTTATTTTCTCACATTTCTGGAGGCTGGAAATCTAAAATCAAGGTGTCCACAGGGTGGTTTCTTCGAAGTCTTCTCTCCTTGGCTTGAAGTGGGTCTTTGTCTTCATGTGGCCTTCCTTCTGTGTGCTTCTGAGTCTTACTCTCTTATTCTCATAAAGATACCAGTTATTTTACATTAGGGCCCACCTTAAAGATCTCATTGTAAGTTATTACCTCTTTAAAGATCCTATCACCGGGGCGCCTGGATGGCTCAGTCAGTTGGGTGGCTGACTTCAGCTCAGGTCATGATCTCACAGTTCATGGGTTCAAGCCCTGCGTTGGGCTCTGTGCTAACAGCCAGCTCAGAGCCTGGAGCCTGTTTCAGATTCTGTGTCTCCCTCTCTCTCTCTGACCCTCCCCTGCTCATGCTGTCTCTCTCTCTCTCAGAAATAAATAAAACGTTAAAAAATTAAAAAAAAAAGATCCTATCACCAAATATAGCTTCATTCTGAGATACTGGGGTTAGAACTTCAATATATGAATTAGAAGGGAAACAATTCATTTCATATCAGTCACATAGTTGGAAATCCATTAAAATAATTATGGTACATGTACTTTATACTCTGTAGCCACTAAGAATTGTATTTTGGGAATATTTAAGGGTGTAGGAAAATGTTCATGGTAAAGAGTTTATTTTAAAAATGGGTTATAAAATTATTTGCACTATAATACTGATTTTATAAAATTATACCAAGAAAAAAACCCAATTCTTGCCCTGTCTGTTCACATGAACCTAACCTACATCAAATCTCACTGTCATAAGTTTCTGGGGATTGCGTGCGAGTGTTTGCGGATCCTCAGTTCAGAGTCAGAATCCAAAGTGTTCTCCAAACCTTCCGGCCTGCCTCACAGGCCAAGTAGTGTCTCCTGCTAGTCCACCAGGCAAAGCAACTTCTCTTCAGAAGCCACTGCCCTCCTGGTATGACGGGGATGCTGACATTCTTCTCCAGGCATCACAGTTCATCCGGCTATGCTTCCTCTCTCTGTATCCAGTGCCAACCCTTCAGGCACTGCTTGGGCCCAGTGCTCTCTGGCTACCTTCTTGGGACCTTGTGATACCAACAAGCTCTGTGAAGTCCAAGGTTGAGTATTATTTTCTGGGGAAGTGGGGAAGGGTGTCCCATTCCCAGTGTTGCCAAATATGTGACTTGAGTTGTAACGGTATAAAGAATTGTAGGTGAAACAGCACTTTCTGTTTAAAATTACATCTCCTATAGTCTCTACAACTCATTAACATGATTCAAATGGGATTAGGTTGGGAAACAACCCAAGAGACAGGCCTTTCTAACTAAAGGATTCCTAACTAATTCACACTATGATGTTTGGATCCTTCATCTTTCCAGGAGGTTCCAGAGATTTTGTGAGGTTTACTGGATATTTCAAATCTTTACTTAGACCCAGTCATCAGGGATGCCACATATATATGTATATGTGTTGATATCATCATTTGTTCTAATTTAACTTATTATATGTACATATATCCATTATAGACAAATATAGATAGATATAGATATAGATATAGAGTCTAGCTAGCTATCATTTATATATCAAAAGAAATACTAACTTATTTCTTCTGGGTTGTGCAATCATGGATATTTGCTTTTCTCTTTTATACCTTTTTTGTTTAAAGCTTTTCTTTAGCAAGCATTTATTATTTTTCACCAATTTTGTTTTAGATCTTTAAAATAGAGGGAAAATACTGTCTACAAAGAAAGGATAAAAAGAGCAAAAGCTCAAAATGCCAGAACAGATCATTTCAATTTTACCGTAATTTAAATTTTACCAAATTAAAAATTTTCAATTTACTTAAAAAATTATTTGTACTTGTATAAGACAAGGAGAGCTGGTTTTTCAGACGATATGTAAGGTCCTGAGATTTTCATTGTTCTGAGCATGGAAAGTGCCCATATGCAGAGGAGAGACAGCAGGGAATGCCCAAGTCTGGCTGCAGTATCTTCTTAGGAGACAGAACTGTAGCCATCATTAGCCCAGAGTAGAGAGGACTTGGACATCTTAGCAGTTTACACATATATGATGAGCTGCCTTATGGAGCAAGAACTAGGTGGATTTATCAGATTAGATAGGTACATCTAGAAGGCAAAACTGAGATCAATATTTTCTTCCTTATAATACAAGTATATTGATGGCCTACTGTATGCCAAGCATTGAAGTAAGAGGAATAAAACAAATGCATGCTATGAAAGTAGGGATATGCTCAATAATTTTTAAAAAGGACTTCATAACATTTTTTCATACTAGAACAGGTTGCTTTTAATGTAGTGAGTCTCTCACCCTTCAAAAGTTCTGAGTGAGACTGTATGACCATGTCTAAGGATGCCATATCAGACATTTTCTCAGTCCAGGTAGCCTAGAGCTGTGTTTTGCCAAATTTAGTATTAAGCAAAATCACCCAGAGGTCTCAGGAAAACACAGATTCCTGGGAACACCCCCAGAGACTCTGATTCAGCATTCAATTCCATTTCCAGTAAGCTTCCTGGGGATACTGATGCCCTTGGTTCACGGACCACACTTGGAGCAGTAATGACTGAGGTTAGGCTATCCCAGGTTCTTCTCCCAGAACAGTAATTCTAAGACTACAGACAGAAAAAATGTCTGCTTCCTCAAGTGTATTGACCACAGCTTAGTGGAGAGGAAAAGATGGGTGAGAAAAGCAGAGAAACACAACCTGATCAAAAGCAGGAACTGCCCAAAGTGATAAACCTGTTTCTGGGACAGTGAGATGTTTAGAAGACAAAGTTTCAAGCAGGCCTCTCCTGATGATTCCTGTAAAATAGTTTCAAATATAATTTTTTTTCGAAGATCCCCAATTACACTCTACACAGCTCTTAGATTGCACTGACAAAGCTTTAAAAAATGATGCATTTGCTCCATGCAGGCAGCAGTCTCTGGAGCTGAAGCCTCTGTGTTAGTGATGTGTCGCAGCTGGTTTCAGGGCTGCGTTGAAAGCTTCAAGCTTTGGCACGACCGAGCATTAACTCAGCATTAAGCAGAAGCTTTGACACTGGAGACTACAAACTTGGATGGATTAAATACACATTTTGAATATCTCACAAAATACTAGCAGTGAGGGGGATATAGAGATTTTCAAAAAGAAAGAGCGAGAGAGGAAATAAAAAGCGTGCAATGCAAATGAGAAGACACATTGATCTGGCAAATCCGAGCTGTCCCACCTTCCCCCAGCATCCTTCCCCTTTCCGCCCAGACAGCATTGAAATCCATCTTTTCAAGGGTAATGGTTCTTTTATATTTTAGCCTATATGTGCACCACTGAAACACAACAAATATTATTTGTTACGTGGCAAACGCAAATCTAGCACTTTTTATTGTAACAAATAATATTTGCAGTGTCCTCGTGCAAGCCAGTGCCTGCCCTCCAAACAGCAAAAACATCATCATTGAGTACGCATTCTGAAGGTTCATATAGGTTACTAAAATGCAGTACATAATACATGCCATCTTCTAGTTATATTGTGCATGTACCTTTTTGACAACAACTTCACAGGTTTGACTCATTTGATTCTTACCATAATCCATGTGTTAAATTTAGGATTATCGCACCATTGCCTGGAAAAAAAAATTGAGTGTCTAAACGATTTAGTTCCTTGCCTACATTTATATAGAAGATTAAAGAAAGTGTCAGTGTAAGATTCCAGTTTTACTAAAATCAAATTCTCAGACTTTTCTTCTACTACGCATAGCAATCGTTTCCAATACCTAGTAGTGCCATTACAAATAAATTTTACTAATGTGTTAATTTTGCAATTCACATACATAACAGCCTTTATAAGTATTCTAGAGAATCTGTTTGAATATACAATACAATACTAGTGAGGAACAATAATATATTATTGTAAACT
This sequence comes from Crocuta crocuta, assembly GCF_008692635.1. Taxonomy (NCBI): domain Eukaryota; kingdom Metazoa; phylum Chordata; class Mammalia; order Carnivora; family Hyaenidae; genus Crocuta; species Crocuta crocuta. The sequence goes on from NW_027528357.1 coordinate 196,129, forward strand.
TGCCAATATTCTAAGAGTAGGGATTCAAAAGATGCCTTTTAGAGCTGTCCAATCAATTTGCCAGAATTCCATTCCAACTCCATGAAATATATTGGTTAAATATGGCTGATTTCTTTCCTTCCCTCTGTTCTTTCCTTGCCCTCTCTCTTTTCTTTTTGGAAAGTAGTGTTTGGGTCAGGGAGCTCTAGAAATGATAAGAAACTCAAGTGAACTAAGAAAATAGCAAGTAAGAAAATGTGTCAGCACATTCTCAATGTAACCCGGTGTTAAGTACACAGCCTCACCAGATAAAAGAACATTTTGGGATACACGTGCATATTTTGTCAACTTAGACGATATTTACAAATTCTAACACAAATGTTTGCAGGCATTCATTTACCCAGTCATCTGACTACCTTTTTGCTGCCTCACACAACCCTCAGCTGTGTTTTTTATCATTAAACTGCTTGTGAGATTATTTAGATATTATGCTGGTACAGCCCAAGATCCATTTTCTTTCTCATAATTCTTCACCTTCCAACAATGATTTCTTAGGTATCTACCTCCAAGTTCCTGGGTTAGAAAGACAGAAGATGCTATCCTTGTTTTTAAGAAGTTTGAAGAGTGGGGAAAGGACACATATATTTTAACAAGGACGTGCAATAAATTGTTACAGATAGACTATTAGAAGTTTGTATGGGGAAAAGGTCTACCCAAAGAAGAAGTGGTCAGTTGAATGCTAAGAAAATGTGCCTAATAGATAGAATATTTTAACAAAGAGCTCTAATTAAGAGGGTCCAATAGAAGACAGTATTATTCATTCAATTTAAGTTGGTAGAAATCCAAGGGGCAAATCCCAGTGTTCATCTGTTGAATCTTAGTGGTGAAGACAAAGCACTAAAATTTTGACACAAACTGGAAGGCCTATGTTCTAATGTGCTTCTCTCCGTATAAACATTCTAATGAGCTTAGAAAGTTGCCAACTCCTTCTCACTTACCCTTCCTGTAGGGCTGGTGGACACATCTGATATCACCATAACGACACAATATAATTGAAAAGGAAAGAAGACTTACAGGACTGTCTTATGCAGGTGGGTTATTTCAGAATGAATTTATTCCACGATTTTGCCTCTTACCCTGCCTGTCTAGATAAAAAGTTATCTGCAGGTATATTAAAAAGATCCGTCTGTGGCAAATCAGATGATTCCCACTAGACAAGCCAACTATGATTAGTATGATCCTTGGGGAGAAGATTCATTGGTGCATCATAGGAGAGGTTACATACAACTCGGTCTGGAAAATAAGGTGACAGACATTAGACAGAGGGACTAAAGCGACCAGGCAAGGGAGTAACTGGCTTCAGGGAGGACTGGCAATGAGTGGAGAGAGGAACAGAGAGTGTGACAGACACGTAGACAATGGGCACGCTGAACACCGTGGGGCAGGGGCCTTTCCTTGGCTGTTTTATACGTCTTAGGAACACTGCTAGAGACCCGTTCCAGACTCAGGGAATTGAACTCAAAAATTGTCCCAGTCAGGGATAGGGCCCCTGAGAATTAACATGTCCTTGTTCCCTTCATGTGGCACCTCAGGCAGTTTGAGCAGTGACTGGGGAGGCAGATAGGATGCCCCATTTTTTAGATGAGCAAATGAAGCCTCAGGATAGCTAGACAGAGGGAGAGACGAAGGGGCAGGGGGAGAGAGGTTGAACAGTTATTGGAGCAGCCACAAAGTTAGCAGTGCTGACTTACTAAACTCCAGCCCAAAGCTTCCAAAATAGCCTGTGACAAAAATGAATGGGTCTAAAGCCTTTGGGGCTGGGTCTGTGCTCTGAAGATGTATTTGTGTGCAGAGTTTGTGTGTGTGTGTGTGTGTGTGTGTGTGTGTGTGTGCAGTGCCCCTTTCAGAGGGGAATAAAAAGTGGGAAAGGAGGATGAAGATGGTCAGGTTATTACATTACCCTTTAAGATTTTAAAACATGGCATTTATGGCAATCATATTGTGAACCATCTACTAAAACATAAAAACATGGAGGCCTAATCTCCCTAGGTTTGGGATGTAATTCTGTCTCTGGAATATCAAGTAACAGTATCGAATGCAAACGGCTGCCTTTGACTGAGGACACTCTGGGAAACAATTTTGCACTGCATGTTAGCGTATCTACAATCAAAGTCTGTGTGTATCTGCGATTTTTTTTTTATCCGTTCGCTTCTTTCTTCCTCTTTTCCTTCAACTGTGCCCCTACTTTCCCCGCCTCCCCACCATCCCCCTAAACACTTTTCTCTGGCCCATAGAGATGGGAACCAAAAGGAAATTGATGCAGTGGCGGGTTTAATATGACATTTGAAAAGTGACTTTTTGATTTTCAATTAACCTTGCACAAAGAGGAAATATTGAAATTCGCCCCTTTGTTCTTGGCTGGATCTGCAGACAGGCTGCTTGGTACCAAGAGCTGAAAGGGTTTGGGGTGGGGCAGTGAGAAGGAAGAGGCAGGAAAGAAAGAGAGAGAGGCTGGCACCCACCAAATCACTCTGTTTCTGTTTGCACAGAATGAGACGAGACTAGCCTGTAGTAATTACTCTCCGAAGAGGGAAACAGGTAGGGGAGAAAATGCTCTTGTCGTTTGTTTGACTTAATTGTATGCTTTTACGAGCCGTCTGGCTGGAAGGATTAAAGTTACTTTTAATAACACTTCCTTTCAGAAAGCATTTGATTTGAAGTTTCCCAGCAGGGCCTCCCAGCCAGCAGCAGGGCCCCTTCCCCAATCCGCGGCCCCCTCCTCCTTTCCCCTCTAGTCAACCGTCTCCCCTTCGCTTCTTTGAAAGCCCCATTGTTCTGTTTTGTAGAAGAAAAGCGATGCTCACACCACAATAAGATCATAAAGTTAACTCCATTAAGTCTCCTTTTTCCGGATTTTTCTATACAATCTTTCCCAAAGGCGGAGTCCGCCCCCCTCCCGTTAGCAAGAGGAAACCTTGAAAATTACATATGGAAAATAAAGTCGCCTGACGCTGTGGGCCTTGTTAGGCTGCGCGTGGAGACCCGCGTGATGACAGTGGCCGGGCTCCGTAGACACAACACGGCTCGTTACTGTGGCACCGCCTGGCCTCCCGAGGGACCCTGTCGCCGCGCTTCTTCCCCGCCGCCGCGCCCGTCCTTGCCGTCTGTGTGTCCCTGGCTCCCGGGCTGTTTGCTCTCGCTCTCCCTCCTTCGCACCGTTTTTGGGTGCGTTTTCACTCGCTGCCTGCGGGGCTTCCAGCGCGGGCCGGGGCGGCGGGGCGGCTGGGGCTGCGCGGGCCCCTCCCCGGC
>NW_027528357.1:199608-317335 GCF_008692635.1 Crocuta crocuta
CGGCTAAACAGCCCGGCGCCTCCCCGGAGTGCGGGTCAAGCAGAAGAGCGAGCCGGGCAGACGCAGCCGGCGGGGCCTCGGGGGTCAGATGCTGGGGCTCCGGACACCGCATCCTCACTTCGCACACAGATGTGCTAGTGTGTGTTAAAAAAAAAAAAAAAAGAGAAGGGAGTTTAGCCTCTTGGAGACCGTGTCTTGCTCAAAGATCAGTGATTCTGGACGGTGACAAAGTCCTCGAGGCGTGGAGTGCACACAGGACACACACACGCCACAAACGCGCGCCCAAACTCATGCGGGGGGGGGGGATGGGAAGGGGGGGCGCTGTCTCCCCTCCAAGGGACCAGGCCAGCCGGCTCTGCGGGAAGGCGGCAGCACCTGAACTCTGAGACCTCAGTGCCAGCTCAGTGCGATCCTCTGCGTTTCGGGGGAAGCGTCCTTCTGTCCCTGAGCCCCAGTTACCACATCTATAAAAATGGGGTTATTATAGCGTTCAGCTCTGTGTACACACAAAAGATTGTCAGGATTATCAAGAGGAACAAAGAAGGGAAAAATTCACTTTGGCAGGAACAGTCTCACGGCTGCAGCATTTGGCCCAGAACGGGAATTTTCCTTCAGAGGATACATCCAAATAGCGCTACAGTGTTTACTGTGATCAGCCAGAAATTACTCATTTGAAAACAAAGGGCAGAGGTTGTTTCACAACTTAAAAGCCAGAGACCTTTATCTCTAAAGCGCTTTGATTATCTACATCCGGGCCTCATCTTTGACCTTGTCATCACCTGGAAATCCTGGATGTCAGAAATCTTTAGCACCAGAAAACTACACTCAGCAGCCCAATCGCTGTGTCTCTGAAGGGTCCCAGGATTAAATAAGAAAGGCTGCTCTGGTGTGTGGTATTTTAGAAAACGTTACTGTTAACGTGGCATACCACATACTGTGGGAGTCAGGAAATTTTCTCACCGAGCCTGACTCAGAGAGAAAAAAAAATATTCAAAAAAAATTTAATTCCTCATACAGTACATTCTCCTGTCTGCCTTGAGTGCTGATCCTTTCGAGCAGCATGGCAATCTTTGTAACAAAAGAAGCACGAGGATCAAGGTGTCTGATACTTCTGTCTCTTTATCTTGTCCGCGTCTTGTGGTTTTCGTGGTTGTTTTGTTCTTTCCTGATCTGCAGTTCCAGCAAATCTACCTAGGCGGGAAACATCCTGTCCTGCCCCGCCCCCCAGGGATCATGTAATAAGTGTAAGATTTTAACTCGCTATTGACAGTTATCCTTCCTTAAGAAGATCATGCCAGATCACAGGGAAGGAGGCAGAGTAGAAATGTTTCTGTCATTTGCTTCCTCTGCTGTTCTGTTTGAATACTAGACCTATTTAGTATTATTAGTAGACCCCTGTAGCATCCCCCACAGCAATATTATCATATCAGTAATTCCCAGCAATCTCCTACTACAACATTGACTCATCACATAACCTCAGTCTTGCAGCTTTGGAACAGTCTTTCCAATTGGGCCAATTCTCCAATCTCATAAAGTCCTCCACTTCAGTGATCCCCTACATTGTCCTAGAAATTGGCTTCCCACTGCCGCCCCCCGCCCCCGGCCTTGGCTTTTCCCATAAACCTTAGCAGCCTGAACCCCAATTGATTTTTGAATCTTTCATATCAAGACCCTCCATCTTCTCTTCCAAAAAAAAAATGCTTTTAAACAGGATGACAATAACCAAAAACTTCTGAAGAGATGGGAACATATCAGTACTTCATGCAGTCTGCAATTCCTCCTCCTAGAGCTGGAAGACACAATATTGTTGACGAAAATCACCCAGTTTTTCTTATTATTGTCACAAAAATAATAGCACACAGTCTAGTTGGACCTTTATGTTGCCTGATGCTTTATTTACGTCTGACTGTTTATTAATCACTGGTGGTTTCATTTATTTTGCCCCTAGTTATCGCTTCCTTTGTCAGGACCTTGAGTCAGTATGGCACAACTTTGCCTTTCTCATGGTTCTCACCCGCAAATACCCTCCCTTCCCGCAGATGAACCCCTCACACAAGAATCAAAGCTGTTAGTCAGAATGCACACCATATCCCTGCTCCCCATCTAAATGTTTATTTACCTGTGATCCTCTTTTAACCACTGCTTTCAAGGCAGAGAGACCCCTTGTCTGCTGTAAGGCGCCTTCACTAGAAATTCTTATTCCTACCTTTGCTCATTTCCCAAGGACCTACATCTGTCACTTACTGCTTCTCTCTCATCTTTAACTACTCCCCTAACTCCCACAATTTCCTGTTTTTCCTCTTCACACTCTCTTTTCATACCTGCTTGATGATGTGCCCCGCCTTCCACGGGGCAGTAACACCGAATCGCTGGTGGGGCTGCACACACACACTGGCCAGCGCTCAGCTACCGCACCACCTCTTTGTCTTGATTCCTGCATGTCTCTGTGCTGCAGAATGCTTACCTAGACTTGTTCCTTCTTTCTTTCTGATTCTTACACATCCTTTAAGGTTCAGGCTCAGAGACTATATCCTAGAAGAAGATTTTCCTTAACATTGAAAAGAAGCAAAGTCCTTTCCTTTATTTTGCCCTAGCAGAGAGCACATACCTTTATCATAGCAGTTATACACTGATTTTTCCCCCATAGCGTGTGAAATTTCTGCTTAACACACTCGAATAGGAGCTCCTCAAGGGGGAAAAAGTGTCTTATTCATCTTTATGTTTTTAGTGCCAAATGCTGTCCCAGGCACATAGTATTAAACTTTGTTTTAAATGTATCAGTCATATTGCATCCTATACTTGTTGCCTCTTCTAAGGAAAATGTTCGCTCACGTCACCCCTGCAGAACAGAGAACATTCTGAATTTTAGTCTGTATTAGCTGACCCCTCTACTCATTTCAGCTCCCTAGCCTGTGCTGCTAGTCCACAGGCCAATAAATCTAATTGGTCGGTGGCCTATGGCCTATGAGCCTGGTAGAGAAAGATCTTCCAAAACAATCATGATGTGGTCACTGAGTCATTTCAAATTTGAAGTGGATGCTGGAGAGAGAAGGAACAAGAGTTGGCAGCAGAAGTGGAAGCTTTAAGGTCATGAGATAGCTAGTGGGTAAGAGACAAGAAGAACTAGAATAGTCCCTCAGTAAGCCGACTTTTGAAAGCAAAAGTAGGGAACATGCACTGATCAGATTTAAGATAATAACCCATCCCAGGTTCTTACAGATTATTGGTGTTGACTAGAACTAGGTTCTTTATATTAAGCCTGATGCTCTTTCTAGTCCAATATATGTGCTTTGCTGCTCCTGGTACATAGTCTAATGGTATTACAAAGACAATGTCAAATGATTTATTAGTTGATGAACTCCAAATTCCCAAAGGTGGGTTTTTTAAGTTAAAGAGTCATTCATTGAGGTTGTAAACTAATGATCAAATTGATTGATGTATAATCTAAGCCAAGCAGCCACTATATCACCCTGCTCACCACCACTGCCACCATCATTATCCTCGTTATCAGCATTGTCATGTAAACTCACCAGGCATTACTCAAAGAACTTTACAGACATAAGATATTTACATTTCCTAAAAATCCCTGAGGTAGTTCAGGCACGGAGGTTGGTTAAGTAAACCAATTGGAGCACAGAGCCGAGAAGTAGTTATTGTCACGTGCTTTATGTTACTTCATTCTCACAACAATTTTAAAAAGTGGTTAGTGGGCCCTATGGTTGCTTCCATACATTGTCTCTTGTAAATAATGCTGCCATACACATCAGACTATTACCCAGCCATGAAAAAGAATGAGATGTTACCATTTGTGAAAACATGGGTGGACCTAGGGGGGAATTCTGCTAAGTGGAATAAGTCAGACAGAGAAAGATAATTGCCATTTGATTTCACTTATATGTAGAATTTAAGAAGCACAAAAAACAAACAAGCCAACAACAACAAAAACAAACATAGGAACAAAAACTCCAGAAACAGATTCATAAATACAGAGAACAAACTGGTGGTTGCCAGAGGGGAAGTTGAGGGTGTGCAAGTAATAGGTACAGGGGGTTAAAAGTTTCAAACTTCCAGTTATAAAATAAATAAATCATAGAGATGAAAAGTATAGCATAGGGAATATAGTCAGTAATATTGTAATGACATTGTATAGTGATTATAGAGTACATTATAGTGACCTTGTGGTGAGTGCTGAATAATGTAGAGTTGTTGAATCACTATGCTTTACACCTGAAACAATGTAACATTGTATGTCAGCTATACTTCAATTAAAAAAAAGTAGTTAGTAATTTCTCATTTTCTAGATGAGGAATCTGAGGGATCAGTTGAGTAATGTTTTGTGCTTATAGCTCTAAGACCCTGTCCTCTCTGATAGCAAAATCATTGTTTGCCCCTCTGCCCTAAACTGTATTATGTTTTTGTATTTCAAAATAAATATTGAGGAACAAGGAAGATGTTACTGAGTCTAAGTCTGTAAGGTATTCATATAGAATTTTTTCCTGCATAAATAATGTTTTTTTCTACATAAATAATGTACTATAATGTACAACATAAATATGATCATGATGATGATAAAAATAATAAATATTAGAGAATAAACCTGTATCTCCCAGTCTGAAGTGGGTCTTCAGCATCTTTTCAAAGAGGGAAGTTTGCCTTCTGGATTCTCCTGTGAACTCTTTCAGTTGTAGCTCCTCATCCCTTCTTCTAAACTTCCCAAAGTTGTCTGTCCAATTTGTTTTCTTAAGCAATAAAGCTATTATTCCTTTAGCAGTATTTCCCCATCAGGTGTCTCTTAAACCTAAAATTAAAAGAGGGCTCCTTGAGAAGAGAGTAAAATCATGTCACTCCTTCCTATAAGTAGGAGTAAGGATTACAGGGAACCCCAAAGCAGATCTACTCATCAGAGAAGAATTCTTAAAAGTTCCTTCTCAGCACCATAATTGTAAGGCAGGAATCACTAATTGTTCTAAGAGAATATAGTGAGCAAGAGCTTCTGTTTTGTTGAGAAGCTTAGCAAATCTGCCTTTCTATTGGTGGAGAGGAAGCAGTGGGTTAATTTGGGTAATAAGCCAGTGGTCTGGTAATAAAAGGCAGGCTGCTCCCTTCCTCTACTTAGTGGCACAGAAAGTCACCGTTCCCCCATAATAAGTTACTGGGAGGAAAGAGACTCTAAGTTGGGGGCCCAGCCCCAGTGCAAAAGATTGAGACTCTTCTTAACGTCCTATTGTTCTAGGGGAACTCCATGACTGACCATGAAATGATATAGAGAGGAAGGAAGGAAGGAAGGAACGATGGAAGGAAAGAATGAAGAATGAAAGGGATGGGAAGAGGGGAGGGAAAAAGAAGAAAGAAGGAGTCAATACAAGGTACTTCTGCAGACTGGGAAGACCTGAATTATGAGAGAATCCTGTGAACATTAAGAAAGATTTCACTGAATTAGGAGGCCTGGTTTTACACAGTGATCCCTGGAGACCAAAAAATCAAGAACTAATCTATTTCCCCTTGGCTGTTTGGAAGAGAGCTGAAATAACTGGTTGGATAAATTCTCATGTCCTTAAGTAATTCTAGAGGAGAAGTGATTGGCAAAAATACCTGTCCTTAAAGGGATTGGAAAGGGTAGTTTGATTAAGCAAGAAGAGTAAAAAATTAAAGTGTATACTTGTTCTGAATTGTAGAACAGGTCTTATTGATCATGCATTGAAATTATGGAGATCTCTTGATGACCTTAATATCCTCTGTATCCAATGGGTGAGTCTCTGTTTTGAGGAACAGAAGTTGTAGGCCGTGGTTCTCAAGTCCTATCAGAGTGGAGACCCAACCACCTGCTGATTTCCAAAGGCCTATTGCCTGTGTCAGTCACTGCTTTTGAGCCAACCGTGATACTCGCATCAGCAGCTCCAAGTGTTTCTCAGTATTTATTTTAATGGTCATTTTGAAAAATATTTGTTTTTCTAGTTGGAAAAGTTAAAGCTTATGAAGGCTGAACAAAGTGTCTTTAATTTCAGTAGCCACAGTTCCTGATCTAGGAATGGTGTTGATCACAGCTGACTCAGAATCTGCTACTGGACCTATAGATAGTCTTCACATTGTACAATATAATTGTCTTAAAACATTCTTTCTTGGAGCACCTGGATGGCTCAGTTATTTGAGCGTCTGACATTGACTCAGGTCATGATCTCACAATTTGTACGTTTGAGCCCTCATTGGGCTTATTGATGTCAGTGCAGAACCCACTGCGAATCTTCTAGTCCCCTCTCTCTTTGCTCCTCCCCCCACTCACGCTCTCTCTCTCAAAAATAAATAAAACATTTAAAAATTAAAAAAATAATAAAACATTCTTTCTTCATAAGACATACCCTAATTTTGATATTTCATCACTCGTGGAGCATTTTGTCCTCTGACTCCTTTAACATTATCATCAACTTTCTTCTTACTACTTTTTCTTTCATATCCCACTTTAATTTATTGTTTGATAGCACACATAGAGAATCTTTGATTCTCAACAATATAAGAGTTATTTGGGAAGGGTAAAAAATTTGTAATAACTACTGACCAGAAAAAGAAAAAAAAAACCACACCTGCCTTAGTGGTTTAAATTTTTTTAAATTAAGACTACATTTTTTTAGAGCAGTTTTAGATTCATGGCAAAATTGAGGGGAACATACAGAGATTTCCCATATTCCCTCTGTCCCCATACATGCATAACTTCCTCATTATCAATATTCCCCATCAAGGTGGTATATTTGTTACAAATGATGAACATACATTGACACATATTAATCATCCGAAGTCCATTGTTCACATGATGGTTCACTCCTTGTGTATGTTCTATGGGTTTGGGTAAATGTATAATGACATGTATCCATTATTATGCTATCATAAATAGTATTTTTACTAAATCAAAGATTTTTAATTAAAATTCATGTGTTCTCTGTCTATTTATCCATTGTCCCACCCCCAGTTAACCCCTGGCAACCACTGATCTTTGTGCTGTGTCCACAGTACAAAGTTTGTCTTTTCCAGAATGCCAAATAGTTGGAACCATATAATACATAGCCTTTGATTGGATTCTTCTACTTACTAATATGCATTTAATATTAGTAATGCTAATATGTTCCTTCACGTCTTTTCCTGGTTTAAGGCTCACTTTCTTTTAGCACCAAATAATATACCATTGTCTGGATGTACCACAGTTTATTTATGAAGGACTTCTTGGAATCTTCCAAGTTTCAGCAATTATAAATCTTCTATAACCATTCTTGTGCATGCTTTTGAATGGACATAGGTTTTCAACTCCTTTGGATAAATACCAGTGAATGAGATTGCTGGATAATGTGATCAGAGTATGTTCAGTTTTGTAAGAAGTTACCAAACTGTCTTCAAAAGTGACTATACCATTTTGCATTTGCATTCCCACCAGCAATGAATGAAAGTTCCTATAGTTCCATGTTCTCACCAGTGTTTGATGGTGTCAGTGTTCCTGCTTTTGGCCGTTCTAATAAGTATGTCTGTAATGCCACCTCCTTGTTGTTTTAATCTGCATTTCCCTGATGATATGTAATGTGGAGCATCTTATTATATGCCTATTTGCCATCTGAATATGTTCTTTGGTGAAGTGTCTATTAAGGTCTTTGAGCCATTTTTAAAAATCAGTTTGTTTTCTTATTGTAGACTTTTAAGAGTTCTCAGTATATTTTGGATAATAACCTTTTATCATATATGCCTGTTACAAGTGTTTTCTCCCAGTCTTCTCATTCTGTGAAGATGGTTCAACAACCATATTCAAATTGTATTCATAAATAAATCACTGTCAATCTGGAGAGATGTCATTTTGTTGGGATATGGAGTGTTACACTTGTTCACTTCTGTTCAATTGTCTTATTGGTGTGTTAATTAATCAAGGACTGTTTATCAAAGCTCTGGGTAGTACATAGCTATGAAAAATGGTTTAGAGGTATTATTCATTTTAAGTCAACACATCTGTATTGCTCCCCCCCCAGGTATGTGAGGCATTTTGTCAGATATTGTGATGGCTCCAAAGATGAAGCATGGTCACTGACTTCAATGAGAATACATTTCTATAAGGGATATAAAGTATGCATGCAAGGCAAAGTGTGTCATGTCATGAGACAGTGTCCTTTCTCTTGCTTTCTCACATGTCCTTCTTCCTCTTGGCCAAAGATGCTGGATTCCACTTCTTTCTTTAGAAATGCTGAGCACTCACAAAGATTTTGAATCTGATGTTCCCTTTCTCCAAAATACCCATTCTATCCATCTAACCCCTCCACTGCCTGCCACATACCTCAGCCCTCCCCAAACCCACATACAAATACTTATATGCATGCCTTAGATAGACTCTAGATATTTTCCAGAGCTTACACAAAACACAAGCTTACACACACACACACAAATACCACCACCCAAGTACTATGTACCATCCTAACACTATGCCCTTCATAAAATTTATAATTACACATGACTTTGTATATACTTCTTTAATATCTGGCTTCTGTATGATCAGCAAAGGAAGAAAATAAGTTTGTTTTGTTTTTCACACTGTGTCTAGTCACTGGACCAGATCTCTGTGTATGGTAGATGACATATTTGCCATATAAATGAATATAAAAGTAATGATGTTTACTCCTCAGCTAAGTGAAGATGTTTGTATCAAAGTGGTAACATTTGGGCTGAAACCTGAAAGTCATATAGGAATTTTATAGGGTGAAGGTTGATGGGATTAACAATATTAATGCACTATCTACCTAATGACTCAAGTATTTTATGATGTTTTGACTGCCACTTTCAAAAACAGGCACTGATAAATAGGAGTGCACAGAGAGAAAAGCAACCCAGATAGTAAAGTGTAAGATGTATCAGATGTGACATTGTTGAAGTAATTAGATGCTTAACCTCAGGAAGACGAGAAGACATGTGATGGCAGTTCTCCATCCTTTTACTCATATAGGGGAGAGATTAAAAACATTTCTTAAATCTCCAGAGGGAGTTTACCATAAGACCAATGGGTACAAATTATTGGGAGACAAAATTCGGCTCATCATGTAAAGACTCCTCTGAATATCATTATATATATATATGTGTGTGTGTGTGTGTGTTTGTGTAAATATATATATTACATATATACACAAATATATATATATATATATATAATTCTTCTGAGTCTGGCAGGGTTCATGTATCCTCTGCTAAAAGTTATAGAGGGGAGCATTGAACTGGGTGCATAATGCAAATAGGTGATCTTCAACCTTTCACCAAACTCTTACTGGTTCAGAGCAACAGAGATGATGATATTTATGCCTTGTTCTGTTTCTCACTTGTAGAGTAAAAGTGGTAATCCTAATAACAACACTCCTCCTCCTCCTCCTCCCACTACTACTCTCAATTCTATGAATTGTTGAGAGGGCTGAATGAGGCAAAAATGTAATAAAAAAATTATATAGTACTGAGAAAAAGAGAAATAACAACAATAACTGACATTCACTAAACATTTATTAGGACTAGACACTATACCACTCACATTTTACTTCATAAATAGTTATCTGTTGAACTGAATGCATTAAATATTGGTTTTGCTGTTAATGTTGAATAATACTGTTTATTATTAATAAAATAAATGGTTATTCTTAACTGAATAAAAATTATATACCTTAGATCATGATAGATTTATTCTGATTTTTTCTATCTCCAATTGCTGTGCTCACTCAGTAGAGAGACCATCAACTGCAGTCCTCCATCACCAAGAGCTGCAGGCTTGAGTGTGAGACAGCACTGAGAAAAGACTATAAACACACCAGGGTTACACTTTTTACATACGCCAAGAATTGCATAGTGTATTTCACAAGTAAAAGTCGTCTCGTGGAATGGTGATTAAAAACATTAAATAGGCACTGATAGAACTTGATTCAAGTTACTAATTTGTCATTAACAAGTTCTGTCACCTAACCTCACAGGTTGTTGCTACAGATGGGAAATGAGAGTTATTTATTTTTGTCCATTTTATTTCTATTATCTACTTTAGGTTCAATATTCTGTTTCCTGTTTAAAAGATGATTGTCTGATAGAACTGAAAATCTTGAACTTTAAAGTCATTTTAAATGGGACTCTAAAGAGCTGGCAAATGAATTCTAGGACTGGGGGATTGGTATGGGAACAAATTTATGCAAACGCAGTACATAGATTAGATTGAAGAGAGTCGAGTGCCTTAAGAACAGAAATTATAAGACAAGGGAAGCAATCAATTTTGAGAAAATTCTCTTCCTCATTGGGCAAAAGACAATAAGGTTTCTTACAGATAAGGAGTTCTGTGGTTGTGTGTAATTTTTATCTATTCTCTTGTCCTGGTAGAGGCGAAATATAAGCATAGGAGTCCTTCTCTGCCTTAGCTTTTAAGCTGGCTTCAAATTGTCTTGCTAGTACATATGCTGTGGAAGTGCAGGGGCAGGGAGGGGAAGCTCTGGTGCCAGAAGATTTCTGAGGTGTTTTAGCAAAGTACCAAAAAGGTTTAATCCACAACTCCTCTCATTGTGATAGCCCTCTTCCAGCTTGGTTACAAAAGCACCATTAGAATGAGAAGTCGCTGATGCCAACTAGGAAAATTGATATTTGATATTGATATTTGAATAGAAGTGTATGCAATGAACAAGAAGAAAGAAAAGAGAAAAAAGAGTTGATTGTAGCTGAGTTTCTATTTTGTGTGAGGAACTGCCTAGGAACTTTATCTTCGTAACAATCCTGTGACTTGAGTATTACCCTATCATTTACAGTAACAGGAAACTGAATTTCAGAGAGGTTAAAATTTTCCTCAAAGACATGCACTACTGAGAAGCAGCAGAGGAATTTGACCAAAGACCTGCCATGCCTACTCTTCCCACATATTATCAAATATAATATTATTTTAATAGTTTGGTTAAGTTTGTTTATTTATTTGGAGAAAGAGAGAGAGAGAGAGAGAGATCCATTATGGGGCAGAGAGAGATGGAGAGAGAATCACAAGCACGAGGTGCACCATCAGCACAGAGCTCGATTTGGGGCTTGAATTCACAAACCGTGAGATCATGACCTGCACCAAAATCAAGTCAGATGCTTAACCTACTGAGCCACCCAGGTGCCCCTATTTTAATACTTATTAATAGCTACATATAATTATTTTAATATAAAGTTCAGTTGCTACAGAAAAAGTCAACTAATCCTTCTTTCTTTTTTTTAACATTTATTTTTGAGAGAGAAAGAGAGACAGAGCGCAAGTGGGATAGGGGCAGAGAGAGAGGAAGATACATAATCTGAAGCAGCCTCCAGGCTCTGAGCTGTCAGCACAGAGCCCAATGCGTGGCTCGACCTCACAAACCAGGAGCTCAGGATCTAAGCCAAAGTCAGATGTTTAACCGATTGAGCCACCCAGGCGCCCCAACTAATCTTTATTTCTCAATTAAACATAAACTTTAAAAGAATGAGTGGTTTGGATTGTAAAACCTCTACCAAAGCATTACCAATAGTCTAGTAGCAAAAATATCTAATTGTCAATTACATTACAAGATATAAAAAATGTTGAGCAAATTTATATCTTTGGTTTATTTTCACTCCCCTCCCTCCCAATCCAGTTATTTTTATTAGAGGCAGGTTATGGAATTACTATAGATTCCAAATTCTTACAGCATTAAACCTAAATGACCAGGTTGTAGTCCCAATATATCAATTTACAAATTAGGAAGGTGACTCTCAAAGAAGCTAATTACCTTGAACAAAGTAACACCTGTAGTTATAGACTCAGCGTAAGAACTCTGAAGGGCATTTATTCACCAAATATTTACTCAGAATCAACCATGTGACAGACATTTTTCTCTGTACTAGGCACACAATAGTGAACAATGAGGGTGATGACCCTCTTCAACTAGAAATTATGAGTTACCGATAAGTGCAGAGAATTAAAATGAAGAAGTCCTAAATTTTAAGAAGGAACCAACCACATAAAAATCAGAGGATAACGTGTTCCCAGTAGGTAAAAGCTCAAGTATAATAAGCCTTAAGGTGGGAACAATATTGGCATGTCCCAGGAGCTGAAAGATGTGCTGTAGCTTGTGCTGGCCTCGGGGAAAGGGCAATAAAATAGGATCCAAGGTAGATTGCAGCCAGGTTATGAGGGTCTTCATAAGCAAGAGTCAAAAATGTATGTTTCATTCTAAATGCATCAGGACATTGTTAAGATTTTAAGCTGGGAAAACACAGCCTTATTTGCAGTATTTACACACCACCTGGGCTACTGTGAGAGAGAATGGACCAGGAAGCAGCAGGACAAAGAATAGGGAGACTCTGAAGTACCTAACAGACAAACGACAAAGAATCAGTAGATGAGGTTGGCAGAAGAAAGGGATAAAAAGAAGGAGACAGATCTTGGATGTGAACTGATGACAGAGTCAGCAGTTCCTGCTTGTGAATTTTATATCAAGAGAGAAGAAAAGAAAAGAATCAAGGAAGTCTTGTTTGTTTTGTTGTGTTGTGTTGTATTGTGTTGTGTTGTGTTGTGTTTTGGATTGGGCAATAAATAGGGTTGGTTGGGTGGAGTAGTCAGCTTGCAGAGATGTGACAACACTGAGGAAGGAAGAGATTGAGGGTGAGGGATGGGAAGGTATTGAAGAGTTCTGATTTGAACATGGTACATTTGAGATGCATATTAAAAATCCCTAAGAGATATTCTTCTGGAGATGGGGAAGAGGTCAAGGCTAGCGATACAGTTTGGGAGTCATTATCATATAGATGAATTTGAGGCCATGGGAGTAGATGAGATTACCTATGGAGAGGAGATAAAGGATCCCAAGAATGAGCCCTAGGGCATTTAAAATTTTTAAGAGCAATATTTTTCCTTAAATAAATGTCTTTCTATTTAACTAGCAGATTTAATTTCAGAAGTTTTCTATTTAAGGGTAGTTAAACCAAAGCAAAGCAACCATTATTTCTTCCTTGAAATCTTCTCTAATCCCCATGTCCCAAAAGCCATATATAAAGTTATAAGTAAGTTTAATAAAGGAAATATAAAAATACACACAATTATACAATTTGTTTAAGAGGGCCTTCTTGATTGTTGCTTTGTACTCGATAGCATTTCTATCAATTTTTGGACATCACCTGTCATTCAGCCTTTCCTAATAATAGATTGTAATTGTGCATGTTATTATATCTTTCTAAACTCAGAAGGAAGCATTATGTTCTATGAACCGTCCCCCCGTGAGTTTAAACCCTGTCAAAAGTACAACTAGGGAGTACCTTTGTCACTGAGCAATTGCAGCTCAGTATTACTAAAATCTTCTCTAAGCTGCTCATTGAAGAGTACGATGCTGCCATTTCCATCCCAAGTAACTCCCAGTTCTGAAGCACAGTGTTATTATACTGTATCAATTCCAAGGCCTGCCAGCTGTAGGTTTGAAATAGCTGCACTCAGTGAAACCCAACTTTTAAATCCCAGGAAAGGGAGTTCAACCCTTTATTGTCCTAAAATAGACCAATGTGATATGGCTCAGTAAGGGGTCTTTCGGATGGCGCCTTCAAAATTACCATCCTCAGTGTTCTATGCGGGAAATAAAAGTGCTGGACAGCTTTCCACGAGCAGGCTTTTGGCCTCAGGCTCTTGAACAAAAGCTTTTCGCTTTCTCCTTGTCTGTATTCATCATGATCCGTGATTGCTTATCACCTTTGCCTGGAGAAAGGAAGACGTCTTTTATGAAGGTGCATGGCTGTTTTCTGTGCCTGGCTATACTGAGTGGTTGAATTGTGAATATGGTTTATGATTGATGATAATGGGGTTGGCTGCTAATTTTTAAATATCTAAAAATGCTGCATAAAATATAACATTGTCATGATTGCACAGGAAAGATGGAAGAAAATTGAACTGCGTGCATTTCTAGCCCGATTTGTGTCCCCAAGGACGCTCTTTGACTTCTCACGCCCACCCAGGCACCCTTTTCTGTGTTTTCACAAACACACAGGCTTGATGTACTTTTGCCTTTCTGGCTGTTCTCATTCTGACTCCAATGGGAATCACTAAAATCACCTTACTGGATTCTAAATCTGGTTACTGGTGAAGGGACTAAATTTTCCTGCCCCCTCAGAGATGCCTTCCAGATCTGCTTCCTATTCTGCCTTCTAAAACTTGCATGGCCTCCTTGTATTCCCAACCTGCTTTCAGGTCTGACATTTATTATCCGAAGACATTCTTACCACCGCCTAGCTCCTCTGGTCTCAGAATCCTCCCAAGGCCCTTCCTCTGTGACATCCACTCACTTCATCTTTAGGTTCCTTATTGTCCCTGGATTTTCTGACTTAACTGTGTTTCATGGTTCTCCTATCTCCTGAACCTTCGTGGTTTTATGTCTGGCTCCAGAAAGTCAAAGTCCTACCAAGAGGAAAATAATTCTCTTCATGTCCTTTAGAACACTCGTCTCAATTTGCTTTGAGTGAAAATGAGGTCTATGATAATATTTTTCTAAAGCACAAACACAAATGCCATTCCTGATTTTCTATTACACTTAGTAAAATAATTATCTAAATGGATGTTTCTTATTTTGCTATTCTTACCATTTTTATACTTTTTAATACCATTTAGGTTTTCCTTTGAGGATTAACTGGCTTAAAACAAGAAAAGTCTTGAGCATCTCATTTTTTTTCTTTTTACATCCTTGTCTCATTGACCTTTCCAAAGTAGAGGTGATGACCTATAATATTTCTTCCAAACTGACCTCCCACTTCCTGTGCCAGTTTTCAACTCTTTACAAGTAAAGAAGTTAATAAAGAAAAGAGAGAACTTTGATTCTGCCAACTCTTAAGCAATTTAAGCTGTGACTTTACTAACCTTAAAGTAAATGAAGCCAGATCCAGTAGCTGCACGATCAAATGCTGTTACAGGATAATTTAGTCCAATTGAATATTACCATAATGGGGGGAAATGAATTCTGTGCACATTGAAGTTTCTGCTTCTCCAGGAGAATTAAACTGCTGAATGCCCATGTACCCCACTGAAAGTATCTCAAATACACCTTAGCCTGCTGTGTGAATGTGAAGGTCAAGTCTATTGACCTCACTTTCCAAAGCAGATCTTCAAACTAGAACCACCCTTTTCCCCTTGTTCTTCAAGCTCAAGTGTTATCTGTATAGTTTTGAAGAACTAGTTTAATTTCACAAATGGATTATGTTAGACTGCATGAAATTGTTTTCAACATGTAACTTTATGGCTCCAAAGGTCCTATGAAATCTCATACCAATTGGCTGGCATACAGCTGAGACCACACATATACTAACTTGCTCAGCCACTGAGAATCTATTATAAATATTTTTCAACTTTCTCTCTATGTAATAAATACAAAAAAAATATAAAAATGGAGGAATGATGTGGCCCAAAAAG
The DNA here is from genome assembly GCF_008692635.1 of Crocuta crocuta. Lineage (NCBI taxonomy): Eukaryota > Metazoa > Chordata > Mammalia > Carnivora > Hyaenidae > Crocuta > Crocuta crocuta. The sequence continues at coordinate 215,015 of NW_027528357.1, forward strand.
TATTGAATGCTTATCTAATGGTCAAGTAAATATATACATATCATTTACTCTTCCCCCAAGCCACAGGGGGAAGCCACAGGGAAGAGGCTGCAGGTAGCACATAGAATAGAAGAAAACTTAAAACATGGCCACAGCCACGATGGCTCCAGAAGGTGCAGATCACAGAAAGTGAATGAAAAGAGAAAGTTCATACTCATGTGGTAGAGAGAAGCCAAAGTAAGGAAGCAGGGGTAGAGGGAGGATAGGACTTGAAATGGTTAAGTCCAGAAGAATAATAGAACTGAAACTTTTAAGAAAAAATCTGATAAATATAAAGGAAGATACAGAATATATTTCAAAGACAGAGAATAATATTTAATATAAGATCAAACATTGTTAGTATGTGCAGGGTCACATGACTATTTTGCATAGTTTCAGCAAAGAGAAAGAGGAGAAATTCTATGTACATCATCAAAATTGGCATATCAGACAATTGTGTAACCCAGGAAAAGAAGTTCACCCAAAGACATCTGTTTCTAAATGAAGCAACTACTTTTGAACAACATCCTATATTTGGCCCTTAACTCATTTTCATGGTAAAAGGCTAAATCATTAGCACTTGTTCAAAAGATAACCTAGCAGATACTGACCAAGACCTGTTGATGGGCAACATCCTTATAACAACTTCCCCTTGATGGTACAAAATATGTCAACCAAATTCAAGCATCTGTGTGAGACACAGTGTGGCACTAAACACTTTCTACCTTAGGATACTCACCCCTATTGCTTCCCAAATCTTAGGGATTATCCCTAATTTTATGCTGACTATTGCATAGACAGAGTCCTTCCATCCATCCATGTACCCATCTACCCATATGTACACACATTGTCTTTACTAAACAATCATTTATTGAGCACTCTTTTTTTTTGCCCAAAATGGTGCTAGGCGCACAGCAACATATTAAAAAAGTATTCAAAATTGCCTTTCACCTCATAGAACTCATCATCATTTTATAAAACTCACATCAAAGATTCATTTTCATTATTTTTTATTGTATTTTTTACCACCTGATTATGATGAATTTTTCTGGGAATAATTTGCTTGCTCTAAGAGTTCCTTTGTTTTTATTCAGTCGACTTGCCACCTTGCTTACTTTCCACCAAAACTTAAGATTGCCTAATCTCTCTTTTTTTTTTTGTCTAGAAGCACCAATTCGCACGCATAATTTTAGCAACAAAAACCTCTCCTTACTGTCTTCACTTCCTGCCTTTTTTGAGTCTCTCCACTCTCTGCAAAAATATATATCCCAATTTCATTTATAGTTAGATGCTTACAATTAAAATGCCACTGTCCTTGTAAAGTTGCTTTAGTGATATCATTCTCTGCCAAAACTATGGTAGCTGTAAATGAGATTCAAGACTCGTTTTCTTCATAGACCAAACACAACTTAAATTTATGTGCACAGTTGGTGGCCAGTTTTCTTACTTCTGCAAATGAGATGTAGTCAAGTGTCCAGGGACACATGTCTTCATGATGCCTGTCCACACAGTGGGGATTTGCTGCCCTTTTATGGTCCTTTTAGTCCTCTAGAACATTCTGTTGGCTCCCTTGATATTCTTATCACAATCATCATCACTGCCATGAGACACAGATATTCTGAGCTGAACTGAAAAATTCAATTTGTCCATGCCTGTGACTATGTCACCGTTTGTATTAGCCAGGAAAGAGAATAAGGAAGAGAAAATGTGTGAGTTGAAAAGCAACACTAAATGGACTGCTTATTTAAACATATTCTAAAATATGTTTGTCTACTTGACCTAACTACTGACTTAAACGCAATAAGAAGGCATTTTAACACCATTAGTATCTGGATTTCTGCCAGAGAAAGCTCCTTGCTTTATATCCCCTTAGGCTGTACTGATGAAACTACCTAAAAATGGGGTTTAATAGCACTTAATTCATTTTAAATACTGAAGCAACCAGTAAAGTGTATCAGATGATGAAAAAAATAAGACTCTCGAGGTTAAAGTATTCCAGCTGGGACTTCCTTGCTTATCTACAAAATGTGTCCTGTTCTCTCTTGGAGTCATGGTGAGGACTTTGACCAGGCGGTGGTTTCCGGCTGATGTTGCTTCGCTTCAATAGCGGTGACATTGCTGCTTCCACTGGTGTGTTTTTTCAGACATCGCTGTCTAGTTATGACTGTAGATATGACTGATGTTGGCGGCCTTGGTGGTGCATGGGGTAGCAGCATTCTAAAATTCCTTCCACACGATAAAATTAAAAAGTCTGGATTTCAGATACAAACTGCTCAGGGACAAGATACTAAGTGCTTCTAAGTGTTTTGTTGAGAGCCAGTGTTTAAGTAAACATTACAAATTATGGTTGTCTAGTAAATAACGTGGACTGAAGCCCTTGAGAAATTTATTATTCATAAAATACATCATTTTGTCAGCTGGATCATGTAACTTTTTTCTTAGAGAAATTGATAGAGGCTTTGGTCTGATCACCAGCAAAGAACAGTAATTGTTTTTCAAAGACCCAGACAATGGCAGGGCTTAAGAATCCCCCAAGATGAACCCCCATCAGAAAGGGTCATCCAAAGAGGCAGCCCATCCTCAGTGCACACTCTGATAGTGGTTTTTGGTGTTTGGTCAGCTTATCTGCAGCATCCTCAGAAGAGTATGTGGTCTGTCAAGGCCCTCTTTTACAATGTTTGCCCTCAGAAGCCTCATAAAGATTGTTCCACGGGGATCAAGGATTAGTCATGTAGGTAGAACTTGAGTTGAATTGTTTCTTTCCCTTTCAAGCCCTGTGTGTACGCATGCATACATTTATGTGTGTCATTAAGTGAAATAAACTTTAACAATAAGTTTTCAAGACTGCCTGGAGAAATTAGCCATCGAATCCATTTTTTCGTTTCTTGCCCTGTTTCTGCCTGTACTTTAGTTTTAGCATGTGAGAGTGTTTGGCTTCCATTCATGAATTTGTTCATTCATGCAGTGAATATTCCTTATGTTCCAACTATGAGCCAGGACTGTTCTGGGCCCTGGTAAACTGGCAGGCAGAAAAGTAAGTCTATGATTACAATTCAATACTATACATACTGGGATAGAAATAAGAAGGAATTGGAAACAATGAAAGAACATTTGCCTCAGCCTTTCAGATCAGGGAAATATTCCTGGAAGAGGCAACCCCTTAGCTAAGCCTTAAAGTAGGGAATATATAAATAAAGAGGAATCAAATGGAAGAGTGTATTTAAAGTCAAGGAACAGAGGGAGAGGTAGTGCCAGGGACGTGCACTTTGTTGGGCCTTCCTGAAGCTCAGCATTTGCATGGGGATGAGACAGAAAATGGGATATTAGAAAAGGTGGAAGATGCTGGCCTTGGTGTATGGAATAGACTTATCTGTGGCAGAAGAAACTAAAAAGCACTTTCTAGTTCCCTTTGTGGAGACAGGGAAATCAGTTTTCAGTTTTCTTATGTGTAAAATGACATATTCAGACTCTACAATCACCAAGGCTTTTTCCAGCATTAAGATTCTGTGATTCTATGAATTTTTGGTACCTTACAAGAAAATGGGAAAGTATTCATGAACACATGAATCAACATTCTCTTCTGTAGGAGAAGACAATTCCATTATCCGAGATTTATATTTAGAAAATTGCTATAGTATTAGACATATTTCACACACAATCACATCATTTAACTATTAAAATGGTATCCATTGTTGGGATAAGTAGAAATAAAACAATAATTACAAATATTTATTGTTGTTTTCATTTCCATTCTTGAGGAAAATGTGAGATCTCTCAACTTGTGCTTAAAATTTCTTAGCAAATTAGCGTGTTCAGTGAATAAGTAGTTTCCTAAAGTGAAAGGCAAGATATTTTAGTAGAAATATAATTGTGACAGTTCAAGCACATATTCATCTTTATTATTTTTTATCTATGTAAAAACTAGGTCAATATAATTTAACTTTTGGAAGTATTTGTATGAAAAGGCAAAAAATAATCAGTTTGCTAATTTTTCTCTGTCTGTAACAGAAATTTCATGTGTGCTGTTTTTAGCATCATCATTATTAGTAATTTCTATCTTTTCATCAGCCAAAGTGTGAGTTGACTTACATCTGTATAAGATAGATATATAGATAGTATATCTAGATGTATAGATATAGACACATACATCTAGACACATACTTTGTTTTGTGTTGACGGAAATCCATAATTATTATAAAAATCTAAAATGATTGCATATGTAATTTTATCTCAAAGCCCTTTTCCTAAACCCTTTAAGAAAAATGGAGTCAAGTGGTTTAATTATTCCAATATTTACATGGAAAAAAAAAAAGAAGAAACACAGGGAATCTGAGTTACTATTCGGAATCACATGGCAAGCACAATAATGAGATGAGAGTAAAATACGGTAGTTTAGAGGGCAACATTCCACTGCCATTGAGATTTACCAGTCCTACTTAACCTGTTAATATACCGGTTTTCAAGTACCCTAGTCTAATATTATGGCAGATAGGAGAAGTTTTCAGCAAACCAATCTCTTCAGTTACAATCAAAATAAGCAATCTCATTTATTCAACATATATTTGTAGTGTGACTCAAGTTTGCCAGGCATGGAATTAAACATTGAAGTTACAAGAGCAAAAGTAAGTCAATATTTGTTCCTAAGGAATTCATAGTCCCAGGAGAAATCCACCCTGTAAATCAGCTATGACAAGCATTGTAATAAATGTAAATAGAAAATAAGCTTGAGGTACTTTGGAAGGGTACCTTAGAGGGTTTACAACCCAATATGCTGAGGCATTCAAGAGTCCCCTGTGAGAACGATTTCCAAATTGAGATCTATGGGAGAAGGAGAAGTTAGAGAATTTTGACATTCTGAAAATATCAGCATTTACAGGTTATGTGGAGGAAGGGAGATGCCTGAGCAGGAGCAACCACAGGGGTGATGGAAGATGCAGGAAGCATGATTTTACGGAAGCCAAGGGCACAGAGAATTTCTAGAGTGCAATGGTTGTCAAGGTTGATAACTGCAGAGAGGTTAGGGAAGAAAATGATCAGAAAGCAGATGATGGATTTAACATCAATGCCATAGAGTCCTTGGCAAGGATTAGTTCATGAAATGATAGGAGTAGAGTTCAAAGGGCAGTGGGCCAAAGAGGGACTTTGAAACTTGGAATGAAGAAAGCTGACAACTCTTTTTAAAAGTAGGGTTATATAGATGGAAGATATAGTACAGTGGAGAGAGGGAAGGGTTTGGAGGGGTCTTTTGTTTGTTTTTAATGATAAATCATGTTTAAATATCAATGAGGAGTACTTGGGGTCAGGTGTCAAGTAGAAAACAATTTAAGAAAAGCAAAAAGAAGGTTGAGAGTATAGGGTCCAATGCATACAATGAGCGATTAGTTCAAGGTGGGGAAGGGGTACTATTTCAAAAGGAAGGATGAAGTAATAGAAGGCTATGTTGTAGATAAGCATTGGGAGTTGATAGTGTCTCTACTTAATATTTTCATTTTCTCTGTGATGTAGCATATGGAGCCAAGGCTGGAGTGGAGGGGACAAGATGTTTCTGCAGAGATTTTTTGAAACAATGCTGGAAATAGCACCATTGTCTAGCAGCACGATAGCCTCAGTTCTGGCTGGATATGCTGAATTTATGTTCATATAATATTGAGTGATGTTTTCAACACTATTTAGAAATGAGCTAGAGGAGAAGGAGGACTCTTGGATGGACAGCAGTGTTGATATGTTGGACAACAGAGGCCAGACTGAATGATAAGGAACAAGGAGACAAGACAAGGATGATAGATAGCAAAATCCAACCAGGTGAGCATGCCAGAGGATCAGTGAGATTGGAATTTAGATATATTTATGATAATAACCAAGGAAGAGGGCTGAAAAACAATACTTTGAGATGGGAGAGAATTCCATATTTCAGAAGTGCATCAGGTTAGTTAATTTGGTTTGATTTGGTTTTATTGACAAAGTCTATATTTTGGCCTTGGGAGTGCATAGCTAAAATTCATGCAGTCATTCAACGAAATGAAAATGATAAGGAATGGAAGAATCATTGAGTTGAATGAGTGCCATTTCGGTGATGGCAAAGCTCTATCCTTCCCCAGGTTCTACTAATGAATTTGGAGGCTGGCAAAAAACCCCCAGTGTTAAGGCTTATAATATCTTACCTTCCTACACATTGCTCTCCACACTAGCCATGGCCACTATTTAGTCATGCCCCCACTGCTTACTGTAGGACAGGACATCCACAGCCCATGGAGAAAAGTATGAGAGGCAGGCATGCAGTGGGGAGGTGGGAAGGGACATGAATCAGCTGAGAAAATACAACCCAGTTTTGAATAAAAATCCAGGAGAGGAAAGGGGACTGGAAGGATTTATATTTGGGACTGGGAAGCATTGTAAGTAAGCATTGTAAGTAAGATTAACTGGCCAAATTTTCCTAAAATTAACAGCCCCTGCAATGTCCTAGTGGATAGAGAAGAGGTCAAGGGTAGGAGGCAGGGTCAGGCGTGCAACCTTTCTGGAAAGAGTCCCTGGGGAAACTACCTTAATGTGGCTTGGGAGAGAATCCTACTCTGATAGGAAAGGCGACTGAAGGACTATGTACTTTCCAGGACACCAACCATGTATGCATTCTGTTCTCTCTGTCTTGTATCTCATCTCTTCATTTTTGGCATCCCTTCTCCCTTTCCCTTTCACTTTGTCTTTTCTTTTCCCTCTTCTTTGTTCTGTTTTCTCGACACTCTTTTCTATTTCCTATCTCTTCCCCCATCACAAAAACAAACAAACAAACAAAAACAAACAAACAAAAAACCAAAAAAACCCCTAAGATTCAATAAGGTGCAGGAATATTAAGCTGTGGCTAAGGACTTTGCTGAGACTTTCTTTGCTTTGCTATGGACACTGTCTAGAAGGAGCCACAATGTTCTGTGCCTGACCCGTGATTAACCAATGGTTCCAATTCAGCCCAAGGCCAGCTGGCTCTGCTTCCAGAAGCAGGCCTTTGCACACAGGGTACCCTTCATTCTGCTTGCCCATGACCTTTCAACAAAGTGTAATTCTGCAAGGCTGATTCTTGTACTTTATTGCTCGACCTGCAAGTCTCATGTAGACACATATGGATGTGCTCTTGTGTTCATCCGTGCCATCTGCCCTCCTCCAGTCTCTGCCACTCAGCCTTTGCTCCTTGACTGCTTGTATGTCCCATTGGAATAGCACACATTCACTTCCTTCATAATAAAAGAAAACTCATTCCATATATGATTGTCAAATTCTGAAGGCCTTGGCCAGCTAGAGGTTACCATCAATTGTTGAGCAGTGACTCATTCCATTGTGGGATATTACCTTTTCCTTATTTCAAATAATGTGGCAGCTGGAAAGAATTGGCAGGGGGACTCTTCTTTCCTCCTTGTGGGAGAGATTTAAAAAAAAAAAAAAAGGAAAGAGAGAGAGAGAGAGAGATACCTTCATGAATCATGAATCATGCAAGTTGTCTCCTACCATGCCGAGGAAATTATCTTCTCCACACTACCTATCAATACCATTGACCTTTGTCATAAAAAGCAGGTCGCTTATATCTATATCCCATTAAAAGGCATCATCCTACAATCACTTCTTCAGTACTATTAAAGTCGTGTCAAAAAGAATCATTGACTTATTGTCAAACACATCCAACCTTCCACATTAATGTACCTAGAGACACCTCACTAATCAGCAGGCAAACAATGCCAGACACCAAGGGAAGCCCAAGGAAGCTGGTGGGGGCGGGGAAGGGGTGGAGTGTCTCTAATTTCATTCTCCCTACCTGGCCTGCACACGTTCTGTATCCTGTATATTGGCATGGTTGATGATATGTCATTTATATATCTGTCCTTATATATTTAGAATGGATACTGTGTTTTTGCTATTGCTCTCTGGAACATATCAATTCTGTAGTATTTCAGAGGATGCTAGTGAGTCTTCAGGACCCATCTGATCCTAACGTGGCAGTGGGTATTAAAGGGGAGTCAAAAAGCCACTTATTGAATATATATTTTTGTGGAATTAACAGAAAAATGGAGTTATTAGTTTACTAAATGACAGAGATATCATGTGTTCATCATTCCAAGAAATAAAAAATATAGTTTGACTTGGTTTGGCCAGGTAAGCCTTCCTGCAAAAGGGGCAGTTGAGTGGGGGCTTTAATAAGGTGGAATTTGAATATCTGGATAGGAATAGAAAGAGATTTCTGGGCAAGAAACTATTAAGAAAATAACTAATTCTGGACATAGGAATATGCAAGGAAGTGAAGGAAATTAAGAAGAGTATCTTGTCTCAAGTTGAATGCATGTTGGTGATAAGAATACAAGTGGGGATAGTTTCCAAAGGTAACTGAGCTCCACACAAATATCTTTTGATTTTCTCCAAAATGCAGAGAGTGCTTTTTCAAGGTTTTTGAGCCTGTATAATGAAATACATAATGAAAGGAAAGGGGGTGATTTAGGATTATTCTTCAGGTAAGCCAGGTCCATCAGAGGTAAATGAGACTACTGCGAAAATGACAGAGGAGATGAGCACCTGGATTTTCCTTGGAGAGGGATGGATTTGAAGGAACTTAGAAAGGATTAATTCACTGAGCTTGTAGAATTAAGACATTATGTACGATTTAGACACAGGATTCTATTCATTATCCTTTCTCCCCTTCCTTACTTCCTTCTTTCCTACTTTCTTAAGTTTATTTTTTTTAATTTTAAAGGCTATGTTTTGACATAGCTATGGAGAAACTGTCTATATGTATGTCAGCATGCAGCTGAAACTCACTCTCCCATCCAATAGGAAAGGCTGCTGATGTGATCCGGAAGCAGAGAGGCAGAGTGGAAAGAAAAGACCATCTTGAATCAGAGATACTTGGTCAGAAATGCGGCCTCCATTACTGTGGTGTTGTGACTTTATACAGGACTCTCAATAGTTCTCTGCCTTTCTCATTCTCATCATTTTATATACTTATTATTCCTAACCCTCATGTCAACCCTTTATGGTACATGTACATATATGTGCATGATCATTACAATCCAACTTCATGTTCCCAAGTTTCATGCTTATATAGACTTATTCAGCAGCATTGATTACTTACCATTCTGAAACCTTTTTTTAATCTTAATTTCTACATTGCAGGCACACTCATGGCTTTTATCTTAACTCAATGGCCACATAATTTCAGTGTACTTGGTTGGCTTTTCCCATTCTGGTTGCAAACACTAAATGGTAGAGGGTATGAAGCTTAAGGTCTAAGATCTCTTTTTCATTGTCTATACTTTTCCCCTAAGTATTTGTAACCAGTTCCATTTGTATGTTGATAATTTCCAATGTATATCCCTATTTTTCATGTTTATTCAGGACATAGGATGTCTCTGGGACATGCCTTTTTACACTGGGCTAAGTGGACCTCTTGACTCACTCTCTAAATTCTGCTTCCAAGAGTCTCCTTAGGAAACTACCATCTACTCATCAACTCCATCTAATAAACAAGGAAAACTTTACTTCCTTTCTTTCCCTTGTCTCTTACCGCCAATCAGTCAACAAGCAGGAACAAAAGTAAGACATTTCCTTAATCTATCTTATTTCCTTTATTTCCATTGCTATCATTCTGATCTTATCCATCATCATTCCTCATCTAGATAACTCCAATGGACTTTACCTGACTTCTTTGTTTCTGCTTTACCATTCTCCATTTTCCACCCAATATCTAGCATAGTTTCAGAGAAAGTAAAGTAGATCTCTGCTTAAATTCTACAATGGCCTCACTTAATGGTGAGAATAAACTCTAATTCTTTACTCTGGATTTCATGACATGAATTACTCTCTCACTTCCCTCAACTCACTATGTTTAAGATACCAAGGCCTTCTTTCCATTCCTTTGACTTACCAATCTCTCTTTTCTCTTAAGGTCTTTGAAATAACCCCTTCCTCGGCTTAGAATGTTCTTCCAACAGATCTTCAGTGAGTGGATTCTCCACTTACCCATAGTCTCATCAAAGGCAGAAAAGCCTGCCATTACTGCATAATTTAAAATTGCTGTTAATCAATAGCTATTGACTTGCTATGCAATGCATCGGGCAAAGACCAGCAGCCCTGGCATCACCTGGAAGCTTGTTAGAAATGCCGAGTCTTGGAGTACCTGGGTGGTTCACTCAGCTAAACATCTCACTCTTGATCTCAGCTCAGGTCATGATCTCAGAGTTCATGAGATTGAGCTCTACATCAAGCTCTGCACTGACAGTCTGTAGAGAATTCTTGGGATTCACCATCTCTGTCTGTGCCCCACCTCCCTACTCCTGTGCACTCTCTCTCTCTCTCAAAATAAATAAATAAATTTTAAAAAATGGGGCTGTTTCAAAAAAGGAAGGAAGGAAGGAAGGAAAGAAGGAAGGAAAAGAAAGAAAGGAAGAAAGAAAGAAAGAAAGAAAGAGGAAGGGAAGGGAAAGGGAGGGAAGGGAAGAGAAGGGAAGGAAAGAAATGCAGTCTCAAACTACCCAAGACTACTAAATCAGTGTATTGTAAGAAGATTCCTGATTGATTTGTGTGCACATTAATGCTTGAGATCCTCTAACTTAGCACATCACTCTCTTTTAATTTCTTTCCTTAGCACTTACATATCCTGATTTTTTCTTGTGTATGAATGTGTATGTGTATGAGTTGCACTCCTCATTAGCTGTACTAAATATAAGCTCCATGAGAGAACGTGGGCCTTGTCAGCACTACTCACCTCTAACATGTCCCAAAACAAGATCAGTGAGTGATACTCATATAGCATGTTGAATGAATAAATGAAGTATCCACATTTACCTGAGGCCATACTCATAAGGAGGGTAAGAACTGAGGCCCAAACTCTTCCATTCACTTCCAGACTCCCAGTTCATGAAATAAATTACCTATTTCTGTGTCTCTTTGGGAGTTGAGGGAGGTTCACAATCCAAGGGGGTAATCTGCTTTCAAACTACATTGAGATTGAAAGGAATGCCAGGACCCTTTCAGCATCCTTGAGTACAGCTGCAACATTTTCTTTTCTTTTCTTTTTTTTAATGTTTTATTAATTTCTGAGAGAGAGAGAGAGCATGAACAGGAGAGGGGCAGAGAGAGAGGGCGACACAGAATCTGAAACATGCTGTCAGCACAGAGCCTGTGCGGGGCTTGAACCCACGAACCATGAGATCATGACCTGAGCTGAAGTCGGATGCTTAACTGACTGAGCCACCCAGGCGCCCCAACATTTGGTTTTCTGAGCCTATCCCCAGATTTCCTCTGAGTGACTCTGGCCTATCAGAGAATTCACCCCACTGAGCTGTTTACATGTAAAGAGTGAATTACAACATGAGAATCAACAGCCTGGAATGAGGGCTGCAGGTTGTGAGGTACCCAGGAGAAAGGACAGGCCAAGATAGAAGAGAATGTCTGAGAAACTGAGTGGTAGAAAAATCAACTCTCCAAAGAGAGATGTAGTTTTATGGGGGAGAGAGAAGGCACAAGTGTACCTTTCTTTCCTCATAATTATTTTGTCTCTATACTATCATATCACATTTTAGCTTATCAACCCATTCATGACAATAAGATCATCTAAAGAGTTAACCACTGAACACATGACATATTTTTATTTTCCCAAACAATGACTTTAACTCTGCAGCCAGTGCTAAAATGTACATATTTTCATTTTCTCCATTTCTTGTTTTCTCTTGCACCATTACCTCCCCTAGTTTTTCACATAGAACTCTTCATTTCCATATAACCTATAACTTTACAATAGAAAAGAGCTAAGTAGCACTATTTACAGAGTTTAAGTCAGAATTTTGAAATCTAATTCAGATGCTGGAGCTCTTCTTTTTAATAAAATAAACAAAGTTAATCTGAGGTATAAATAAACATAGTACAACAAATGGGAAAGATGAGTTCTGAAGTGGAAAAGATAAAACAGATTATCATAATTTGGAGAAAAGTTAGGAAGGAGGGAAGGAAGGGAGGGAGTAAGGAAGGAAAGAAAAAGCTATGACAGCCAAAAAAGAAAGTGACATTTATCTTGACTCCGTCACTCCGACTCACCATAAGCAGTTCTGTCATTCTATCCTAGCCACTATCTTGTTTCAAATTTTCAGAGGCCAGCAGGCTCCATCTTTAGTTAGAGTCATTGAGAGATTCGATCATGGCCATCAAAACCTTCCAGAGTGAAAAACATATGTCCTTTTGAATATGTCTGCATCCTCATAATATATTTGATCTCTTTATATTACTATTATAGCAATATATAAAATTCCTTCTCTAATTAGGCATAATTTATTTATTTATTCATTTATTTATCTTAGAGAGAGTGAGTGCATACTTGTGTGCATATGTGAGCAGGGAGGAGAGACAGAGGGAGAGAAAGAGAATCTTAAGCAGGCTCCATGCTTAGCATGGAGCCTGACACAGGGCTCCAGCCCTTGACCTGGGCATCATGAAATAGAGTCAGACACTCAACTGACTAAGCCACCCATGTGCCCCATTAAAGTCACTTTTAAGGAAACTAAAATATTAAAACAAATTCAGATTTTAAAAAAACTAAACACATATACACACACACACACACAAACAGCCCTTTTTTAAAAAAAGAAATATGATCCACATGGTCTTTTCTGTATGCTTCGAAGTCCCTACAACAAATTATTTTTTTAGCTAACTTCACACCTTCACTGCTTTTTTTCCAGAAGTTTAACTCCTCTGTTCATATGGAATGACTACCACATTTACTTTTGTCCTGGGTTGATATACCTTTTTGAAAAACACGAATGCAGACATCTGCAGGGGAGTTGGATCGCACATACACACGTGCACTCACGCACAGGCACCATGGACACATGCTACAAGAAACTTAGTAGAGCAACATTAAACTCAACTGAATGCTTTTCAAAACTACTCATTATGTTCCTGAAACACGTTTCACTTCGTATAGACCCTTGAAAGGCCAAGGCAGCAATGGGAACAAAAAAAGGAAAAAAAACAACAACAATGAATAGCAAATCTGGTGTTTTCCAACTCAAGAAGCCGCAGCTGATTTGAGAAGTGGCAGGACATATAAGCTGCTTCCAATTTTATTTGAGCGAAATCTTCCATCCCAGCTTTTGTATATGCTTGGCCTCACACATCACAGTTACACACCAAAGCCTGCAGGAACCAAGGTTTTAGATCAGTGTCAGAGCATTTATATTTTTAAAAAATACCCTGAAAATGCCAGCTATACCCCAGCTAGGATTGCTTCCCCCGTGTCCTGTAGTTAGACTTGTCAACATCAGTAATATACATGATGTTTGAACTTCTTCCAAGTGACTTACCCACACACTCACTCTCCTGAAACAATTCAGTGTCTGCCCACCTGCTGTTCAAGTGTAGAGAAAAGATGAAAGATTCTTTTCCCTTGAAATTAAAAAGAACTGAGCACAAACAATTCCAACCGAATATGTCAGTTTGTGCCAAGACCTCTTCCGCCCCATCTTGTCTGCTGACCTGCTATAGTAAGTCAGTTCCTTGTGACATCCTCTTTAACACAATCAGATGCATTGGAGATTTTTAAAGACTCTTGCATTGGTCTTATAGGCTGCAATTATTGTGATAGAGCACCTAAAAATTTTTTTCACCTAATGCTTTTTTAAAATTGTGATAAACATAATTACAACAGCCTCCATAGGATAAATTAAAGAACCCAAACTCAAAGGAACTGATGCACAAATGCTACTGCTTTCCTCATTAAAAAAATAGGAAACTTTTGTTATGGTTCCTCTGAGAAATCTTGAGTAAGCCTTTGACCACACTAAATCTATTCATTCTTTCATTCATTTGAGTTTTCTTTATTCACTCATTCATTCATTCTTTTTACTGCTACCGCAGGGATCTCATGTGATAAAGGTAAAGGGAATTTTAAAAATTCATCAACCTCAGTTTCTGTATTCAAAAAGTTTCTATTTTTTGGAGGATGGATTAGATGTACCCCTAGAAAAGGTAAAATGACAATGCATTACCTAACAATGCAGGATTTAGGAACAGAGATAACATATGGTAGTGTTAAGTATGAAAATAAGGTCTAAGAATTTAGTTAGAAGATATTTGTATAGGCAGAATGTTCAGGAAGATAGGAAGCTTCAACTGGACATTTTATCAATAGGTAGGATTTAAATAGGTGGAAAGGAGTGAAAAGACATTTTCCATATGGAGGAACAACATATGCGGTTTCAGGAATTTGGTCACGCTCCTGCCATGTGGGACAGGGGAGGAAATTATTCTAATGATGACATTCCTAATATGATATTAGGAATATGTTAGCTTAAATAATTTATCTGTGGAGAGCTTGGGTGGCTCAGTTAGTTAGGCATCCAACCCTTGATTTCAGCACAGGTCATGATTTCATGGTGGTGAGATCAGGCCCTGATTTGGGCTCCGTACTGGGTGAGAAGCTTACTTCTTCCTCTTCCTGTACCCCTCCCCTGCTCACTCACATGCATTCCCTCTCTCTCAAAAGACAAACAAAGAAATAAATAATTTGCTACATAGACTCTTTTTCTATCTCCTCAAATGTTTCAAAGGCATTTTTGTTATACTGGAAGTGTTAGCTTATTATAAGAAACTCATTTATGTCAGCTCAAGGAATAGTAGGGTGGGGAAGTAGGAAAAAAGAGTGTATATAATTTACTGTCCTGGAATTCCAGGAGAAAGAAGATGGAAGTCTTATCATTTCTAGTAGTCACAAGGGCAAGAATTTGTGGCAGATTTTCTTCTAGTTTTCCATTTGGCTATTCTATCTATTCTATCTATTCTATCTATCTATCTATCTATCTATCTATCTATCTATCTATCTATCTATTCTATTCTATTTGCTTCTTTCTGTATGTCTTGTCTTCTTACTTTTCCCTCTGTTTCTTGCTTCTTTAGCTTGACCTCTTAATTTTTATTCTCTCTTTTTCTGTGCCTCTTTAGTTATAGATTCTACTTCCTTTGTCTTTGGCTTATCCTTTTTTTTTTTTTAATTGATTTATTTATTTTGAGAGTGAGAGAGAGAGACTGACAGAGGGACAGAAAAGAGAGAATCCCAAGGAGGCTCTGAACTGTCAGTGTAGAGCCCAATGCAGGGCTCAAACTCACAAACTATGAGATCATAACCTAAGCCAAAACCAAGAGTCAGATGCTGACTGACTCATCCACCCAGGCACCCCAAGGCTTATTCTTTTTTTAAAAAAATTTTTTTAATGTCTGCCAATTTTTGAGATGAGGGGGAGGGGTAGGAGCAGAGAGAGAGAGGCAGAGACAGAATCCAAAGCAGGCTTCAGGCTATGAGCTGTCAGCACAGAGTCCAACTCTGGGCTCAAACCCATGAACCGTGAGATCATGACCTAAGCCAAAGTTGGATGCTTAACCGATTGAATCATCCAGACACCCCCGCCCCCATGAAGCTTATTCTATTTTTATTTTAAAAATGTTTTTAATGTTTATTTATTTTTGAGAGAGAGAGTGAGAGGGGGAGACACAGAATCCAGAGCAGACTCCAGGCACAAAGCTGACATGGGGCTGAGACACAGAATCCAGTGCAGACTCCAGCACAATGCCTGATGTGGGGCTGGAACCCCACGAACTGTGAAATCATGACCTGAGCTGAAGTCAGACGCTTAACCAACTGAGCCACCCAGGAGCCCTAAGGCACCATAAGTTCATTCACAGTTCCTCATTCTGTGTTTTTCTATTCTACTTCCTGAATGCAAGAATCTGACTGCTCAGCTCATTCACCATTGGGCAGATAGTTCATATCAAGCTACTCATACATTGTCATACAGCCTTTGAGTCTGGAACACTTCCCATCCAAAAAGTTATATTCAGCAAGTCATCCAAAACATGGCTGTCTGGGTCTCCTCCTTCAAAGAGGTCTGTTGACAGAGAAGAAACTGTGGTAATGGAGGTCACCATGATTGACCCACGTAATGGAAAAGGAGGTAGGAACCATATTTACTTTGTAATCTGTTCTAAGAGAGATGGCTCATTTGTGTAGTAATGAATTTATTAAGTCTTTATTATGCTACAGATAGTGATGAAACCTTTATTTTCAATTGGTTACTTAAACTCCAATACAATTTTCAAAGTAGTTAATATTATTACTACCATTTTAGAGATGAGGAAACTAAAATTCAAAAACATTAAGAAATTTATCACAAATCAGGTAACTAGGAACTCATCTAATTTGGGTTTTAATACATGTTTATTAAAAATTGGATGAGGAATTGGTTCATCCATCCCTAACTTCCATACTCCTTCATTATACAACTCTGATAATTTCAGAGAGAATTTAATCCTGTACTTGGTGACTTCAAACTGGTATAATCAATCATTTGATGAACCAAATAATTGCTTTTGCTCTCTCATTTACTTTAATTATCGGCAACATTGGGTAACACTAGTGCATATTTGTCAAATGTTAAACTAGAAAAAAATTTTCAGACCTATTTTAAAGTACTCCTTTTGAATTATCTATTGTTTCTAAAGAAGACTGCCATTGGGGTACCTGGGTGGCTCAGTTGGTTGGACTTCTGACTTCAGCTCAGGTCATGATCTCACAGCTGGTGGGTTGAAATCTCAAGTCTGGCTCTGTGCTGACAGCTCAGAGCCTGGAGCCAGATTCTGTGTCTCCTCATCTCTCTGCCACTACCCCACTTGTATTCTTTCTCTCTCTCAAAAATAAGTAAACTTTAAAAAACGAATAAAGTAGACTACCCTTATATTCTACATGTATATAACTGATGATATTACTTAATTAAATTGTCCATTCTTGATTGCAGAGATTGCTTATTTTTAATGACCTTTTATACTGAAAGTCACAATACTTCTAGGCAAAACATTTGGGTCTGTGACCATTTAGCAAGAGTAACCTTCTGCTTAAGGAACGTAGATATTCATAAAACTGGATCTGTTATTTATATCACGCATTCATTCTAAAAATAAAACTTCTTCGGGGCACCTGGGTGGCTTAGTCGGTTAAGCGTCCGACTTTCGCTTAGGTCACGATCTCGTGGTTCGTGGGTTCGAGCCCCGCGTCGGGCTCTGTGCTGACTGCCAGCTCAGAGCCTGGAGCCTGTTTCAGTCTGTGACTCCCTCTCTCTCTGACCCTCCCCTGCTCACGCTGTCTCTCTCTCTCCTAGAAATAAATAAAGCATTAAAAAAATATATATATATAAAATAAAAATAAAACTTCTTCAATAAGTCATTGCAGCACAATCTGAGACAGAAATGCACAGAGTACTTCCTGAAGTACAGCCCCTTCTTAGCTACTACAGAATGTCCAAACCTGTATTCATGATCTCTGGCCTCAAACGATGTGAAAGGTTTCATATATGAAATGTACTCAAAATAAACAGGGCATAAAAATAAGGTGTAATATGGGCAACAAAAAGGGTAATATAGAAGACGCATACCACAGAAATTCAGAACATTAAATCAATATGGGTTGAAAAAGTCAAGAAGAATGTGATAGGATTAGTGATGGAAAGTTAAGGTTGAGAATAAAGAAAGACACAAATGAACACATTAAGCCTTGCTTAACTTATACTCTGCTAAGAACCAGGCGTACTTTAGAGTGAAAGGTACTGAGTGAAGCTAAATAATTAGGTTATGGATTTTACTTTATTTCAGACCTGGAAATCCCAAAATATATAACATTTTATAAAAAATCATCCATCAGAAGTTCTAATTATTCTATTCCTGCTTTCCTCCTTGTTTCCACAATAGAGAAAGTATTTGGTACTCAATTTTTTTCTCTATAGCAAATATCTAGTTACATTAAGGAAATTAACGTTGTCTGGAGACACCATGTCAGGTTTTCTTTTTAAGGAATGATTTAGTCTGTGCCAAAAATGAAAGATCCCCCTTTCTTCTTCCATCCTCAAAACCTTGTTCTCTTGGAACCCAAGAGGATATGTATACCAAATTTTGTTCTTTTCTTGCTTCAATTTTCTGTAATGGTGAAGGATTAGGGATGAAGGTCTTATATTAGTCTTGCCTGATCAATTTTGTACAGCTGCTTAGGACAACATATTGTTATTTCCATTTTGGCCAGCAAAACAAAGTTGGAAGGAAAAAACCAGCAAGCCATTGGCAACAGAAAATGTTCTCTTTTCAAGGATGGAAAGACATCTGTTCAAATAGTTCCATTTTCCACTTTTGTGATATTTTAAGGATCTTATGGAACTCTGACCTTCGCTATCTAACTTCTGGCTTTCAGGACTCTGAAAATTTAAGTGTTCTTTATTAGTAATTTCAAGAATCACTCTATTACCACTATGAGAACAAATTAAATGCAAAAGATGTATTTTAGCTATTAAAAAGCTAGATATTTTGGAATTCTCGGTACTTGAGTATGCTAGTTAAGATGTTTGAATGTGAAGATGTTGCTCTGAAATGCAGGAGGCATCTGAATATTTATATTGCTTAGGATTCATTGGGATTCCTTGACCTAAGGATTTTTGTCTTTCAATAAATCTGTTTTCTTCAGTCACTCTTTCTTCCAAGTTAGCCACTTTTTCATTCTATTTTATCTTCTTGATGAAGATTCATGTTAAATTTTTTAAATCTATCCTGCATGACTCTTGACTCTCATATATATTATCATTTGTCTCTCTCTGAGCTGCATTACAAATTTGAGGAAAAAAAGTTTGTCTATTTTCCATGTTTCTTATTTTCCCTTTAGTAGTGTCTAATCATCTATTAATGCATCTATTGAGTATTTATTTTCAAATATTTTGTTTATTTTATTTCTCCAAGTTCCATTTACTCCAAATCTAGTTAATACATAATCTCTTGTTTCTTGTTCTTAGTTTTAAACATCTCTTTTTTGTTTCAATATATTAAATGTAGTTAATTTGTATATTTTGTTTGATAATTATAATATTTGAAGCCTTTACAGGTCTGATTCTACTATTTGCTGTTTCTTCTATTTTTTAAAATTTCTTAAAATGTTTATT
This sequence comes from Crocuta crocuta, assembly GCF_008692635.1. Classification (NCBI taxonomy): domain Eukaryota; kingdom Metazoa; phylum Chordata; class Mammalia; order Carnivora; family Hyaenidae; genus Crocuta; species Crocuta crocuta. Next base: position 234,025 of record NW_027528357.1, read on the forward strand.
ATTTATTTTAGAGAAATAGAGAGACAGAGTACAAGCAGAGGAGGGGCAGAGAGAGAGGGAGACACAGAATCTGAAGCAGGCTCCAGGCTCCAAGCTTTTAGCACAGAACCCAATGTGAGGCTCAAACCTATGAACATGAGATCATCACTTGAGCTGAAGTCCGATGCTTAACCCAGTTAGCCACCCAGCTCCCCTTGTGTCTTCTATTTTTAACTGAGATAGTGCTCTGAGATAGATAGAGGCCAGATAGATAGATACATAGATAGATAAATAGAGGTTTTTTCCCACTATGAGCTTCTCATTTTCCTTGGAATAATCTCTGTGGGAATTCTTGAGCATTAGTGAAAGTAGCATTCTGACACAGATGAATTACAATTAAATTACAATTACTTACAGTCATTGAAGGGGGAGTTTATGTAGGTGAGGGAGGAGGAGGACAGTATCAACCAGCTCAGGAACATTTATAGTTTAAGTTCTTTACTTCAGGTTGTTCAAACCACAACAGAAGAGTAAAATAAGAAAACCAACCTATGAGAAAGCTGGTTAATGATTATAAATTCAAAGGATACTTTTCCCTTTATAGTGCCTAGGTCAAGACAGGCAAGTTTTTTTTTAAGTTCTCTTTTTGTGCAGTGGGTGGAACCATTTGGGCTCTTAACTTTATGGAGTGGTCCTTTATTAGACTCTCCACTTCGAATTAATCTATGCACCATTCCTTACTCCTCTGATTTATGCTGAATAGTCAGAATTAAAACAGCCTTTTGCACCGATTTACTGCCGTGGTTTCTAATTTTTATTTCATTTTTGGGGAAAAAGTGTTTAAAATTTTATGTGACATTTCAGAGTTCTTTTCTTAATTCAAGAAGTTCATTGGTTTACTTGTCGGGCAAATGGGATTATGTTTGACAATCAATCTGATGCCTGATAATCTGACTATTTCTGAATGTGTAAGTAGAACTGAGTGATTTGCAAAGTTTCTCCTTCAGCTGGGAGTTAGGACGAGGTCCCTGGGTGTCAATGATAGAAGCTAACAACTGGTTAACTAGGGTAGTCACAAAAATCTGAAACTTGTACTCATAGAAAATGCCCCTTATCACCAGAGTCATTATTCCAGCATAAGGGGAATCTGTTCTTCCCTTTTTCTGGTATAATTTTCGAATTGCCTTGGTTGTGGTTTTTGCCTACATGACTTTCTTTGATGTAAAAATTAACTTGATTTCACATTTATAAAGAAGATGATAAGATCAGGGATATTGAGGCCATGACTTTGCCTCTGAGAATTTGAGTAGGGACATACCTTAAGAAGCACTCTTCTTGAAAGAGAGGAGTGGAATACATTCATTTAGTGCTTTCTTCTCACCAAATATACAGTTTAAACTTTACTATGTTATTTAGTATCCTCAACCTATATAACTTTATTTCCTACATTTTCTTCCCTCTTTGTTTGCCTTTAAAAATTATTTATAGTTATCTGAACATGCTAGGATATTTCTTGGCTCCTTCTTTCTGCACATGCTTTATCCTCTTCTTCTTAAATATGTCAAACTCTTATGCTCTAATACCTATCTTAATTGCTCATCTGGTTATGGATCCTTCTTGAATCCTCTCTCTATCCTCTGCCCTGAGAAGTGCTCATCTCTTCCTTTAGGCTATCACTGTACCTTTTATGCAAGTCTATTAAAACAGCTATCAGCTATAATCAAACAATTTATGTATATTCTTCTCTCCCTTAATGACATCTGAGCTCCTTAAAGGTGAAAGCAGCAACTTTTTCATCTTTATATAGTCAATGCTAGAGAAAATTATAATTACTCAATAAATGATTGATTAATGAATTAATTAATTAACACACCAGACACTGTCAGTATCTATGTTCATGAGCTTGGGTATATATGATGACCAAAATGAACACATAGAAAACAATGGTCAACCAAACGCAGTCAGAGATCCATGATATGTGATTCAGAAACAAGCTGTTACAGAAATTTGTATATTTACTCCAGGCTCAAGACCATCTTACTATATGCTTTCTCCTTTGGTTAATCATGACATCAGCCTGGATGCTGTGAGAATTGGAATATCAATATCTCAAATCTCTTCCACTTGCAAGATCCTAGTTACAGTGTGGCTTAACATAGAAGGATATATTATGGATTTAACTGACTTTATATGATTTTCTCCAAAACTCCTGATGGATATTAGGTCCGATATAGTTATGCTAATTTTATAGACCATGACATTTCGTTCAGGAAGTCAGTGCATCAAGATTAGTCTCTATAGTCAATTACTGTTTGTTGTTCAGATTAACGTGGTAGTGGAATAAGCAGGACTAACCTACTAGTAATTGGTATCATGGTCTAAACATCAGCCCACTATAGCCATGTGGAGGTCATACACCCACAGCTGAATATTCAGCCCAATTATCTGAGCAAGCTAAGATATTGAGCTGTTAAAGCGTCTTTTTATTAAAACCTTCTTAAGGAGGTTTAAACCACTACATTAGCAAATGGGGATTCTAGCTGGGCATCTGAATCTATGTTTTCTCTCTTTGTGCATTTCAGTTGTGCCATAGTGCTTGTTTCTTTGTTGTTTTCCTTTGGTTTTTGTTTTTATTACCCATTTGCCTTGCTTTTCTGGAATTTTGGGGAAAAATAAGAAAATGGCTGTTTTCTTATGTGTTTATGGGGTTAAAAAAATTGAAGAAAGCTATCTTTACCATCATCTTCTGCCAGTATTCTAGCTAGGAATGAAAACTGAACAAATTTCCGGTCAGTGGTAAGAGTAGGATGTGCTTCCCAAAGAAAGGTTCAATTGCTCATTGAGCTGCTGGGCAGCAGCAGGGACTATGAGGGCTGAGGAGCCTTGGTTGCTGAGAGCTATGGGGCGAGCAAACAGGCATTTGTGTGTGAGTTGCCTGGGTACTAGGAGGCATCTGAATGGATATGAGGTGATGTTCAACCCCATTGTGTTTATATGAATACACATTACCATTTCCCGCAAGGAAGCTGATAACAGCACCATGATGCTTTGCTATAAAATCCATTGAACATTTTCCTGCATGTTTTACTCTCTTCAAAATGGCTCAGGAACAGGCATGGGAAGTGCCATTGCCCCTCTGTAACATTCTCTTTCCCCAAATGAGAACCCACTGGAACACACTGTAGGGGTGTTTCACTGCAAAATGCTTGGCATAGACAACTACAGCAAATGAGGGATTTTCCTTTAAACCCAGCAGGTTTGGGGGTTGTGTGTGGTGGGTGTGGGGTGGCATTCATTGTTTTTCTCTTCTCCTGTATTTCTATGTTAAAGCTTACAGGAGCAGATAAAGAGCAAGGGGATTTAATTATGCGTAAATGGAAGACAATGAAGAGTCCTTAGGAGTGTAATTAGCTGTGGATGTAAATGTGTGCATTCTTGTAGCTGCATTTTATTTGCATAGGAATAAAAAAGTTCAGAAACACATAGGTTCAGAACATGTTAAAAGACCTTTTGGCCACAGAGGCCCATTCAGAGGTTAGCACAGCATTCTGCAGATACAACATGTTCGCACTGAAATCATAAAATAGAAGTGAAAAGCTGCCTCACTCAAAAACAAAAGCAATAATAATAGCAAACATTTATCCAATAAAAGAATCCCTTCTGTAGTAAGGTAACAATATTTAAGTATGCTCTAAAATCTTTTTTAAAAAATGAAGAGAAAGTAAACAAAAACCTTAAACCAATGGCTAGACTTCTGTTCATAACTCAATGTCTTCTGCTTCTAAGCAGTCCAGGCGTGGAATCTAGAAACCTGCTGATGACCAGTTGGAAAGTAAGATCATGTCACTGGGATATGAGAAGTGAAAACTACTGTATTATGGTTGAAGTTTTGTATAACAAATATGTTCTTCTCTGTATATACTTTTTTAAAGAAATATCAGTACATATTATGCTTGCTTATGCTGATGGATTCCTGCAGCCTGGAAATTTCTTTACTTTTCATAACCATTCTAGATAACCGGTCCTAATACTTAATAATAACCTTTCACTTGTCAACAGATATTGCTCAGTCTCCATCACTTATATCCTTCTTATTTTCCTTTAGGTTCATTTCCTCCTGATTTGCTTTTGGTGAAACTGGAGGACAGTTAAGCTCTCTTTTCCATGATAACTGATCTGTGTGTGTGTGTGTGTGTGTGTGTGTGTGTGTGTGTGTGTGTGTGTGTGATGGTTCTTCCCAACTCAGGACAGACCCTGTGGCAAGACGTCCTGCCAGTCTTTGTCCAGAGTTGGGGAAATTCTATTTCACTGTGAGAAAGGAGAAGCTAAGTTCAGTGACCTATATTATTAAAGAACATTTAGGCGAAAGACTATCAAGTTATTTAAGTACTGAAAATGGTTCCTCAGCGGCAAGGAGGATCATTAAGGATACTAAGAGAAGGTATTAGTCAATCAGAGCTAAGAATTAATTAGATGAAATAGACAGGAAGAAAGAGAAGAATTAGATTAGGAACACCTTACTTGGGTAAGCAGGCCATACTGCGAAAAGTCAAAGGAGAATTGGGGTTGGCAGTTGAGGACACAAGTGTGAAAGGGCCCTGGATAGGATTGGAAGAGCTGGGAAAATTGTATAGAACCATGCCTGAAGGTGGAAACAAATGACAATGTCAAATTTTACCTGAGTTCTGTGCCGACCGAAAAACTTAAGTGACACTTAAGAAATCTCTCTACCCTTTGGTTTTTGGTTAATCACAAAGGACAACTTTGTCCTCGCATATTTTAAGGTATGACCCCTCACCACTGTTCCACATGACTCCCGTGAGAGTCGTGGATCACTCCCTTATCTACCTGCCTTTCTGAGAACCCAGGTCCCCTTTCTTTTCATTGAGATGGTCTTCATTAGTGAATGTTCTTCCCATTCAGTAACCAGAATATAATCATCTCCTTCACTGTGTGGTGCATTTTGTCTTTCCTGCAATAATATACACCTCTTCCAAAAGTACCAGTTGAATCTACAAAGCTTTATTCCCCAGTGGTATTGCCATCAGGGTAATCATAGTGTCCAAGTTTTAAAAGGAGAAAGAGAAAGGAGTAGGAGTAACTTAGGACCACTAAAATCTTCGTCTTCTCTGATAGAAGTTTCTTCTGAGTCTACCTTAAGAGATAGAAGTGTCCCAGGAGAGCTGCTTAGTTTGGGTCCTCACTCACCCCAATCTCTACAGGATGAATGTGAATAAGTAATGAGGGATGAGAGAAGGTTCTCAGCATGGAAGACGGTACAGTTTAATGTGGATTTCCTTTCTTCTACCCTCCTATAGGTCCTCCAGACTTAACTTCAGGGTAATGACTGCCAGTCTAGACAGTGGACTTAGTAGCACCTGCAGCTCACTCTTTTCCTGAAGGTGGAGGCAAATCCAGTTACTTTTACACTCAACCACTACTTTGAGTTTAACCTTGAGAGCAGGCCACTCCCCTGTGTTCTTAGCACCTCACCTTGGGGTGCAAATGCACTTCATTGTAGCCCCAGCTACAGAGATTATTATACTCATCAGCTTCATCATATTCTGTGTTACATCACTAATTTACTGTATTAAAGTAATTTTTTAAATAGGCAATATATATGCAAGACAAAAGTGCAAATATGTAAAACCATATACAGTTAAAATTAAGTTTCTCTTCCACCTCCAACTACTGGTCCTTATACTGCTCCCCACAGGCAAACACAGTTACCAAATGTATTATATTATGTGTTTTGGGCATTTACGCGATGGCTGTTTCTGTAAGTAAAAGAGAAAAATGTTATATATGTACATTATATATATGTTATATATAGTTTTCTATTCCCATATTTATATATAATATCTATGATATACTTTGTGAGGAAATACTATATATCAAATTATATTCTATTCTGTACTTTGCTTTTTCAATTTACCAATCAGTATGCATTAAGGATCCTTTCAGATCCATATATATAAAGCTACCCCATTATTTGTAAAAGCTACAAAAATCCATCAGATTATGTGCCATAAAATATTTAAGTAGTCCCCAATTGATGGACATATAGGTTGTTTCTGATCTTTTCAAACATAAAAACGGCACCTAGAATTTTCTTGTTCACACATAGTTCTTGAGTGTTTGCCTGTATATCTGTAGGATAAATATCTTGTGAAGGAATTTCCAAGCCAAAGAGTAAATGCATTTGTATTTCTGACAGGTATTGCTCGACTGCCTTCTGCAGGTGTTGCACAAATTTTCACTCCTTCCGCACTGTTTCCTCACGTCCAGAATGACACACTGTGGAATCAGCTTTGTAGTCTGAGTATACAAATAACTAAAATGTTATTTCTCTGTGTACAAAATTTTTATTTCTCTTGTTTTCAATAATTACCTTTTCTAATATCTTTGTCACCTTCTCAAATAGACTGTGGTGATCTTCAATGCCAGACTATTCCTCTCTACTCCTTCCCTCATTCCCTAGTACCTAGTACATGGCACTACATATGCAAGGTACTCGAAACAGTTTGATTGATTCATTGATCCTATCCCAAGCATTGATTAGGTATGTTAATCATTTGAGTCATTATGCCATACTTCTTTCTTTCCCAATTTCTAAAGTGGCCTCATTAGGAATAAGAACAGAAAATGGCTCTCACTTCCCTATCTTTGCTATTGATATTTGATGAGGAGTGTTTAGGTGGAGCAATAAATAAATATAAACTCAGTTTCACATGTCAATAGAATGAAGGAGGATGTATGTAAATGAACCTTTTGACAGGATGTAGGACTTAGAGTTTCTTTGCCTGGGAATTCTTCATTTGTGAAGCATGCTTTCCCCCAGGGAAGTAAAACAAGATTTGATTCAGTTTTTTTCCTAAATTAAATTAAATGAAATGGTCATATGATCCCCAAGGGGAGACATACTTCACATTCTGATGGGCTGATGGCTTACTCCAAAGCAAGTAACTTTGGAATAAATTGGAACTGTCTCTGATGAGACATGGGGGAGGAAATGAATTGATGTGCTGGTCTAATGAGCAATATTGTTAAAAACCCATTCCAAAGATCATGGTGTGTTCATGGCAGGTAGTTGAGTGTAATGTTCAACTGAGAAGAGTGTTAACTGCAGTAAACGTTGCTGGTGTTTGTTTGACTCTTTCTTCATCATTTGCCTATACCCTCTGGGGGCTAAATAATAGGTTGGAGAGAAGAATTCTTTAGTTTTAATCATAAGCTTACTAAAATGACATTTCTCCCGTTTCTTAATCAACATTGGGTTTTAATTTAGCAAATCAGTTAAGACAGGGAAGCTAAAGAGACTCCATGAAATAAAAGCTGTTTTTTTCCTTCCTCCTTTTCCTGCTTCTGTTCTTGCTAGGACCTACACCCCCACATTACAGTATGTCCTCCTTGTAAAAGGTCAAGGATTTAATGATTTCTTGGAGTCTTCCCAACACAATAGATAACAACTAAGGAGTGATGTTATCACTACATGTTATCATCTAGGTGATGTCATCATGAACAGTCTCCAAGACCACTGACTGCAAACACCTTGACCTCTGGCTCCAGGACATAGGGACTCATGGAGAACATTTGAGCACTAGTCCTGGATGCCTTAGAGAACATGTCCACCAGACCACAGTCCTCAACAAAAACTCCATACCCCCAAACAAAGATGCAGCTCATGCTCTTGTTCCTTTCTAAGTCTCCTAGGTACTCTGTCTGTATCTACTCTCTGTCTTCAATAAACTCTACTCTAACTCTTCTAAACTTGCATTTGACTTCCATTTTTCAGGAAGCTGAGAACCTTCTTGGCCAATCTTGAGGGATCCTCTCTGGGTCCTTGGATCTGGCCTGCCTGTATCAAATTATCTCATTCTGTTGAATTTCAGGTATTTTTCACTTCTAACCTTGTGTTGAAACTTTGTAATAATACTCACAAAGAATTTATAAAATGTTTATTGAGTGACTAGTCCTGTGTTATTTACTGTAAAAGCACAAGGTGAAAATAAAGACACTTTCTAGATCAAAAAACAAAAGAAGGAGTGTCTGAGTGGCTCAATCATTTAAGAGTCAGTTCAATCATTTAAATGTCAGACTTTGGCTTAGGTTATGATCTCACAGTTTGTGAGTTTGAGCCCCATGTTGCACTCTGTATTGACAGCTTGGAACTTGGAACCTGCTTCAGACTCTGTGTCTCCCTCTCTCTCTGCTCCTTCCCACTTACTCTCTCTCTCGCTCTCTCTCTCAAAAATAAATATTAAAAAAAGAAAAAGGGACATTATGAAACAAGTATGACCTTTATAAGGCAATAAATAATGTACCCAACTTTCCCACCCAGTTCCAGGTCCTGATTTCCTTGCTTCCAACCTTGATTTCCTTACTTATTTTTTTAATTTTTTAAGTTTATTTATTTATTTTGAAAGAGAGAACACGAACAGGGGAGGGGCAGAGAGGAATGGAGAGAGAGAATCCCAAGCAGGCTCCATACTGTCAGCGCAGAGCCTGACACTTGGCTCAAACTCACACAAGCTACAAGATCATGACCTGAGCCAAAACCAAGAGTCAGACTCTTAACTGACTGAGCCACCAAGGCACCCCGAGGCTTACTCTTTTTTTTAAAAAAAGATTTTTTTAAGGTTTCTCAATTTGAGAGAGAGACAAACAGACAGACAGAGATAGAGACAGAGTATGAGTGGGGCAGAGTAAAAGAGAGGGAGACACAGAATCTGAAGCAATCTCCAGGCTCTGAGCTATTAGCACAGCTGAAGTCACAGGCTTAACCGACTGAGCCACCCAGGAACCTCAATAAATGGCTATTCTTAATTGACTGACAATTATAACTCTTAGATAATGGTAGATTTATTCTGATTTTTTCTTTCTCTAATTGCTGTGCTCACTTAGTAGAGGAACCATCAACTGTAGTCCTCCATCACTAAAAGTAGCAGGCTTGAGTCTGAGACAACATTGAGAAAAGACTGTAATACACCAGGGTTACACTTTTTACATACGCCAAGAATTGTATATTGTATTTCACGAATAGAAGTTGTTCTATGGAATGGTGATTAAAAACATTAAATAGGAACTCTTGAACTGTGAGATCATGACCTGAGCCAAAATCAAGAGTTGGGTGCTCAACTGACTGACCCACCTAGGCCACCCCAATTTTCCCCATTTACCCAGGCAGGATATAATAGAATCACACATATGTGATCACATCCTACCTCTTGCACTGAACTGTGTGGCCTCCAGCAAGCCAATTCACTTCTCTTGGCCTCGCCTTTCCTTTGTTGCTATTTGTAGATAAATAAGAAAGTTTCCCTCCCAGATCTGTTGTAAGGATTAGAAACAATGCATGCAAATCAGCAAGCACAATAGCAGGTGTGATGGAGATTTCAGACTTCGGAATTATCCCTTGGAATCCCCACTACTTTATGCACCTCAGTTAATCACTAGGTTTTTATTTGCCCTGTGATTCCCATTATCTTTTTCTTCCTTGGAACCCCTAGTTAGGCTTAGGCAAGTGATCTGTGGTTTCTTTCCCTTGCCCACTCTGTCCACTAGAATCAGAGTTTTCTTCCTCAAGTCCTCTTTTCAAAATGGCACAACACTGGCTTCCATTTCCAGCTTAAAAAAATAAAGGACTTAATGTTAAGTACCCATTATAACAGGGAGCCATCAGATATGTGTTTTATTCCTTCTTCCTCCCTTTCACATAGCTGTTCCCCAGCCACACTGGACTACTCACCACATGTCCAAATATTCTGTGTGCTTCTGCTTTTGGGTCTTTCCTCATTGCCATGTACCAACTGCTATCAGCCTTCAAACCCCACCTCCACTATAACTTCTAACCATTCACCTTACATTTCTGGTTCTGTAACTTTGTTCACACCCTTCTTAGACTACTCAGCACCCACTTCCTCTTCTTTTAAAAGTTTGTTTGTTTGTTTATTTGTTTCTTTATTTATTTGGGATGGGGGAGACAGGGAGAGAAAGAGGAGAGAGAGAATCCCAAGAAGTCTCCACTTTGTCAGTGTGGAGCCCAATGCCGGACTCAAACTCACAAACTGTGAGATCGTGACATGAGCTGAAATCAAGAGTAGGACGCTTAACAGACTGAGCCACCCAGGTGCCCCTCACTTCTTTTAAATTGTAGCTGTTTCATGCCATTCTTCATTTCTGGATGATATTAAATTTCACTGAAGGCAGAGGATGGATTTTTTTGTGTCCCAAGACTGTATTTGCTTGGAATGCAGTGTGACACAGTGGCTAATAAGAAATGTTGCATCCAACTGCCTGAACTTCCATTCCAACTCTACCTTTTATTTTCTGTGTTGAACAAATCTGTTATCTCTAGCTCAGTTTCCTTAATTCCATTCATTAATTTATTTATTCATGTATTTGACAAATAAATGATTAAATAATTCATTCAAAAAATTCCAAAAAGGTAATTTAGACAGCTATTATGTGCTCAGAGTCCAGTGGTGAACAGACTTTATGGGCTTGGGACCCATGTATCCACATAGGCCTTGAGCTGAGAAGGGCCTCATACTTGACTTAATGTCCTGTTACCATCATCTGGAAATTCTTTTTTTTTTTTTTTTTTAATATTTGTATTTATTTCTAGGAGAGAGAGAGAGAGAGAGACAACATGAGCAGGAGAGGGTCAGAGAGAGAGGGAGACACAGACTCCGAAATAGGCTCCAGGCTCTGAGCTGGCGGTCAGCACAGAGCCCGATGCGGGGCTCGAACCCACGAACTGCGAGATCATGACCTAAGCGAAAGTCGGACGCTTAACCGACTAAGCCACCCAGGCGCCCCCATCATCTGGAAATTCTTAATAAATTTTTAACAAGAGGCCCATATTTTCATTTTCCCCTTGGCTCTGAAAATTACATAGCCAGTCCTGATGGTGAGTAAAATAAACATGGTCCCTGCTTTCGTGGTGAGACAGAACATAAAGAAGCAAATTTAGGAAGTGAAAAAGAGAAATATCAGTGATAAATGCTATGAATTCCTAGGTGGCAACTTTAAATTTGGTGATTGGGGAAACCCTCTTAAGTTTACATGTAAAGCTGAGATTGGAATGATAAAACTTACACTGTGTGCTAAAGAACATTCCTGGAAAAGGACACAACATGTGCTAAGATGTTAAGGCAGGAATGAAATAGAGGGTTTACAAAACATTGTTCTTGGGACAGAAAGAGCAAGGAAGAGAGTGATTAAGTCTAAAAATTAGTCTGGCCCAGATCATTAAGGCCAGAATACGGGGTTTGCATTTTATTCCAAATGTGATAGGAAGCCATTATAGGGTTTATAGAGAGGACATTAAATTTGATTTATATTTTAAATATAATATTTTTACATTATAGTAAGACAGAAATGGAGCAGGCATCTCAGGAAGAAGACTACCAAACAAGTCTAGACAAGCAATAATGGTGGATTGAACCAGGCTGGTACCCAAGAGGCTGGAGGGAAGTGGCCATATTTAGGATATATTTTGGAGACAGAGTTGGTAGGATTTCTGATAGATTGAATGTGGGGAATGATAGAAAGAGAAATATCAATGACAGTACCTATATAGTCCGTAATGATGTCATTTATTGAAAGATGGGAGCTGGGCAAAAATAATTTTACAGGGTGTATACTGTGTGTTCTTGCACATCAATGTGGGAAAGTTAAGAGGGAAGACAGATATTACCACCAAAAAGCAGAGATAACAGCACACACTACATGGAATTATTGTACATATTCAGTGAGATGATACATGTAAAGAATTGTGCCCCATGCCTACCACAGAGAGGTGCTCAATATATGCTACTAATGCACTATTTCTGAAATGCATAGCCAAGTGTAATTGCACTTGTAATTCAGAGAACTTCATAGTAGTAACAGCATGTCTGAGAGGTCTGCAGGATTACCTAAATGTATGGCTACAAAAATTTTAAATAGGGAAAGGGATAAAGAAGTAAGACTTATCCCTCTCTTTAAACAAATCAGTTTTTCTCAATAATACCTCCATATTTTGATGGTTTCTTTTTTAGGAGTCTCTCTCAGAATATAGGAGCCAAAGACCCAATGAGGGAAATAATACAAAATAAAGACATGTATGCAGCAAGGAGAAAGTACACACTTTACACTATGAGCAAACAAGTTATTGACAAGTACTCCTTCAAATATTCTATAATTGACAACTGATTCATATTCCTACCCTTATTCCCCATTAGTAGGATCTGGCTTTATTTTGGAAGCTGCAGTATTCTTATTGTGAAAATGGAAACAGGATTTATTTTTTTTTAATGTTTATTTATTTTGAGAAAGAGAAGAAGGGACGGAGAGGGAGGGAGAGAACAAATCCCAAGCAGGCTTCCTGCTGTCAACCTGGAGCCTGATGCGGGGCTCCAACCCATGAAACCACGAGATCATGATTTGAGCCAAAATCAAGAGTTGGACTCTTCCCCAACTGAGCCACCCAGGCACCCCTGGAAATAGAATTTAATATTTAACATGTTCTCTGTTTTAAATGTCCTTCTAGTATTCTGTATGTATAAAGCTGTTGTTACCCCCACAGGGAGTCCTGGCTCTTGAAAAAGCTGTTTTAACTTGTCATTGGTTGGTTAGTGTGACAGAGAGCAGTCAGTCAGAACTGGACTTGCTGGTTAGGCTGCAGACATCTAAATCACTTTCAGTGTATCTTTTTCTCTCTTATTCTTCATCTTAGAATGCAGAAAGTACACCTTGAAGAATTTTAAATAGCATAAATCATATATTATGGTACATGTAATCATCTGTTGTCTAGCATCAAGATTACTGACGGCTATATTAAAATATTTTTTGAAGTTTTGTCCTTGAATAGTATCTAAGTATTGAAGTAATGAACATATTCCCAAGTGTAGTCTTATTTGCTAGGTAATATGTGAGCACATTTCGGAACACAAAGCAGTGCAAAGAGAAACCTGAGTGGAGGTGAGAGAGGCAGCTATGGCATTGCCACAGATTTGTTCCTTTGGCCTTGAGTCTTTTAAGATCTCTCAAACGGATGCAAAACCATGTGGCCTTACTAGCACTCCTGTACCCAGGTGAAGGTTAAAATACAAAACAAAACAAAATAGTTTTGGTGAGTACAATTTGCAATGATACAGTGTCAGACAGCAGAAGGAATGATTATAAATAACATTTCTGCTGCCCTAAGTCCCTCTCAGGGTCTCTCCAAATTCACCCTCTGCTGACTATAGTTGCTACAAAGCATTTTCTGTGCAACATACTCACTAGAGTCCTCTGCATTGTCTCAATTCTATTGCTCTGCATAGGAAACTAAAAATACATATCTGGTAGATTTGTGTTACGCTAGATGATCATTTAAATGTTCAGATCGGAACCCCTGGAATTTTCCATCTGCCTTTCGTCTGCTGGGCTGGTTCTGGAAGGGCACTGCTGAGAGCTTCCCTGCGGGTTGGCTTTGCCTGTGGGTGTGATTGAAAATCTGTAGCTAACACTTGGAGAAACAGGGTAAGGGGATAGTTAATAAAGGACAAAAATAGAGATCAAAAAGATATAAACACACATCGCAGTTTGATCTCAATATCATTTTTTAAATAATACATTTGCACATTTTCAAGATCAGCCTCTCTGGGGTTTCTTGCAGGGGACAGAATATTCTTGCAAGTTGCAGGGAGGTTGATCTAGTTTGAAAGAAAAGGGTAGAGGTGGCAAATTGCCAATTAGATCACAGGTGGGGACAGGAATGGGAGGGTAGAGATGGATGGCTCTAACATCAAGAAATTCATGCTGGTGACAGAGAGAGGGCGAAGACACGTTTTAGGCCCGGGAAAAGGAAGGCAAGGCAAACACAGGAGGTGAAGCAAATTACACACATGCTTTTTGTTTTCGCTTACAAAAGGAGCCCCTACCCCCAAACATGGAGATCATTATACAGAATGTCCAAGGCAAATTAAGGAAAATAATTATCGTAGCTGATGAAGCAGAAACCCTATTAGAGCTAAATGCTACTTCACAGCACTCAGTGGTGGAGGTTTTGAACTAAATGCATTTTTCAGCATCTTTAGTATAGTATATTAAATTAAGTTTTTAAACACTTTTCTCCTCCCCTTTATTTTCCTTACCTCCCTCCTCCCCTTTCTTCTGTCTCTCAGGCAGGTGGTGCAGAGTTGGAGGTCTGCTGCAACAAGAAATCCCTTATTTCCTGACTCCTTTCTGTCTAAGATGAAAAGTAAATAAAAACTTAGAGGGGTAATTAATGGTGTAGGGCTGAGCTTGAAGTGACAAGGAGTGACCTGTCACCACAGAAAATGGGGCAGAGAAGAGGCTATTGAGAAGCAGAGAGAATCCTTAAGTTTGTCTGGCTTTTTGTGTTGTGTTGCTGTCACTTAAGGAACCTCTTGCATCCTGAAATAGATTTCCTTTATCCCATGTTCCCGTCCCATCTCAGAAAATAGGTCTAGGATGTGAGGCAATTTCTATTGATTTGGGATGTGTGTGTCTCTATGATTTCTTAGCTAACATCGTACTTTTTTTAAATTGATGTTTGTTAGGTGCATTTTTCGGTATTATACTTAGAGTCTTTAAATCCATAAGTTATATAGGTCTCTAATGAGACAACAGCATTGCCAAGTATAGGGAATTGAGTCTTTCATTGCCTGTATATCCCATGACACTCCAGCAGTATTTGCCTTTTTGACCATATGACAGATACATATTATATATAGAAAGGAGTAAATTACTTTGAATATTTTTTTTTTCTAGAAAAGTTTCTGGCCCCAAGGAAACCCTAGGGATGCTCATTTCCATAATGGATCAAAGTCAGTCTTCTTCAGCACTGTTCAGGCTTTATGGTGTCCAGTCTTCTATTAGATTAAGTACAGCATTTCTGGTTTCACCTCATCCAAGAAAAGACATGGGTTCCAGGTGGGCTTTCCCTTCCCTGATGGACTCCTGTTCTCTCTATCTAGTACCCGTTGTCCGGGACATCTGTTCATACACAGAACTGTTGACAGGTGGGCAGAAATGATGTTGTAACACTTCAATTTCTCGTTTCACAGTCTTTATCAAAGGTTTACACTTTGATACTTAATAAGTCTCTGATAATAATGTTGATCAAAAATGGGCTTTAGATTAGTAACCTAACGAAGATGGGGCAGTACGTTTGCTAATAGACCTCAGTTCCTCTCAGTCCTCCAACAGGATCTGTTAAAGATTTTTGCATCTGTCGCAGCAAGTGCTTACCACCCAACACTTCAGAGAAATATGGGACAACACTTTGTCTACAGACATCAATGCCTATTTGTTCGCTGCCACTTAGCTATGAGATCACGAGGAAATGAGAGTCCAACTTCAATCATCACTGAGATCAGATGAGAATAACTGTAGCTCTCCTGAATTCCATAGTGTTCACAGTGGAGGCTTTCTCTGTGCCAGTCTGTCCATCAGTACTTTACGTGTATGGATGGATGGATTTCTCACCAGAACCTAATGTGGCTGATACTATTGTTTTCCCATTTTACTGATAAGAAAAATGAAGCTAGAGAGGTTAAAGAACCTTTCCTAGGTCCCAGAGCTGATAGACAGCCAAGCTGGAATTTAGTGAGAGAGTGTGGGTGGCTCCAGTGCCCCGGATTTTAACCCATACACAGCCTCTTGTAGATTGTTTGTTGCAAGGATCAAAATCAGCATGATATGAAGAGCTTCTATAAGATATCTGAATTTTAAAAATGGTAGGAAGAATTTTGAGATTACTTTAAAAATTGAAAAGGCCTTTCACCAATTGGCCCATGTTACAATTCTTTCTTTTTTATTTTTTAATTTTACTTTTATTTTTTTGAGACGGGGAGGGGGTTGGGGCAAAGAGAGGGAGAGAGGGAGAAAGAGAGAATCTCAAGCAGGCTCCATGCTCAGCATGAAGCCCAACACAGGGCTCGATCCCATGACTCTGGGAACATGACCTGAGCCAAAATCAAGAGTAGGGTGCTCAAGTGATTGAGCCACCCAGGGGTCCCCCATGTTACATTTCTATTCCCTCTGCCCCTCACTTGGTTACTAGCTGAGAACCTCAGACTTTCCCCTCACCATGAGCAGAGATACGTGGTGGCAACCTCCCATGCGTTATTCAGCCCATTACCTCCTGAAGATTGGCTGTGGTTGTTTTTAGGGATGACATATTTCTCTCTGTCCTCTGTAGTGAGCCAAGAGAACTGACTCCGAAAAGGAGTTTCAAGCTCTGTGTGTAGTAGTGTTTAAAATGCAAGATCCCCGTCTGGGAGAGAAATGACTTGAAGAGCCTTAATGCAAACCTCCATTCTGCTCCCCCAGCAGCTGTGAGGCTGGCAGACCCCATAGGCAGAGGAGGGATGCGCAGGGGCCATGATGATACATATTCAGGAGCAAGGAAGACTTGATTCTGCACCTTGCTGGTTACAGCTGCCAGATTGTGAGCGATCAATAGAGAACTTTGCTAATGATGTGGAATTCACTTCTGGCATGCTCTGCACAAATACATATGCAATATATTATTAGTGCCCTCAACTACAGGCCTGTCCAGATGTGACTTAATTCAAAGACTGATTATCTTTTCCTCTTTTACCTTCATAAGTGGAACATTGTTGATCAGATTCTGCTTTTCATAAAAATGGCAAACCATGCAGTATTTCTCTGAAAAAAATTTCTTTTGACAGCAGACATCAGAAAATCACAAGGTGGAGGTAATGAATTGACAGTAGACGTTAGGGTTGCCCAGAGGAAAGCATGGTCCTGGAGTACACATTTTTAAGAATCATGAAGTGGGGTGGATTATCTTTGGAAATTATTAGAGAAGCTGTATTTATATAGATTCCTGTCCAAAAGATGAATCCAGTCATCATCCCATAGACAAATGTGGGGTCTTAATGGCAAACGTTGATTTAATATTCAAGTCTGAGTATTGCAGTAAAAAGGCTGAATTGCATTAGAAGAGCCGGACTAGAACTGGGCAGACACAGAAACCTAATACCACAGCAAATAAATCTGGCAGGACAATTTAAAGCTGAAAAGAAATAGAAAGATAAATGATGTCATAAAAGATTCACAGGGGCGTTTTTAACTGAACTGCTAAATATTTTAAAACAGAATGGCCAAGGCCATTTTGTATTAGAAACCCAAATGAGTGGCTCTCTCAATTTATTAAATTTAGTTCCCTCAGTGTTTATCAAGTCTGTTCTGTCAGAAAGGTACTGTAGTAGACACTGGATATATCAGAATATTATCCAAAGAGATTACTGACTAGGAAGGAGGAGAAGGCAAGTAGCTCCAACAATTTAATTGAATACCATAATAAATTAGGAAAAGGAATATGCTAGTGAGAATCTTGCATTGTCACTTCTGTAGATACATTGTAAAAGAAAGTTCTAGAGATGTCGCCTCCTGTCAAGTTTCTATGCCTTTTGTTAAATGATCCCAGTGTTCTGGCTACAATCAACAACACAGCTCTAGCCCAGGATGCTTATATATTGGCCACCATGAAGAGACTGGTGACTCCTCAAGTAGCCTTTCCCTATTGGACAAGCCATGCTATCAGATCACCTCTTTAGACGGAGCATTGGGTTCAAGAGAGAGAAGAGGATAACAGTAGAAGCACATGCAAATGGCAGGAATCATTTCTGAGAAACCGACTCCTTGCAACGAACTTGGGCCCGATTTTGGTTGCTGTGGAGTTCCATCTTATGAGCCAAGGCTCTCATCTTTACAGAAAAACAGAACCTTCCAAGAAAATGTACACTGCATTTGGACCCAGATCAGACAATATGAAAAGAAACTGAAATGATAATAAACAGTCACTTTTAGCTTTAAAGGAAGCTGCAATGGGGAACATAGAGTTTTTAAAGACCCTTTTGGAATTTGCTGACTGAAGATTTGGTTGATATGCTCAAGGCCATTGCTAATGAAAAGAAAAGAAAAGAAATAAACAAAAACACACATGCAAGAGGATCCCAAACTCACAGTAGTTTTTTCTTTTAATTGAATATTTACAAACTTTTAAAAACTGGGAGACTGGTTTTTTTAAAAAATATTTATCTAATTTTTTGAGAAAGAGAGCAAGCAGAGGGACAGAGGAGGGTGGAACAGAGGAGCCAAAGTGGGCTCTGCACTGATAGCAGTGAGCCCGATGCAGGGCTTGAACTCACAAACTGTGAGAGTTGGACACTCAACTGATTGAACCATCTTGGCACTGGGAGACTGTTTTTTAAAAATAGATCAAACTTTTGACAGGCAAAGTTTGAGGTATTATCAGGACCAGGCATGAGCTGAATAAATCACTGATGAATGTGAGAAAATGAACATGCTTCCTTACACTTTAGCTACACCTCCAGTCACTTCATGTGTTGGCCTGTTTTTCTGTTTTGAGGGTATCAGCACCAATGGACTTGAGCACAGCTGAAGGACTGGGGATGCTCTGATGGGTGAGAAAGAGGCCCCACAGGCCCAAAGATAGCATAATTCCATCTTCTCACTGGAGAGGTTATCTTGTGTGTTAAGGCAAATGGAAATATGCTTGGCAAGACATTTTGGTTTGGTTTTCTATTTAGTGAGAATTTTGTTCTTAGGTCCATGGAGCCCATCAGCTGGCTAAGCATGGTGGTGGATGGGAGTTGAGGGGGTAGATTGTGTAGGCTTCTGATGGTCTGGGAGACCAGGACGGTGGGGGAGAGATCATACACCAAGGGTGCTGTGTGGCGATTGCTTGGGGCCTTGTTTGTCTGGAATTTCATGGTAGAAGAAAAGAGCTAAAAGAAGTACAAGAGAGTTGAACACAAGTTTTACTCATTTTTTCTGATTATGTGCATATGTTCAATTGTCGTAAATGTGCATATAAGATCAGTGTCTGTCTGCTTATAATAATCCACCCTTTTATCCAATTCTGTTCAGACTTTGAAACCATGTGTATTTGTATTTCCTTCCCAGCCACTCAAAATCTGCTGTCAGGGGAGAACCTTAGAAGAGTAGTTCATATTTGAATGTGAACTATTTACAGCTGAAACGGTGTTCCTTTCTGGGCCTGTCTATAACCAAAAGGGCACAAATTCTAAGATAAAGGAGTATATTTCTTTTTTTTTTTAATTTTTAATGGTTATTTATTTTTGAGAGAAAGAGACACATACACACACACAGAGTATGAGCCAGGGAGGGGCAGAGGGAGAGGAAGACACAGAATCCAAAGCAGGGTCCAGGCTCTGAGCTGTCAGCACAGAGCCTGATGTGGGGCTCGAATTCACAAACCATTGAGACCATGACCTGAATCGAAGTTGGACACTTAACTGACTGAGTCACCCAGGCACCTCGAGAATGTTTCTAACCATACAAAAATATTGAAAGAGGAGCTTTGAAAGTGATAATATCCTCCCAGGTGCCTCAGATCAGCTCCCAATATTAGGTTGCTCCACTTGTGTAGGGCCATGCTGATCTGAGGTTGAGACCCTCTCTGCTCTCCTTAGGTGCCATCTCCCTACTTATTGGAGGGAGACTGGCAGGCCAGGACTAAAGAATTTGGTCTATATCTTGATTTAGTCTATGCTTAAAATTATGTATACAATAAGGAAAAGTCCTGGCACATAACAGTATATTTTGTAATAAAAATATCATTTGAAACACTCAATTAAATCTGTCAATTGACTAGATGTATTACAATTTTGGATTTGAATGTTGATGAATGAAGAAAAGTCAAAAGAAAGATAAGAAGCTTAAGGAGGCAAAGTGAGGTGTGATGGTTAGACATTAGAAGGAAAATCATTTCTAGGCTTCATCGTGGGATAAGAACTCACTTTTCTACATCTTTATTCTGATTTATATAAAATCAGATTCAGAGTTATGCACAGAGGTTCTACAAAGTCTTCTATTGGCCGGGTAATGCAAAAAGAAAGAAGGAAGGAAAGAAAGAGGGAAGAGGATGGGAAGAAATGAGTAGAAAAGAAAATCAAGGATGTTTATAAGATTCTCCAAACTGAAACACAGAAATAAACTCGCACATCAGGTAATCACACGCAGCAAATTTTAAAATTGAAAAATGTCATCCTCAGTGACACACAGAATTTAATTTTTTGAATTTCTTATAATTTTATAGGCAAGTATAGGCAGTTACCCTTTGATTCTCCAGGTTATACTGAGAATGCAAAGGCTAACTGTCCTGCAAAAAAATCTGGTAAGTGAAATAATCACTGTAATATCTCCAAAGGCTCCTCAGAAACAACTAATCTCTTGGGCCTATACCTTCCAAGTCACATTTAAAAATTATGTAGATATATCATAAAAAATAACACTATGATTGTAATCATTTATAGTTCTCCAATAAAGAGTTGCCTTTTCAAAGCTGCTTCATATCCAAGAGATCTTGATTACTCCTTGTTTCTCTCATATTATTATTTCTTGTCCCTAAAAGTAATTCTAGAAGATTACAAAAATACAAGAAAATAGAGAAAATTTTAAACTACCTGATCTTTATTCTACCACACTAAATTCTTCCATTTAAAAAAAAAATCCCAATTAGTGAGCTATATTTATGTTTGTTTTGTTTCGTTTTTTCACTCAAGATGCTAAATAAGTTATACATAAACTTGTTTCTCAGCCATTACAGAGTGTGGGTGATAAGCTCCTCCCTGACTCTGATGTCTTAAATGCTGTGAAATAAGGTCAAAAAAATATTCGTCTTCCTTAAGCCATAACATTTAAGACCCTGAATGAAAGGGCCTATACTCATGTTCTGTCATGGTGACTAGTTCTGGAAAAGCTTAACTAAAACCAGACTGGAGGAATCCAGTCAGTGCCTTCCATGTTCTCAGTGTTCCCATGAAACCAAGAAATCTGAGCACTTAGAGAATGCAGCATTCAGATAAGGCTCTTCCAACTGATGGAGCCAGAGATTAATGACTTTGATTTAAATAATTTGAAACATCTCTAAGAAGTGACTTTCTTCTCTAAATCAGAATGTGGCAGACATGTAGAACCCCCATGCTGAATGTTCATGTATCCATCCCCCATGATAGAGAGTGTCTGGGCATGTACCATCCCTGGAAAGCCAAATGTGGCTAGGGGAAGCTAGAGCTGAGCCACTTACCAAGTCTCTCCTGCTGAGTAAGGTTTTCTCTTCTCTCTTAGAGTTTCTACCTAAGAGGCCCAGGAGACCAGAGGCACAACTTAGAAGACAGAGAGGTTCCTTTACTTCTGGGCAATTCAAGACACTGGCCCTAAAGCAGAAATCAATGTTTAAGAAGCTATAGTAGGTAGCGGGCTAGTTCTCCATCCCTACTGACCTTGTGCTACTTAAGCAACACTTTTTATAATATTTAAAAATATTTATTTATTGACTTTTTTGAGAGAGAGAGAGAAAGAGAAAGCACAAGCAGGGGGAGGGGCAGAGAGAGAGATGAGAGAGAATCCCAAGCAGACTCCACACTGACAACACAGAGCCCTATGTGGGGGTTCAAACTCACCAACGATGAGATCATGACCTGAGCTGAAATCAAGAGTCAGACTCTTAACCAACCGAACTACCCAGGCACCCCTGCTTAAGCAAGTCTTATAGCCATGGTCATGGAACCTATAATAATTTGCTGGCCTTTACCTAAGAATGACCAGTGCCACCATGTTGCACAATTCCAGAGGGTCTCCATTCCCCCTATGACCAGAATAACCACTGCTACTGGGGATTATACAATCCATGAGTCAGATGCTAAACTCATGCGGGCTTTTCCCCCTACATATTTTAAGAACTTCAAGGCTTCAGTTATTTATTACCAAAGGCTATCACATTTTTCCTTTTAATTAAGTATGCTATTATAAATGGCATAATATTTGTGAATAAAAGAAGGTATATTTTAATAGAAAATATATAATTTGGAGGAAAATAAGGATGATAGGAAAAATATGTAATGATTTATCATCTGAAGTCCAAAACTACAAAAAAAAAAAATAACAAAAAACCCAACCCCAAACAGATATTGAATGACTGTCTTCATCCAAAGTGTCAAGAAACTAAAGAGTAAATAAGTAACTGGCAGAAAATTATTTATGATCTAAACACAAAGACAGATGTCTTTCTCTTTCTGGGAAGGATAACTATCCTCCTCTGTAAAATATTCTTTCCTTGTTTCTCTCCTCAGGAAGGTGTTACATCCTGTGATAATTCCACCTCCCACAGTCTCCTGTCCTTAGTCTTTAAATTTTTCTTCCAAATTCACATGTGACTCCCATGGAGTCAAGTCAGAAGTTTGCACAGATGAAAAAATACTTCAGCAGACTCCCAAGAATATGCAAGTTTTTACTAAATATTTTTCAGTTGATGGTATCCATATCTGACTCCACATTCTCTAGAGAGACAGGCTGCGGGTGGTATTTGCCAGGAATCGCTGCTTGAACAAACAAAATCTGTTTATAAGGGAGCTCACCACAAGGATTTGATCTCAGAAGGTCCTTATCTTTTCCACACATTTCCTCTAACACAGAACTTTGTGGAATTTGCAACTTTTAGACATAAGGGAAACACAGTTTTGCTACATAGTACACTGGAAATAGCAGTGGACTTTGAGTCAAGTGGGAAAGAGTATATATTAGGTTTGGCATTACAACTCTAAAATGGCTTATTCAAATGTGTGTATTTTCATGACAACAAATGGCAGTGCCACACACGAGGCTTCCGAACAACATAAACGTCACTTTTTTTTTTAGCAAATCATGTGATAGGACTTGAAAAAGAACTGAGATATAGAGAGAGGAAGACAGAGAGAGGAAGAAAGAGAAGAGAGTGCTAAATTAATGAGAACCAATTTATTCCATTTGCCTGCAAATACAGAGAACTGTTGGATATCATCTAAGGGGTCTAAGTTTTTCTAGGATCTTTTCTATTTCTTTGGAACAGAATACCCTAAGCTATTCATCTGCCTCTTGGGGACTGCAGACAGTTCACCTGTTCAGTCTGCATTTATTCTACTTCTCCAATTTCCATGGTATGATGTTATGAACAATGCTAGGTTGCTCTTGCCCTCAGCAACTTTGGACTTGCCTGGCTCTTGGTGTAGGGCAAGAAGAGCTCAGCACGCAAGCTGCCCCTTTCACAGGGGCAGAATCTCCCCACACCAAGCAGGAGCTTGAGAAGGAGGGATTACCCTCTCTCTCGATCTGTTTACACAGTATTTGTCCCATATGTATTCCTGGAATCTTCAAGGCAGGTTCTGGGGCTCTGTAAATCACTGAGCCACATCCATTCTTATGGAAATGCAGTGATTCCGCTGAGTACCTGGTCACTTCCCCCAGCTGTCACTTCCTCTTGACAGAGACTGAAAAACCTCATCAGACTGGGCCCTCACTTGAATTTGGATGGAATTAAATTACTTTGGTCCAGACAATATGTGTTCATGCTGCCAGTGGATGCAACCCCTCAAAACTAGCTTGGGAACATACAGACTGAGATAGTGAACTTCTACATATTTCCCCCCCTTTGCAATTCCCCTCCCATGCTGCTGGGGGGTGCACAGGAACAGAAGTTAAAAAAGAGGTAAAGATTTTCACTTTATTTTCATGTATTTTCCAAGTAAGCACCTAGCCTAGTATTTACAATTGTCATCTAGAGGCCACCTCCAGCTTAGTGCAGAGAATACACCACCTAACAAACTCTCTCTGGCCACCAGCACCATGGCCTTTCATGACTAGGTTGCTGGAGTCTCTTAAGATGTCTGTCAGTTTGAGAAGCAACAAAATCTTTTCTCTGCCTGCAAGGGAAGTTTGGGTGTGTACATATCTTGTGGTTTGTTCTTACAGAATCCCAAATTCTGCAAAACCAACATTGTGGCAGGCAGTCCTGTGAAGACATTTCAGGCCTTTTCTGTCAGGAAAATGCTCCTGTGCCAAGAAATGGTGGCAGAGAACAAGAGTAAAGACAACTGAAATGGGCTTTGTCTTTTGAGCTAGAGCCAGACCTTTCCTCTAAACAGAAGAGAAGGTGGCTGTATCCACAGCCTGAGAGCAGAAAAAAAAAGAAGTTGCATAAAATCTAAATTATGCAACATGAATAAATTCTAGAAATCTGCTGTGCAACATTGTGCCTGTAGTTAACAATATTGTTTTGGACACTTAAAAATTTGTTGAGGGTAGATTCCATGTTTTCATTTTAATGTTTTTTTTAAATTTATTTTTGAGAAAGAGCGAGAGAGAGCATGAGCAAGGGAGGGGCAGAGAGAGGGAGAAACACAGAATCTGAAGCAGAGTCTAGCCTCTGAACTGTCAGCACAGAGCCCAATGCGGGGCTCAAACTCACAAACTGTGAGATCATGACCCTAGCCGGACACTCAACCGACAGAGCCACCCAGGCGACCAAGGATAGATTTCATGTTAAGTGGTCTTACCACAATAAAAAAGAAAATAAAGGTTGTGGCATGCCAATGGCATCTGAAATACCCTCTATCCCAATAATCACATATCTTCCACAGGCTGGCCTAGGACATACTGCCTACACTGTGGAAGTCCTCCTTTTGATGTATAGTACCAAGACCATATCCCTATGAAGGAGAGGGAAATGTTGGAAAGCATTACTTGTTTTTGGAGTTTATCCTGTCTGGGAACTAGGCTGCTGCCACTCTGAGGGAGGGCCCTGCTATGGGTATGTGTGGCAAGTAAGGCAGGCTCTCATCGGCAATCATCTTCTAGTCCTGATTGTCTAGATGCTAACAGTTGTCATCACAAGACAAAGGTGTGCCTGAATATCACTTTGTTTCAAATAGATCACGTTATTATATTTTAGAAACCAGCTTGATAGACTGGTAGAAACATTAGCCACAGTCTTTTGGGATCCACTCCCCAGGACCCTCACTTCCTAGAGTTGAACCAGGTTTCAGTGAGAGTGAAGAATATTTTTTGGTTGAATGGGGGTCTGGTTTTTAGACATTGATCCACAGAGGTCGCTACTGAGATGTTTCTTATACTTTGTCCTCCTAGAAATCTGCCCAGGAAGTTTAGAGTTCTTCTCACTGAAACCCAACCATACCCTTTCTCAGGCCCTTGCCCCCTGCCTTACTCCACTATGTGTCCTTTGACTTATGGCTCCTTCACACAGGGAGGTCATTTCTCAAGCCTTATGATTGGGGCTGCTTGTGTGAGAAGACATCTGCCTTTATTTTAGCAGGTCTTTTCATTTTATTCCCTGAACACAGAGATAGCTATCTCCCTGAATAAGAAAAAACGGAAAACCAAAAATATAAAAAGCCATAAAGAAGATGTGAAAGCGAAAATATATATATATATGTAATTTCATCACTGGAGCCTCCATGTCTGTTGCTGTAGGTTGTTAATTGTAAACTGGCCGCGGACCAAGAGGATGAGTGTGAAGTAAAATCCAGACAGACCTTAGCTTGCCGAACCATCCTGCATCCACTGAGAAGGAATGTCATTTTCTAATTCATACGAGATACCTTATGAAATAGCAGTGGCCTTGATAAGCATATGTACATATTATCAGGAATTCCTGCAAGTTGAGAGTAATTTTCCATTCCTGCCAGCTCTGTCAACACACAGCCGACTCCTTGGGTCTATGATCCATTCTCTCTTCTGAGCCTAGGTACGATGTATAAAGGATGGTGATTTTACACCTTGCATAGTGTACACAGTTTGGTCCTGGATGTAACTTTTGGAGATCTCCATTTGTAGAAAAGATATTCTGACGTATCAGGGAAACGGAAGGTCATGAGGAAAGGCAAAGGCCACATTTTATCTTAAGAAATGCTTTTCTATGTGGTGAAACAGCAAACAAGAAAGTAGGCTTGGAAAAGGAATGTTCTCAAAAAATGACAACAACAGCTCCAGCTTTAATTCACTCTTCTGACTCTGACAATAAAGTGACAAATGAAATCAGTGACTGTCCTGGAATACCTACTGCTTTGGTGGTTAAAGAATGTGGCCCTACACTCCAACTGAAATCATTGGAGAAAATGGTCTTCTTACCAATCATTCACTTATATATTGAATTCTGTATTTAGATATGAAACACTTGATCTAAAGATTTTACCAAATGCAAATACTTACAAAGAGTAGGCAAGTGACAAAAGTATATGGTGACCACGTATATACAGTGTGGAGTGGTAGGGACATGGGAAAACTAGGGAGGCATCCCTGGTCTAAAAACATTCAACAAATAACGTTCAACATGATGTCTGCCAGTACTAAGGTAGATTTGAGCCATCTTTATAAAATTTTTGAGAAGATATTAAGATAGCAGGCAGAAACAAACAGAACTATGTACATCTACTGTTATCAGGCACCATAACAATCTAGCTTCTTTTCATTTCCTAAGTGGGTAAGGGAGGCTCCAAGGTGTTATATACATTGTCTACGTTTACATTCTTAGAATAAGGCAAAGCACGAAGTCAATCACAAAATTAATATTCTTCCAATAAGAGTGTCATTTTACACCAAAGGACTGCCTTCTTTGAAGATCTGATCTCACTGAAGAGTGAACTATACACAGGAAAAGGTGGTCCAGTTGGGTGATGTTGACAGAAGACCAGAGATCAACAAGCTACTATAAATTTCAGTGAGTAAAAATGGTTTTACTTCTTTTCCAATATTAGGAGGTAATTGCATGAGAAACACTGAATGGACTAGAGATTCTATGGACTAGAGTACCATAGTAATGGTACTATTACTAAAAGCTTGTATTTGAGAGAATAAAGAGATAAGGTGGGTTAAGCAAAGTATATTGACTAAAAGATGGAAGAAACAAACTACATGTGATCTTTACTATAAGATAAATTTAAGAAATGGTTGTTATTTCCAATCCATGAATAAAACCATAATTTGCTTCATCACTTCCAGCTTTAAAGCTATGACTCTGTTATTCTACCCACTAATGTTTCAGTAGGTAAACCATCCATAACTGTATAAAATGAGCTGTTTTCTGGTCAATATGGATACTTAATTCTAGGTAATGTCAATGGGGGGAGAAGTGAAGTAACAGAAGAAACTGGAAGGAATTCTGATTTTTGGAAAGCATTTGCCAGTGTTTCATGGAATCTTATGGAAGAAATTAATTCAAATTGGCTTGGATATGAGCCTTGTCATGTGCATCAAAGACTCTCAGAAGAGTCGAAACCAATAATGATAAACAAGACTGTATCTTGCTGCGAGGAGGTGGCTATTACTGTGCCAAAGACTACATTTTCTGAACAGCAGTAATCAGTTAATTGCTCTAGTGTGTACCACACCATGGGAATCACTTTCAGAGTTAGATTGCACAGGATTTCACAACTTGGAGGATTACAAATCAGGGAGAGACATTATTTTGTTTGTTTTTTTTATTTTTTAAGGATTGAATACTACTTAGCTAGCTTTGCA
Organism: Crocuta crocuta; assembly: GCF_008692635.1. Classification (NCBI taxonomy): domain Eukaryota; kingdom Metazoa; phylum Chordata; class Mammalia; order Carnivora; family Hyaenidae; genus Crocuta; species Crocuta crocuta. The sequence continues at coordinate 261,364 of NW_027528357.1, forward strand.
AATAGCCACAAGCCCACTAAAGAGACCAGGGAGCAGGTCTGATAATCATTACCAGAGGCCATGGAATATAGAACTGTCTTTACAATGGGATTACTTTAGACTTAATACTCCAGCCCTAGGCAAAATAAAATAGTAAAACCTGTGAATTCCTTCAGTGTCTCGGTGCCTCTAACTTCCCACTAAAATAATTCGTGTGTGTTTTTAATTTTTTTAATGTTCATTTATTTTTGAGAGAAGGTGATGGAGTGTGAACACAGGATGTGCAGAGAGAAAAGAGATACAGAATCTGAAGCAGGTTCCAGGCTTTGAGCTGTCAACACAGAGCCTGACACGGGGCTCAAACTGAACCAAAGTCTGATGCTTAACCAGGTGGCCCTAAAATAGTTTCTATTTGTTGAAAGCTTATAACATACAAGGCACTTTTTCCTACTAATTTAACCCTCAACACCCCTATAAGGTAGGTAGTTACCAACATTTTACAGACAAGAAAATCATAGATACCTTAGACTTCTAAGCTACTATAAGCTTCTAACTTCTATAAGACACTATTGTCAAAATAGCCCACTTGACTCTCCATATATATATATATATATACATATATATATAAAATGTCTTCTTTCTCATGTTATAAAATGAAATAAAATGAAAAAAAATAAAAGAAAACTTCTAAGGGGACAGACATTACTTGATGTGTATATCAATACAATAAATTAGAATGAATACGACCTCTTCCAAAACTAGCATTTCAAATAAACGTTAGAGTCTTAAATAAATGAAGTTCCACTACTAATGAAACTTGAATTAGCACAAGCAGTTTGTGTGTGAAGGGTGAAGGTAGGAGATATTGTTTTGTTGTGACAAGGCAGTCATAGTCAGAGACGCTCCAGGGGATAACATTGCTGTGGTTTCAATGTGAACCCCAAGAGGTGTGCAACATGGCCGTTGTGTTCACGTCATGATGTACGAGTGTGTACCTAGAGGCTAAAGAGCCTTGATCCTAAGACAACCATTGTCCACACTCCTGGTCCCCACACAATATAGGAATATGAACAAAATAAGATGGAAAATATTTCAGAGGTGCCTGGAATATGAGTGAGACGTTGGGAGCAAATGAAATGGTGTTTTTCCTCCTCCGTGGATTCAAATATTCTAAAAAATTCTACTTTTTAAAAAAATTGATTTTAATGTTTATTTTTGAGAGAGAGACCGAGTGCAAATGGGGGAGGGAAAGAGAGAGAGAGGGAGACACAGAATTTGAAGCAGGCTCCAGGCTCCAAGCTGTCAGCACAAAGCCTGACACAGGGCTCAAACTCACAAACCACGAGATCATGACCTGAGCTGAAGTTGGATGCTTAACTGACTGAGTCACCCAGGGGCCCCTCAAAAATTTTACTTAAATTAAATTAATGTACACTAAATTGGCTTTTCTGGGAAGTATAATTAACATAATTTATATTCATTTCAGATATACAACATACTATTTCAATAATTCCATTATTACTCAGTACTCACCCAATAAGTATAGTCACCATCTGTTACTATATAATGTCATTATAATATTATTGACTATATTTCCTAGTCTCATTCACTAGTTAGACTTTCATCTCCATGAGTTATTTATTTTATAACTGGAAGTTTGGACCTCTTAATCCCCTTTACCTATTTCACCCAAACCCTCACCTGTTTCCCTTCTAGTAACTACTAGTTTGTATTTAAGAGTCTATTTTTTGGTTTGTTTCTTTGTTCATTTGTTTGTTTTTTGAATTCCACATGTGATATCACATGGTATTTGTCTTTCTCTGTCTGACTTATTTCACCTAACATAATGTCCTGTTGGTCCATTTATGTGTCACAAATGGCAAGATCTCATTCTTTTTTTACAGCTAATATTCCATTGTATATATGTATATATAAAAGCAATAATGTTGGCTTTTTTATGGAGTTACAACACTGAGATTTTGCACATGTGCAGATTCAGGTAATCACCACCGCAGTCAGGACAGAGAACCGCTTTGGCAGCCTCCAAAACCCCCCATGTGCTGTCGTTAAGGCATGGCCACCATTCATCTGTTCTTCATTGTTCTAGTTCTGCCTTTTCCAGAGAGTGTCACATAAATACAGTATGCAACCTTGAGAGACTGGCTTTTCTACTCAGCATCACTCTTTTGAGATGCAGTGATGCGGTCACTTGTATCAGTAGTTTGTCTTTTTTATTAGTACTAGGCTAGCACTGTTAGTGTTGCACCATATACCTTCACCACAGTTTGTTTATCCACTTATTTGCTGAAGAATACTTGGGTTGTTTCCACTTTGGGTCACTTATGAATAGGACTGCTTATATACATTCATAGACAGGTTTTTATATGAATGCAAGTTTTCACCAAGGGTAAACACCTAGAATTGAAATCATAGGGGCATATATGCTTAACTTTCTGAAAAATTACCAGACCATTTTCCAGAATGGTTGTGACATATACATCCCATTAGGAAGATACAAGATTTCTAGTTGTCTCACATCCTAGCCAGCAGGAGTATGATTGCAATTTTTGCTTTTGTTGGTAACGGGCCCGATAGATGTATAACAGTACCTTACTATGGTTTTAATTTGCATTTCCCTAATGATGAGTGATATTGCACATCTTTTCATGTGTTTGTTTGCCTTCTGTATGTCCTCTTTGCAAGTGTCTTTTCAAATCTTTTGCCTATTTTTAACTGGGTTGTTTGTTTCATTACTATTGAGATTTGACCATTTTGTCATTGTTGTTGTTAATAATTTTATGTATTTCCCTCTAGTATATTACTACACAAAGTTTAAGTATATGGGAATAGTTTTAATATATCTTGGACACATGTTGTTTGTCAGATGTGTATTTGCAAATGTTTTCTCCCTGTATGCATTTTGCCTTTTCATTCTTCTAACAGTGTCTTTCACAGAGGAATATTTTTTTAATTTGATGAAGTACAATTTATAATTTTTGTATGGGGTTTTTGGCTACGGTGCATACGGTGGTCCAATTAACCCAATTCTATTTTTGAGAAGACAATCCCTTGCTAATTTAATTGCTTTCATCTTTGTCAATAATCAATTGGTGAAGCCCCTGGGTGGCTCAGTGGGTAGAGCCTCTGACTCTTGACTTTGGCGCAGGTCATAATCTCACAGTTTGTGAGATGGAGCCCCACATTGGGCTCTGTGTGAACAGCACGGGGATTCTTTCATTCTCTCTCTGCCCCTCCCTTGCATGTGTGCAAGTACACACAGTGTCTCTTTCTCTCTCCCAAAATAACTAGACAATAAAAAATCAAACCAATTGGCCATATTTTGTCAGAGAGGGGTCTGTTCTTGGACTCTATTCTGTTCCATTGATTTATGTGACTATACCTTCAGCAGTATCACACTATCATGATTACTGTAATTTATATAGTAATCACAAAAATCAAATGGTATGAGTACTCCATCTTTGTTTCTTTTCTCTTCTCTTCTTTTTTTTCAAAATTGTTTTGACTCTGCCAAGTCTTTTGCCTTTCCATATACATTTTAGAATCAGTTTGTACAATAAAAAATATTTTTTCTGGGGCTTTATGCAGAATTGCATTAGATACATGGATCAAATATGGAGAAAATTAACATAACTATATCAAATCTTTCAACCCATTAACATGATACGTGTCTCCATTTGCTTATGGCTTCTTCAATGTCTTTAGTCAGTGTTTATATTTTTTAACATATAGATCCTATACCTGTTTTTTATATTGATCCCTAAACATTTTTGCCCTTCAAAACTATTATAAATGGAATTTTTTTCTTAATTTGGGTTTCTAGTTTGATTATTAGATTTCTCATGAAATTTTCTATAGACAATAATCTGTGAATAGAGTCTTTTATTTTTTTCTTTCCAATATGCATCATATCTTATAGATTTTTAAAGAATTGGTATAGTTCATCTAAGTTGTCATATTTATTTGCATAGAATTAATTGCACTATTTTCTCATTACCGTTTAATGCCTACGTGCTCTCCAGTGATGTCCCATTGATGCTTGATTTTGATGATTTGTATCTTTTCTGTTTTTAATGTTTAGTGTGGCTAAAGATTTGTTAATTTTACTTATCTTTAAAAACTTACCTTTGGTCTATTTTATTTCAATTTTATTGATTTCTGTTCCTTTTCCTTCAGTTTTATAATGTTCTCTCTGTTTTTAGGTTTCTTTAGGTAGAAGCCTAAATTGTTGATTTGAAACATTTCTTCTTTTCTAATAAAAGTAGTTAATGCTATATATTTTCCCCTAAACAGTATTTGGCTCCATCCCATAAATTTTGATATGTTGCCCTTTTATTTTCCCTTAGTTTAAAATATTTTTACTTTTCCTTGGGACTTCTTCCTTTGAAACATAGATTATTTTTATGAGTATTTTGGATCTGTTTATATCTTTCATTAATTTGGGAAGTTGTCACACATAACTTCCCAAGTCTCTGTTTTTATGTCCTGTGCTAAGGCTTCAATAACATGAAAATTATACCTTTTGGTATTGTCCAACATGTCACAAAGACTTTGTTCACTTTTATCAACTTTTCTCTCTGTTAGATTGGATAATTTTTATTGATCTATCTTTGAGTTTATTGACTCCTTTGTCAGCTCCATTTTTTATTGAGTCCATGTACGGAATTTTCTTTATTGTATTTTTCAGTTCTAGAATTTCCATTTAGTTCTTCTTTATATCATCTATTTCTTTGTGGAGATTTTTTATCTGTTTTTAGAATGTCTGTTTTCACTTCCTGAAGCAGGGTTATAATAGATGCTTTAAAGTCTATTTTTACTAACTTACACATCTTGTGTCGTTACTGGATTTCTTTTTTATCTGTCAGTTGTCTTTTCTCTTGTGAGTTGAGATTTTCTTCCTTCTTTGTATGTCAAGTAATATAACTGCTTACTAAACATTTTGACAATTACAGTAGTCTGGGTCTTATTTTAAATCTATGATGAAAGTTGTTGTGGTTGTCATTTGATTTGTTTTCTTTTAGCATCCATTTGGCCGTTGACACTCAAGATACAAGTTCTGATCTGATTTGGGAGGGCTTGGTTCCAATATCAGTTCAATTTTTAAAAAGTATCTGCATTGTTATTCTCATCAGACCTGCCTGTACTCAACCTGGTAGCTAACTTGAGACATGAGTAGAGATCTACTCTGCATCTCAGTTCTCAAAGTCTATGGCAGGCTGTTTACAGTTGAATTCCTGCATGAACAACTCGGAGATTAGTTCATGTGTTCAAATAGAAGAATATAAGGTTATTTTTTGCATCTTCATTTTCACTGCATTCTCACTGATTCAGTATTCACTGAACTACTCACTTCCTGAGTATTTCCTACCCTATTCTCCAGCCAGAAACTGGGGGCTTAGTTTCCTTGCTCTGTCATAAATTTCCAGGGTTTATATCTATATCCAGATCCAAGTGGTAAGCTGACAAGGAGAAAGAAAAGGGTGAGGGTGGGGGTAGGGGTGGTAAATCTATTCTCCGGGACCACAGTTCCTCTCATCAGAGAGAATATTTGTCTTTCCTCTGAGTTTTAGATGCCTGATTGGCTGCCACTCCCTTGTTAAGAAATATTAAAATAACAATAAAATAATGGTAAATAAATGATATCCCTTCAACGCCAGCTCCTCTCTTCTCACTTGCTTTACCTTTAAAAATAGTTTTTTGACTCCTCAGGCCAAAAGTGAATGAGTGGTGCTTATTTTGAAATTCTTTCTGTCCACAACTTTGTACACTGGTTTCAGGCTGCCTCTGAGATCAGTTGAAGTGATATTAGATTCTCATGACCAGCTCAGTGGAACTTTGAATTGCTGTTTCCTTCACCAACTGACCTGCTATCATTTACTTTGCAAGTCCTCAGGTTGTTGTTCCATAAACTTTATCTAGGATGGAGAGTTGTATTCATCCAGAGAGATTGCAGGGAGTCTATTTACTACAGTTTCTCTAGAATGGAAACCCTCAAATTAAATCATTTTAAAGGTAATTTAGAGAGAAGTCAGTGTGATGACAGAAGCAGAGTTGATGACAGAACGTGACAATGATATACTGTTGGCTTTGAAGATGGAAGAAAGGATCACAGCCAAGGAAATCAAGAGGCTGCTAGAAGCTGACAAAGGCAAGAAAATAGATTGTCTTCTAGAACCTCTAGAAGGAACCAGCCCTTGCTGACTTTAGCCCAAGGAGACTGAATTTGGACTTTTGACATTCAGAACTGATTTTAGGAGCAGAACATATTCACATGAGGCTATGGAACCAAGGGGTTAAAGATGAATAAAGGTGAAGATCAATAAAACAAATATGAAGCAAAATGCCAGAGTGGAATACATGGGCACGTGCATGCTGACATCACCTTGAATAATGGCAGGACTAGGAGTGAAAAGGAAAAGCAAGGGCACAGTTGGATTCAATGTCTTGGTTAAATAAGGTGGGGTGAAAGATGGTCAAATAGCAAGAGCTTCAAAAGAGAAGGACTTTTTGTTATAAGAAGACATAATCATTTAGAAGCCTCACTGGCACCCAACCAAAAGGTCACTGATGCCATTTCCCCACCTCAGATGCACAGGAAATGGGCTCAGAGGTGAATATGAAAGTCCACGAGAAACTCGTTTTAACCATATTACCTTCGGTGAGATACAGTGAAGCCAGAAGCATGTAGAGAGAGGGGGACAGAAATAGATTTATAGTTTTTTTACTCAGAGTTCTCTGGGGGAGATAGCAGCCACTGGGACCACCCAGGGGAAGCACTGGGGTCAGTCATGAGGCAGAGAAAGAGAGGGGACTGTAGGCAAGAGCCTTCATCACAGTTCGGGTGGGAATGAATGGGTCAGGCCGACTGAGGAGGGTTAGGGTTGGCAACTGGAGTAATCGGGGCTGGCTGCGAGGCCTGGAGCTGTCCCTCTGGTCCTCTCATACTTGGCCCCGCAGTGATGACAGCGGGGAGACAGTGGCCCAGAGTGTAAAAGCCTGACATGGGAGGTGGTTGGGGTATGGATTTAACAGGCTACTCAAGAAGGGGAACTAACCAGCTTTTAACCACAGCCTTAAAACTGGGTCAAGCAGCATTTACAAAAAAAAAAAAACCTGTATTGCAAAACTGTCATACTTTCCATGCACTAATCCGATCCTTCAAAAATCAATAGAAACTTGTTATAATAACTTAAAGGTCTTTAAAAAAAAAGTCTTAGGCAAAGTACTGTTGTATATTGTCTAGGGAAAATAACTCTTATATTTCAGATTCTTATTATACAATAGTTTACTAACAGGTGTGTTTTCCATCATTATGCACATAATGAAAGAAATGTCACATTTCTTTTCTCTTAGAATCTTTTCTTTTGGAATCAAGTCATATCCAGCTCTGAGACCTCTCTTAGGAGCGAAAGCTTTTCTTTTTTTTCCTTTTCTCTTAGCCCCCATGGTTTGTTAGAAAGTAGAGGCACATCATCTTTCACTGCAGCTCCTAAGGCCGTGATGCTTAATGCTTAGCGCCCAGGCAATCTCTGCCCACACCCTGCTGTGGCTGGGGGCTTGTTCTGTCCCATATGAGCATCAGGGCCAATCACAGAACCCACCGCCCTCTCTTGTTCCCGGCTCTGGGAACCCAACTTTCTCTGAGGCGGGTATCAGCATCTTCCCTCAGAAGCTCAGCCTCACTCATGTCCCTACAGATAATCCAGCAGAATTATTTCAATCATACCCATAAGTCCATGTTAGAGGATTTTCATACTTGTGTTTGCACTTTTTTTATTCCTGTGATTCAGAATTACAAAAAGGTGTGAATTTTCCCTGGGGATGAAGGAACTCTAAACATAATTAGACGTGGGAGATAGAAGGGGAAACTTGTACTTTTTTTATACATTCTAGGAGGAAAGAAAACTTTTTCATTCATTTGCAAATAAGTCCTCAGCAAGAAAAAGAAATGAGTAATGTTTTATTAAAGAAAATATTAAAATGAGAGTACATTTCCTCAGCACAAACATTGAGACGGGGTTGTAAAGTTTACCTGGGATTTGCAAAAGTTATTGCCTGGGTGCAGTTTAGTCTCAGGGAAAAAAAAAAAAAAACTGCTGGGACTATGAACAATGAACTATTGGTGCAACCATAAAACATTTTAAAAAACAAAACAAACAAACAAACAAAAAGCCAAATTAATTTCTCTAAAATAACCGAATACATAGTGTTCTCAACTATTGTTTCATGTGTTTATACAAATCAAAATCACTAAATAATTAACTTAGCTCAGATCACCATAAAACATTGTACTAATTTGTTCATGAGTCATTTGCTTTCTTGTTTGCCAATAGGGCCTTAAAGAACATACTTTGAAGGTAGACTAGGAATACTATAAACTAGCACTTTACTTGTATCAACATTCAAAAACAAACATGCTGACAATTTTTTAAATGCTTGAAGTAATTGACTTTTGAGGAGGTACCTATTTTTCCCTCCACTTTAGCAACATTATTTATTGTAACTGCATTCAAGAATATACGGCCTTATAGTCTGATACTGCAATGACCAATTTCAGCCTAGTCAGCGTCTGTGTAGTCATGTTTAAAATATGTTAGGTCCACAGTAATGAGGTTTCTCTGTGTAGCTACTTTAAGCATATTTTTATTTTTGCTTTTTTTGTTTGTTTGCTTTTGCTTATATCAGCTTGCAATATCAGCATTTGTGAAATATTTCCTTTTTCCAATTAGGAAACTTAACTTTACACGCAAATCATAATATGATGCTGAATGTTTAAGTTGCTTACAAATTATATCCAATGCAGCACACTTAAGTTTAAATACTTAATGCAATGCAAGTTATAAAAGAAAGCAATTGTTTAATCTTACAGAGTTAATCATTCTCCTTTCTGCTTGCATTTCCAAAACTCTCTTATGTGTGGGTTTTAGAACCCTAAAAAGGTAGAGAATCATTGTTCACCGAATTATATAAAAATATTTATCTAGTGATTTAGCACTTATCTGTTTAGCTCAGATCCAAAGGAACCTAACACTCCTTCAAGAATGATTTGTGGTTAGAATTCTGGAAGAGTAAGAGCTGGTGAATGCATATGCTTTGTTAAGAAGATTTAATTGTTTCATTTGCTTTAAAGACATACCCAGGATTAAATAGGGAGGGCTCACAAAAGCATCTTTGGGGAATTTTGGTGTCTGAAGGGGGAGGGGAATACAGTTCATGTGGATAAAACAGTCCAATTGTTGCCTCAAATAATCTGGAAACAATCAGATCACCCCAGTCACTACTTGAGGACAAGAATAATGAGCTGGGAGCCTTATGGGAGAAACGCGTGCGGCTGAAGTTCTGCTCACAGAATGAGTTTTTCACATCAACACCAAAAGGTTTCACCATCAAACCTCTGAGCTGGAAGACTGATTTCCTGAGTGCATTTTTAAAGAATGCCCATTGGAGATATTTGCTATACAATGTATAATAATTTGACATTCTTTGAAGCAGCCAACAGCAGAGAAGGATCAGAAAGATACAAACTTTTAGGATATTGCTCATTCTAACTCACTTTGAACTTTAAAGCCTCTTTTTCAGCAATAGCAGGGTCTACAATGGGAGATCAAACTTGGAAATCACAGCTTGAAATGCCCATCCAGATGAAATCATGCAGAAAATGAAACAGATCTGGCAGAACAGGGTTGTGGTCAGAGAAACAAGACAATGTCAAAGAAAAGAGCAACAAGTAGATAATTAGGACCCATTTCTCTTCTTTCTTCCAACTCTCTCTCCTTCCCACAGCCCAGCCTCATGTCCTAAATCAGGAATCCTTAGAGTATATGAAGATAAGGCATGCACAGACCCAAGCTGAAATGGGCAGAGGGTCCCATGGAGGCTCTTGGTGGCTGGGCAACTTTGGTTTGGCTGAACACATGTTTAGGGAGTGAAGGAGGGAGACAACTCTGGGATAATCCAGACATGTCAGATATGCATCAACCATATTTACCTAAGTCAAAGACCTGGCAGCTTGCAGAATCAAGGGAAGTGGGGATGAAAGAGATCCAGGCCTGTGCGACTCAGAACATCTCCCTTCCCTCCTAGATTATAGATTTGCTGAGACAAGAGGTGATCTCAGTTCTTTATCGTATCTCCAACATCCTGTTTCTGAGGCACCTAATCTATGATTTTTTGTTTATAGTTATTTTCCTAGTGTGTTTGTTGCTGTTCACGGACTAGCTTTTAACCTTAGATGAAAACTTCTGTTTTGTTTTTAATTAACTGGTATTCATGGAGTTCCAAGTGTCCTTTTTTCTAGGTCATTGAAAACTTTCTAACCAAGGGAAAATTCCCTCCCCCTTCCCTGTCTATATATTTTGAGTTAATACTTCATTGGCAAAAATCATTAAGAATGACTCGTTCCTCTAGTTTTCCTTTTCCAGGGCAGCTGCTGCTGCCAAGCTGTTGCAACTGTTCTGGTGGTGGGTGCTTTCATGTTCTTGAGACAAGTGGAGTAAAAACTAATTATTTGTGACCTATAATTTTATGATTTGCATTTAGGAAACACAATCCATTTTCTTACTTCCTGTCTTTTATGTCTCAGTCCTTCTTTCCTCCAACTAAATGATTTCCTGGATTCGATTTGCCTTAAAACTCAAGTGACAACAGAAGAGGAAAAGGTAGTGGATTCACTTAGAAAAAAAAAAAAAAAATACACAGGTTCCAAAAGCATGAGAGTGGGGGATATCTTTGTTTGACACTTGAGAACAGAATCTTAGTGAGGTTGAGAGATTTGTCCAAAGTCACATAGTTGTCTACTGACGGTTATAACAGAATCCAAAATCTCCAAATTGCAATCCACTGTAGTTTCCAGTGATTGCTGCTCATTCCTGACCTCAAATAAGTAGGACATATATATGTGCCTTATGTATTAAGAAAACCAAAAGCAACTCTGAGAACTATTGCATTATAGAATACATTTTAATAGAGTGAGAGCATTTTATTTTATTTATTTACTTTTGAATGTTATTTTTGAAGGAGATAGAGGGACAGAGCATGAGCAGGGGAGGAGCAGAAAGAAAGGTAGACACAGAATCCAAGATAGGCTCCAGGCTCTGAGCTGTCAGCACAGAGCCCAACACAGGGCTCAGACTCACAAACTATGGGATCATGACCTGAGCTAAAGTCAGATGCTTGACTGACTGAGCCACCCAGGTGCCTTGTGAGAGCATTTAATGTTTAAAAATGTGTTTTCATATATACCATCTCTTGTTTTTCATGACAACCCCATTTCATCATTCTCAGACTGAGGCTCATGAAAGTGAAAGGGTTAATAAGTGGTGAATCTGGGACTCAAACCCAATGGTTTTTGTTTTCAGTTTTTTATGCCTTTTTCTAGGAAATACACCCAGAGTCCTAGCTGCCTCTGGTGGACGCAGACTTGCTTACTTTTATTCATATCTTTGGGAGGTCAATGTCCATATTCTTTCCCCTAAGGAGAAAGAGTTCCATTCTCTTTCGACTTCATAACTAGATTGTGCATCTAGAATTATTTAATTGAATAAAGTGGCAACAGTCCTTGACTTCAATACAAACCATAGGTTGCTTTAACTCCATGTTTACCTTATCCTAAATTGGTCTGTGAATTTAACACTATAGCTTAAACTTGTGTCAATAGCTAACTATTTTTTCTTATCAGAGCCAAAAAATAATATAAACCAACAGAAAAATGAGATTAAAAATTCTATTTTAGCATTCTATTTAGCCACTATTTTAGCACTGAGTGGCTACTCATTCAACATATTTAATGAACATTAACTGTTTTAATGAGATAACACACTTATCCTGGGGGGAGACCCTCATAACATATTTGGGAATCACTAAATAGTCGTGCCATATGTACTTATAATCAGGTGAAATTTGGTATTGAATATTCCCAACTTTTCTTTTAAAGTCAGAATTCATGTTATCTGAAAGTGCACTACTGGAGTCCCTCTGGTTTGAGAACACTGATGGAAACACTCACGTCTTCTGTAAACATTCCTTGAGTACTTCATGTGTGTCGAGCTCTGTGAGCAGCCCTGGGGAGTCTCACAGAATCTCTGCACAGGCCCACAAAAAATTACAAAAAGGCCTAACTGTTTCCTTTAAGGAGTTTAAGATCTTTTAAGAAAAAGAGATACATGGGGCCCCTGGGTGGCTCAGTCAGTTAAGCGTCTGACTTCGGCTCAGGTCATGATCTTGTAGTTTGTGGGTTTGAGCCCTGCGACAGGCTCTGTGCTGACAATCAGCTCAGAGCCTGGAGACTGTTTCAGATTCTGTATCTCCCTCTCTGACCCTCCCCTGCTCTCTCTCTCTCCCTCTCTCTCTCTCGCTCTCTCTCTCTCACTGAAAAATAAATAAAACATTAAAAAAATTTCTTTTAAAAGAGATACAAACAGGCAGTTAAAGCACATTGTGGTTAGTGATCAATACAGAAAGAACACCAAAGGAACCCAAAGAAAGGGCAGACTATCCAACAAGAAAGAGAACGTGGAGGAGGACTTGTGAGAAGGAAGAGCCATGTTCAAAGGTCTGGAGGATTGTTGGTCATTCTAGCAGAGAAGCCATCACGGAGGAAGGCCACAGGAAAGAGACAGACCTTGAGAAAACAAAAGATAGTCCATCGAGTCCAGAGTACAACACGCAGCGAGGTAAGTGGCACACATTAAGCAGGACCAGAGCTGCCTGCATCATGGCAAGAAGTTTGAAAGTTATACTGAAGTCTACAGTCAATGACAAACTTTAGGAATGTTGCACTCATATAGCAAATATTGTCCTTGCCCAAGCAGAGGAGCCGATTTAGAAGTAGACAAGCCTGGACGTAAAGAGGCCATTTAGAGGAAATAATTTATAACTTGAAATAGATGTGGGGATGGTCTGACCAAAATAGTGGTACTTTAAAAAAGGAGAAAAGTGAATGGAATGTGGAAATATTGAGAACTGAGAGGAATTTGAGGCTGATTGGGTGGCAGGAGTGTTGTCAAAGCAAGCAACTGGGGTAAGGTTTATGTTGCTGACTCAGGTACAGGAGGGATGGCTGTGTCCCTCTGTAGGGGTGAGAACTCAGTAGGAGGAAAGAGCTGACCATTTCAGAAGCCACGGGAGAGAGACTGAGGGAAAGCACAGGATCTTTGAGTGTGCAAAGATTACTTGAATTACTTCCAAATCTCCCTAGAAAAAGCAAAAGGAAGTGTGTGTGTGTGTGTGTGTGTGTGTGTGTGTGTGTGTGTGCATGTTGCCACCTGGGAATTATTTTTTAGGATTCTATCCAGGGTATTGTTGCCTGGAATGGTGTGGACTTGAATGTAGACACCTGGATCACTCACGTAGGATTGTTTCTAACACTGTATTGGAGGGTAAAGTGTTAGCATCTTTGCTTTGATAAGAAACATTGCCCAAAACACAAGTCTATATGTTCAAGAAATGGGCAAAGTCCCTTGTGTAATCCAAATAAGGAATTCAAAGGAAATCAAATAAGTCATTGGAAGGAAACCAGCATTGGGGCGCCTGGGTGGCTCAGTCGGTTAAGTGTCCGGCTTCGGCTCAGGTCATGATCTCACGGTTCATGGGTTCGAGCCCCAAGTTGGGCTCTGTGCTGACAGCTAGCTGAGAGCCTGGAGCCTGTTTCAGATTCTATGTCTCCCTCTCTCTCTGACCCTCCCATGTTCACGCGGTCTCTCGCTCTGTCTCAGAAATAAATTTTTTTAAAAAATTTAAAAAAAAAGGAAGGAAACCAGCATTAAATACAGATCTACAGACTTACAGATCTCATTGTTTTTGACACTGGTCTTTTGAAATCCTACTTCTGCTACTTATTCCTACTCAGAGGCCACCTCCTCCCTGAGGCTTTTTTGATCACCTTCATTGGACAAGATTATCTCTGTCCTCTGAAGTCCTTGAATACTCTGTGTCATTCTTAAGACCTTGACCACGGATTACTTTGTGTTTTAGATGCTTTTGCATTTGTTCTTGTATATGCCTTACCTTTCCTGGTGGGCTGCATGCTTCTTTACAATTTCTATGCGGAACTCATTGGACCTCCATATTTGATCACATAATAGATGTACAATTAGCTAAAGGATTTGCTAAATTAATTTTTAAATGGTGCTTTATTTTGGGGGTACTCATACTGGGAAATGCCATCAGTACTTCATATAGCTCTTTGAAAAGCTAATAGTTTTAATGAAAATGTCAGTCAATTAATCTTTATGGCTACTGAAGGCCATTGCTACTGTATCTTAATGAATTTGAACGATAAGATGTTCTCCTTTAAGAAAATCTTCCCAATGGAAGTGACCCACTTATTTCAATAGGAGTAATAAGCAATGTTCTAGTGTAAGGAAAAGAATTAAGGGCCCAATTATAGTTTAACTATGAGACAGTAGACTACATAATTTATAAAATGGATATGTTTCAATGGGCTTTTTCCACATATGCATATACATGCCTGTGTTTCTGTGTTTATAACATTGAACTGTTTTATTTTAATTTAAAATAGCTATATATTAAGAGGTATTATATACACAATGCTGTGGGGAGCCTGGTATGGATTTTAGCAAGGATGCATTCCTAAGAAAAGGTTATATATTTTTTTTATTGTGGTATACCGCAAGAGCTAAGACATAATGGAAATAAAATAAAATTAATTTGTTAAAATAACAAGAATCTTTTCTGTGTTTTCCTGAAGTGGTCAAATATGCAGGATAGGATAATGACAACATGAAAAAGGAACACATATTGAAAAGGTTAATGAAAGAAAATTTGATAGATATTCCCTGGGTCAGCCTGTCACCAAATACTTACCAATTGTCCACTGTGATCTTTATACTTTGTACCATATGGGTTTGTAGGAAAAAATGTAAAAAGTTACTACCCTCAACAATCTATAGCATTTTTAGGATGCTGATGCTGATATAAAGTATTTGATTAAGTTTAAAAACATAAGAGAAAGAGGTAGAAGGAAGCCAATATTAATTGAGCATATATATGTGGTAAGAAAAAAATGACCATTTTTTTACATACATATTATAACTTGATTTTCTAGATGAGGAAACTGGCACTTAGCATTGTCAGAGAAGTTGCTGAGTCCCAAAGTTTGACTTTTCTGCTCCTCTTGATGGCCTTAGTATAAGGGCTAGAGCTCAAGAGAAGGCAGAGTGGGAGAGACCATCCATGTACAGTGTTAATCAGACAAACCTCAACGTGGCCATAATTCCTTGTCTTCTCAATGGAAAAAAAAGGCAAAATTTGTGCACCTTGAATAATTGAGTGTAAACATTTATGTCTGTTGCTGAAACATTCATATGTCTATGTAAATCTGCCTAATTGATTAAAGCTTAGTATTATATGTGTATTTAAGGTTGCATATTTTTAAATGTGTTTATTGGGAAATATTGCAGTTTTCTACTATCACATTATGCAAAAGATGTTTATTTAGATTGCTCCTGGTCAACTTTGACACTAATTTTATCACTTTCATTAGAGCTACACATTAAATCATTGGATACTTGAACTTTCCAAGGCTTATAATCTTTATAGACATCTAATCTAATCTAATCTACGTTTGGGTTAGAGCACTTTTCTGTATATGTGTATTTTTATTTTGAAACAATCTCAAATTGTTGTAAGCACAGCAATATACCTTTTCTTTTCTTGAGTCATTTGTTAGTATCTTATTGATTTAATGCTTTAAAACCTCTGGAAACTTTCTTGTATATTTCCTACAAAGAAATCAAGAGACAGCAAACTATGGCTCACCGGACAAATTCTATCCAGTGTTTGTTTTGATAAAGTTTTATTGGGACATGGCACACTTATTTGTTTACATATTATATATGATTGCCCCTCTTATACAATGACAGAGTTGTGATAGACATCATGAGAGTCATAAATCCTCAAACATGTGCTCTCCTGATTATTTTGGGAAAAGTTTGTCAGTCCTACATAATCATAATATGAACATCCAAACCAGGAAATTAACGTGGCTATATGACTACCATATAATCCTCAGCCTCCAAATAAGTGTCTAGAATTGCCCCCAGAAATGTCCTTTAAGGATTCAGTTCAGAATGTTGTGTCCCATTTAGTTGCCACATCCCTTTAGTCACCTTTGATATGAGATAGCTCCGTGAAAGCCTGTCCTTGACTTTTATGACCTTGGCACTTTTTAAGATTACAGGCCACCTACTGTGTAGAGCAGCCATCAATCTGGATTTTTCTGGTATTTCCTTGTAGTTAGATTCAGGTTGTGCACCTTTGGCAGGATTCTCACTGATAAACGTGCCTGCTGGGTGCTTCTCACTGCATCCTTCCACGTGCACATGGTGAGGATTTGTTCCATTACTGATGATGTTGACTTTGATCTCTCGATCAACACTATGTCCAACAGGCAGCTTCACCACAATATTATTTTTATTTCTTTGTTATTTACTAAATATTGTGTCCTTTTGACAAGTATATAAATATGTTCTCGGAATATGTACATGTGTTTATGTGTGTATGTGCCCAAGGTTTGACAGACTGAAGGGCCTAGTCCTAGCTTATTCTACTTTGTCAAAAAGGTATTTGTACTCTAACTGAAAATCATCTTGCAGGTTATATCCCCTTTAAGGAAATAACAGTTCACCCACAGTAGCATTTTAGGCCGTCAGACAGGTGTCACACAAGAAACACAAGGACTAAAATATCAAACCATGACATCATTTAGTGAATCCTTTAAACTCTTTAAGTTTATGTTCTGTAAATCCTATTTGTGTGGCACCTGTTATATTCAGTGTTTGAGGCAATGAAATGAGGACATGCCTGTAAAGAAACTCATAGAGTCAAGGCTGAGTCTGCTGTGGATTTTTACCTGTGCAGACCCACTATTCGTACCACCACTCTCATATATATTAGTTGTTCCATAAACATTTGTTAAATGAACAACTAAATGAATGAACAAATGAATGAATGTGCAAATTTCAAGAATGACCTTATGAGCTAACATACCATATTTTGCAAAAGTACTTCTTATTTCTCTGGAAACTATATGTTGTACACAAATTGGAGGGTTATTGAAAAACTCCTGAATAATTAAAAATACCTACTCATAGAAGTATAAATGAAACCCAACTTTCATTTGGACTGTGTCTACTATGCTTCAAATGAAAGTTTGTTTCAAAACAGTTCAACAAGTTGTTTAGTAACCTACAAAAAATTTTCGAGTAAAACTTTTTTAAAAATCAATTCATTATCTTAAAGTTGGGCAGACACACTCTTAGAGAGTTCAGACAGGTAGACAGGCAAATAAAAACTAGGTGCACCCTCATCTATGTACCTAGAGACACTGAAAGCCTGGTAAATATACAACATTTCTTGTAAGTTCTTTACTAAGGCTCACACATAAGAAGCTATGCCTAAATTTTTATACCTGTTTTCCCATATCTTGCAGATATTTTAAATTTATTCTCCCTGCCCAGATTCTGCCCCAAATCAAAAAATTTGCAGAGAAAACCAATGCACTGGCATTTTCTTTAACTTCTGCTGTGTTTCATTCATCTGTGAGCTAAACTAGAATGAATTCCAAAGACTCGGAAAGGATTAGGTTAAGATATAATCTTAAAAATACTTAATAAACATAGGAAACTGGAACACATAACATCTAGCCAGGAATCCAACTGACTTCTACTCAAAGTGGCCCCCTACGATAAGCCTACAGGCTTGTCGTGTGTGAATCCACAGATTTGATTATATTATCCCTCCATTTCCTTAGCCACAGGGGTAGAGATTTTGTCGGCATGTCTCAATACCAATCCAAACAATGATATGACTTACCACTTACAGCCATAGTGCACATTCCTCATCAGAAAGCTTCATGAATGGAAGCTCATTAATCAAGCAGTCATCCTGAGAGGCAGACTGGAGGCAGGATCTAAGCTTGGAAGGTGTCCGGAAACTGCCAGGTCCAGGAAGCATACATTTACTAACTCGTCCATCAGTGCCTGGATGCCAATAGGTCTTCCTAAACAACCTCTCTAATACTCCAGTTCTAGTTTCTGCATCTCTAAGTATTTTATAGCCTGTATATATCAAGTCTAAGACAGATCTTAACCTATGCCCTTAGATAGACATGTATCTAAAATCCATCTTTAGCACATATTAAGTTGGGGGCTTTGGGCAACTTATTTAAATGATTGATCTTTAAATGTATATTCATTTGTAGAACTGTGATCTTTGTTATTTAGAGTTGTTGAGAAGATTTTATAAGATTACATAAGCAAAGGACTTAGCAAGGTCAAATTGCACTGCTTTCAGTTAATCCCTTGAGAAAAAAAAATGTGACATACTTGATTCCCCCAAGCAGGATCATTTCTCTATTATTTGGCTCATATCATCATCATCATCCTAATCCTCATATTTACTTTACTGAGTGTGAGTTTTTGCCATACTACCCCATGTGTATGTGTGGATGTGTGTGTATATATTTATATATAGTTAATCTCCTTTAGTCTGTGGATGTATATAGAGTTAATAAATATAGCATATAAATATATAAAGTTATAAGAGATTCATTGTATTTAAACAAACAGTATTTACATTAATTCTATGAATGAATATTGTTCCCATTTTACAGCTGAGGAAACCAAATCTGAGTGTAATTAAGAAACATGAGCAGTGTTAAGTGACTAGACAATATCTAAGCTGAATTCTAATCAGGTATCTACCTGCTGCCTTCTAATGAAAGGCACCATTTGCAGCAGAATGTCTACAAGGAGCAGAGACTAAGGAATATGAGCCAGTCAGATCATTTGACTTATATTAGCTGCTAATTTCATTTGGAGGTAAGAATTGGGTTCTCATTCTGCAACCGGTGGGCTGGACCAACTTGGACATGTAATTTAATTTCTCAGTTGCCCAATCTCTAAAATGTGGGAATATAAGAGATAAATCCTCAAAACCTTTTCAATCTTATAGGCCACTGATAATGAATATATATTTGAAAATGTGCTAGAAATTGAATGTGCAATTTAGGATCATGAATGGCACTCATACTTTTACATGCAGGAATGTTTTGTTTCACTTCTTAATTATGCACATAAGAACATAGTCTCAAAAATTATATATCCCAAGATCCTTTCCATATAATAGAAGGGTTTGATAGATGTGTACAGGCCCTTGTAGTAAGTAACTGTTCCCCATCAATATGTTTCATGTAAATATTCTCCATCACTCCATGAGGAAAATGGGCACGTTCAACACCCTTTTGGAAACAAGAAGATTTTGCCTTTTTGAGAGTTTGAATGAGTCCACGTTTGTAAACATTTCTGTCTTCCTTAAGCCTCAGTCACTACTGTAGTGGGTTGAATACTGTTCCTAAAAAATTTATATCCATTTGCAAGTTCATAATGTGATCTTATTTGGGAATAGAGTCCTTACAGGTGTATAATTGGTTTGATTAAGAAGAGGTCACACTGGTAAAGGTGGGCCCTTAAATGTAAAAACGACTCCTTTATAAGAAGAGGGGGAAAACACACAGACATGGCTGGGTAATGTTAGAGATAGTGAGAAGGGGGAGTGAGTGAGATGGCTTTACAACCTACTGGTGGCAAACCCTGGAAGTGAGTAAGCTGCAATGGTAGAAGTTTCCTTTAGAAAAAGGAGTGCTTGAAGTTGAGATTTTGGAGCAGTGAACTTATAGGTGATGGTTTTGACAAGGAGATTAGGTTATTGAGATGAGGTGGAAGAAAAGGTCATTTGAAATGCAGACAAAAAACAAAATGAGAGGGCAAACATTTTATATATCTTTCTAAGACAGTCCTTGGGTGTGACTGGGTATGTCATCTCCCACTCAGCCTGGAAGGACAGACACTGTGTCCCACCTGTCTTCAGATTACTAGTGCTTGTCAGAATCCTGCTATTGAAGAACTCAAGAAGAGCTTGCTGCAGGACTGGATTATTGGGATTATTAGAATATTATCTATTTCTTGTTAAACTGATTTTTAAAGGAGTTTCTACTCCAGGCAATTGGTGCTATGCCAGTGTGTTAACACTCGTGATGTAACTGGGAGCAGACAAGAACAACACACACACACACACACACACACACACACACACACACTTAACCAGTGATTCTGTATTTTGGAAAGGCACAGTATAATGACACGTAAGTGACCCAAGGTAATGCAGGCAGGGGGAGAGTTGGGGTGCGGTCTATGACCCAGCACATCGGGATTCTGCTGTCAGCAGGGCTTTCATGGCAGAAAAAGAGGCTGAAAGCCACTTTCTCCATAAGCAGTATGTTTATGTATTATTCACAGTAGCAAATAATTGCAAAATGTCAACATTTCATTTTCCTCTTAAGAGCTTCTTTTGATTAGTGACCTAATTAACCATTAAGAAGAAAAGGTTTTTTAAGTGTAAATATGAAAAGAGGGAGTGTTTCCTAGAAGCAATTTGTGATCTTAAAATGTCACAGGCAGGCACATCACGGAGGTGCTACCAGCCAGCACTTTTCAAAATATGACTCTGTGTCAGGAGCGTGTGGCGTGGATGTGTTTGGCTGGTTTTTTTTTTTTCGTCTTTATTCTGAAACAAGCAATGCAAATATAGATATGGTTGCCCGAGAGATTTCCTTCCCTTTTTGAAAACCCTTCAACATATTCTCTGACAGCCTTGGAAAGGTTGTTTTTAATCTGTTTAATTTGAGGCTGTATTCTCCACAGATAATGAAACATTTTCTCTTTCACTTCATGAGTATACATGAAAAAAAAATGCAAAACTGCCACATGCACAGCACATTCACACTTACCTACGTATGGAAAAATGCACAATTAAACACATCCGTATACACTCGTGTAACACACCCAATACAATGCACACAAAATGCACAATACCCGTGACACATGTGAACATACACAACACACACAAAGCACACGCTGTATGTGTATGCTTGCACAAACATAACACACACATACTTCCACACACTGATACAAACATGAGACCCACATGCATATAATCACGTGGCATATTTATATATGAATTTTAAAGGCATGTCCTGGGGACCTTATTTCACATGTCAAAGTGTGACTTCTCCTGGGAGATCTCAGCTGGAAACATTTCTGAAACAGCCCTTTCTCATAGTTGACAGTAACCTGACCTTTCCTGCCAGCTGCCTACGGGGACCAGGGATGAGCAAGATGCATAAAATGGGAAAACACAAACAAACAACATCTAGAACTGCGTAACTTTCTTTAAAAAAGATCCAGGTCAGTTTAAGTATAGTCTACCTGATTTCCACCCCATAATGAAATAATGAAGTTATGTTATTAGAAACAAAGATATAAGAACTTCTCTTTGGGGGGTGATGATCAAAATCAGAGTCTAGAAAATACACCATATTATTCAAAATAACACAGATTAAATTATTTTATAATTTTATTACAGCAAAAAATGTGCAAAGTCTTAGCTACAGTTAAGCCCCATCAACCTGTTCTGCCAGCATTTCACACACACACACACACACACACACACACACACAATCTTTGTAAATAAATCTTTCAAGGCAAGTGATTTTTTTTTTCCTTTTTCCTTCTGAACCACCAAGTATAAATGGCATGTGCTAATAATTTTTGGTGAATAAATGAATCTGTCTTTAAGAATGAGAATTTGGAGTGAATTAAAGCCTTGAATAAGATGTATACTGTGTGATTCATTTAGCAACTACTGAGATGCTTCCACATGCCAGGCACCACACAAGACCTTACTAGGTAGCAAATATAAGAAAAACCCTGCTTTCCAGGAGCCCCCAGACTAAAGGGAGAGACACAACTTACAGTAATTTGAAGTTAGTGGTATGAGAGAAGGCACAGCGAGCCACTAGAACACAAGGAAAATCCCAGCAAACTCCTCCATCTCAGGTCCTTCCACACTCCCTGAACACGACATAATTCCTAGAATCAGGCACTCAAAAACCTATGAACGGAGACAAAGACAGTCACACGGATGGCAAGGAATCAGAAACACTTACTGCAATGTCACCATGACTGTAGAGCATTGTAAACACATGCTTCGCTGTGAGTTTCCACAGGAAATATAAACTGCTTATGAAGACTTTGCAGATCTCAGTTTGGATATTACCACACTCATCTCGTTGAATTCTGTAAAGCCAACTTGACTATCTTGGTGTCTCTACCCATTTGTGTCTCTATCTTAGACCTCCAGCTCGTAAGGGTTCCAGATGCTGAAAGTCTTTTGAATGTCTGTATAGTTATGTTTCTGCCTATGTCTTTGCATATGTACATGTCTGTCTGTCTGTCTGTCTGTGTATGTGAGTATATTTACACATATGTATGTGTATAAGCTTATCTTCCAGCTGTTTGTTCATGATCGGTTAGCTCTACTATGCACCTCTGAGTGTCCGAGAAAGGGTCATTCCAGAAATTACCAGACTTGCCCTGGTTCAAACACTGGTGCTTGCAAAGGTCAGATGGAGTAGCTTGTGCCATACCCTCTCTGTGGGAATGATGATCTCTGGAAATAGCAGACGGTGTCTCTGTGAGATTGAGTATACCCTCATCCAATGAGTAAGGCCATGCATTCTGGTTCTGAGCAGACAACCAGTACCCATTATTGGAAAAAACAACCATTCTGACCTATACTTTTAGCAACTGATCAATTTTATCTGGTCTTGTGCCATTCTTTACTTTTCAGCTTAAACCTATATTTGACCCCACAGCTTATGGACTCTCAAACCATGTGGACGAGGGTGGTAATGTTAAATTCTCTACTAATGAGGTGGAGACCACATGTTTTACCAATCACATGTTGCTGACAGCTCCTTACTCAACTGCTGAAAAAATATCCTTAGCATGTGACAATAGTGACAAGAGGAAGGCCTCAGCAGGTGGTGCAGCAAGACTATTCTTGAAAGCATCTTCTTGCAGGCAGCACTAGTTGAGCTACCTGACATGTTCAATTCCAACTTTTGCCCTAGAAGATGTTTTCTCTGCTCTGAGTTTTAGGTAAGAGACAATGGATCAGTGAAAATGAACTAAAGCTACTTTTCCCCCTTAAATTTGTGTATCGCCTTTGAGAATGGAGATTCCAACCAATGCCTAAGCCAGTCTAATCATTTCATTTCATATCTGTATTCTCTCAGAAAGGTTTGGGGACCCATGATGCAAACATGATATTACTGATAGCACTATTGGTTGGAAGTGCAACGCAAGATGTTAAAGATTCAGGGGAAACATCAGTGTGGGAAAAAAATACAAAGCTAAGAAAAAATGTAGGATGTACATATTAGAAATTCTCTGGATTCTGTCTGTTAAAGAAAAAGGAAACTTATCTCTAATCGTTTGTAAAAGGAAAGAATTAAAAGAAACAAGGTTTTTGGTCCAATAGCCTCCTATCTCCACCATCCATAGGGCTCTATTAGAAGCCTGTGACAGCCTTTGTGTGGGGAAGATAATGTCACTATCCAGAAAGGACCAGCAATGGGCTGATTTTTCACACATGCTTCAGACTCCTGTAACCAGACAATGCCTAAGCAGGCTGTGCAGAAGGAAGATTGGCAAAGCACGAAAGCAGAGACTGATTTTTTCCTTTATTGCCTAAAAGCAGATGAAATTATCCTTACATAACAAGCAGCCAGCAATTCTGTACCAATTGTCTGAGCCTCAATCAGTCTTTCCTCATGGTTATGGTATCTTTTAGTCTGATTTCAAATCTAAGTCTCTTTTGGTTACTGAGCAAAAACAGGTGACTCCTCAGAGCCCCTGGCTGTAGCAAGTGAGCGAAGACGTCCTCACTAAAGGCCCTTTCATCCTATCGGCGCTGGCTAAAATGCCTTTAGTTTTATATTCTACTACTTTCTGCTGAATGTATGTCAGTTCCTAGGTTAATTTCTGCAAAACTCATCTCCCCAAAGATCTTCAAGAATACATCCCCATGATCATTAAGCTCACCAATTAGTAATTTAAAATTTATGTGAGACATTTAAAACCATGGTTTCTGAGGTCACAGATTCCCATAGCAAACTTATTCTTGGAGTGAAATATCTATCTTTCTGGATTGATTCTGCCCATATTCTGTTTGAAGATAGAGGGGAAAATGTCGATTCTTAATCACATCTTCTCCTTTCCTAGAAGAAGTTTATCCAGGAGGCCAAAGGAGCTGAAAGACTGACACACGTAACTTCATTTTGCAAGAGGTGCAACTTTATGCTGGATTGAGCAATGCAGCCACTGCCCTTTCTGCTTTATCTACAGAATTTACTCCTAAGCTGTCTATTTCTTTTCACCTCCACTGATGCTCAAGTGAGGTGCCATCACCTCTCAGCTGGACGTCATCAAGACACTTGCAACAGGTCTCCCTGCGGTTACTCTTGCCAATCTACAATCCTTTCTTCACAGCGGCAGTGACTTTGAATTATGTCACTTTCATGCCCGAACCTCACCAATGACTTCCTAGTTCCCTTAGAATAAAATCTAGCTCCATATCCCATGTACTAGTGGCCTCCTAGGCCTCATGATAAGCAACTCCCTGCCTTTTCTATTATATTCTACTCTCCTTGGTTTCTTTGCATTTTTTCCATCAGAACCCTTTAGTTCTATTTTTGGGCGTTGCACGAGCTATTACCACTGCCTGAACTTAGCCTTTCTGGCTCCTCAGTACCTCAGTATTAGTTCAGATGCTTTCTCTTCAGGGCAGCCTTCTCTGATCCCCCATTTAAGCATCACTACCTGTGACATAAACCGATGTACTGTCTTTATAGCACTCAGTGATGCTTGGAATTGTGAACACACAGGCAATGATGGTTACCCAATGGTATTGTCTCTGTAAATATTTAATGGAATCTGATCTGAACTTCTATCATGGAATTATAACTTTATTAGTACAACTATTAATCCTTGATATGCTTTCTACATCTAAAGTTGTTCCAATCACATAATCCCATGGTTGAACATTGAGTTACTTGGAGAGATTTTAAGATACAATGTTTTCCAGTAAAAATTTCTAGTATGCTGTCAAAGCATATGGCCTGCACTAGGCAAAAAGAATAACATGATTGTGAGCATAGAATGGACCAGGCTCCTAGCAATATGCCATAAAAACTTGCCACTCCACTGATATGTGACCTTTATAGCTTGTAGCTTTTAGAATCATATTCTTACCCAGTGCTGCATGTCACTCTCATTAAAATAACAATTAACCCTATACACTGCTGAGTGGCATTAGTATCTTTTACAAGGAAAGCACATGATTTCATTTCATGCAAAATGAATATAAAAGGTCATGCAAATAACTCAACTGTTTTCTTTCTATAAGTCACCATATGAGCTGGAAGAAAACCAGAACAACTTAATTCACAGGAACATAAGCCAACACCTTCATGAGGAAGATTAAAAAGTGAAGGAAAGAGAAGCGAGAAAATCTTACCTGTAGAGAGGCATGAAAAAGATGCAAAATTGGATACCAGAAGCCATGTATGATAGATGGATGGAAATCCCAATCTGTGCATGGGTGAAAATTCAAATATCCCCAGACAGGATGGATTTATTCTGCTGCTTTATTAAACTCAGACTCACAGCCCTGGGTCATTTGCATTTGCATTAATGACTTTATATTAATGCAATAGCTTCATTACTGAATATAGCCATTATTTGATTATCCAATTCACAAATAGGTGTTCTGTTTTTAATCATGATAATAAAACCATTTGAATTTGAAGATGTTGGAGTTAAGCTAACAAGTCCAACAACTGTTAGGAAGTCTTATAAATAGGATAAAAAGAAATATTTTATTTATAAATAGTTGACAGAAAACTCCATTGTGTAATCCATAAAAATGCAAAGATAGGAAGGTAGCTGTATATTTCAAACTTCTTCGGAAGTAAAAGCTAGATACATAATTAAAAACCTAATTCTGTGTTGATTAGGCTTTGAATTCAGAAATTGTTTTCTTTTTCAAGTGGAAAAATCATGGACAATGTCCTCCAATACAAATAGAAGATATCTAATAGAGAGATTCCCTAATATTCCTGTAACAAGTGTATGTTGTGGAAGTCAGCCACACAATTTAGCACTTGACTAAAATTGTGTGTAGGAGTATCATTTGTCAGAGTGTAGTCTGATAGATGAAATTAAAATATTAATAGAAGTGTATATTGTTAGAAAGACCTTTGATTATAGTGTCATTTCCCAACTATTATGAAGTTAAGACTTTGTATGGCACAGATAATTATGGTCCTTTATTCAGCTATAGTATTTCTAGTGATGGCATCACCATCATCTCTCACATTATGCAGCTCTACGTCCAGTAGACCCCCACAGCACACCCCTTTACCCTCTTTGGCAGTACTCACTATATATATTCCTCTTCTACACACAACTCTCAAAATATTTTGAGAGACCTGTTTTCTAGTAAACACCTTAGTGATTCCTCCTAAGATAAAGTTTCAGTTGCTTAATTACAAAACTAGTTTCTAGTTCAATCTCTTGACTGGATTCATCTTTGATGGATTGGTTTGTAACTAAAATATGGTAGGTGGAATTAAGTGTAGTTCTTTAATGATGGCCTACTACGTTTTTGATGTCAAGGTGCCATAATATTATTAATGTAGCTCAAATTTTGTTTGTCTTTGAATAGCCATATACCTCATCATTGGCCTCTATTATCTAGCAGTCAAGATGTCTCTTACTATTTTTCTAATGATCTCAACTAAATCTTGCAAATCTCTTCACCAGAATGTGGTGCTTTTATTTGATGTAAAGGCCAAAGGAACCAAAATGTGTCTTGCTGCTCCATGCTGCCTAGCAGAGACTCCCCTGATTTCCACACTTTACATTCACTGATCATTTGGTTACCTGATTTTGTTTGTGTGATTTACTCTTTTACATATGTAAAAGGTTTTCTCTATCTCTCCCAGTCTTACTGAACTTTTAAAGCTCATATCAGGTGTTTCTATAATGTCATATTTTCTGACCAGACCAGTCCACGTATCCACATTCTTTCCTCTGAATTTTCATAGCAAAAACAGTCAATTCCCTTTGAGGTTAATTACACATAATACTGTGTCACAATGGAGCTTTTCACAAATACATATCTTGGCAGCCCAACTAGAACATAAAATGATTGAAGGAAGGGATCTTCTACTTTGAATTTTCTCTGCATGATTTAATGAAGAATCAAGTAAACAAAAGCCACTCAATAAATGCTTGATGAACAGTAACAAAAATGAAAAAGATGTGTCTATCACTGTGGCTAGGAAAAACTATACTTGGCTCTTCACCTTGAAGGGAACTTGTCATAGATGTATGAAGCTTCTTCTCCTTTCAGGTTGATTTGATCTTGCCCTTAAGTGTTGGACTGCAGGAGGTATTACACAGAGAGAAAGTGGTTCTAATCATTATTTCTGGGTTATCTACTCTGTTCATTTTCAAAACTATAATGTCACTTCTTAGGCATTTTCCCTTGCTATACATATGCCATTTAAACATTTTTTAAATAGTTTATTTCCAAGTTGGTTTCCATGTAACACCCATTGCTCATCACAAAAAGTGCCCTCCTCCATGCCCATCACCCCCCTTCCTCTCTCCCTCACCCTCATAAGCCCTCAGTTTGTTCTCAGTATTCAAGAGTCTCTCATGGTTTGCCTCCTTCCCTCTCCCCAACTATTTTTCCCCTTCTCCTTCCCCATGGTCCTCTGTTAAGCTTCTTCTGTTCCATTTATAAGTGAAAACATATGGTATCTGTCCTTCTCTGCCTGACTTATTTCACTTAGCATAACACCCTCGAGTTCTATCCACGTTGCTACAAATGGCCAGATTTCATTCTTTCTCATTGCCGTGTAGTATTCCATTAAACATGTTTTGATGTAGGAAGACGTTTGTACAATATAGATTGCTGGACTCTAGGTATTGTTCTCTTTTTCACGAAGGTTCCAAATCTTCACGTGATGTGGTAAGTGTGACTTATTCTAACAAGCACAAAGAAATAATTAAAGCTTAGTATGTGTTTGTAGGCACAGATTTTAATTTCTAAAAACCTTGAAAGAACCAAAGTGACACCAACACAGTTTCTGTATCTCATACTCATTCAACTCAGTATTGTTTGAGTGGCTGAGTCATGAAGGGAGTAAGTGTGGGTTTATAAACTACTTCCTAGGGTGTTCATGACCAATTAATTCAATTATTACTGACATTATCAGCGATAATACTGGTAACCTGTAGATGCATTTAGATGGACTCAAATATCATAATGATTAGACTTGCATGTGTACTTCCAGTTAGTAACATGGCAGTGTGATTCTAGGCACACATTTCTAGTAACTTTTCCCTATATCACCCCATCATTCTTTCTTTCAAAGTAGGTAAGGACCTGTATAAAAATAAGCTACATTTCTAAAAATGCCAAGAAAGAGCTACATACTGATTCTGGATTGGCTGTGACTTTAAATCATACCTGTTGGGTGGTGGAAAATATTCTCCAGTCTCTGTTATTTATATATTGGTTTGGGGTGATAATGTTTTATTTTGACTTATTTTGAGCTTCAGCATTTCAACTAATTAAGACCAAAATAGCCCAACATTGTTATTGTCTTTGCCTTTGAGAACAGTTTCTTGAAAACCTGGCTTGGATCCAAGGCAGGTTTCCCTCTCCCTGGGGTGGGGTTTTAGCACCACAGTTTTCTACTGTGTACTCTGATGCAAACCGATAAATCTCAGCAAGTTCACAAGGTTTCACATTCTATTAGAGAAGAAGAACAAAGGAACAACAGAATTAGAGACAAATGATGTGACCAAGTGTCACAAAGAAGGTTCATTAAAAACTGAAGACAAACCTGTGAAACATTCACCTGAAAAATGTTTGCATCTTCATAGAAATAAGTCCATTCTGGATTCAGTGACTGATTTGTGGGGGGTGGGGGGTTACAACGACACAGTGAAACAGCATTCTTTGTTCACTGAAGCTGCTACCCAAACACCCGAATTCTAAATCTCTTTCCTTTTGAAATATATTTTTCTTCTCTCTTTCTCTGAACAGTCATCGAGAGGCTTAATTAATGAATTAGTATTTGCAGAAATCTTTGATATTCCAAGATGAAAGTTTTTGCGTAAGGGTAAAGCATCGGCACCAGCAGTAAAATGTCCTCTTGATGACAGAATGCATGAAGTGCTAAACTGGAATACATTTGACAACTGCAATTAAAGAGTTTTGATCCTGCTTTCCCCCTCTGTTTTTATCATGTACATTATTCCAGAAGATATGAGGCTAATAGGAAAGGTAAATTCTCATTGGCCAGAAATTGTTGAGATATACACACACATACACATTCCCCAGTGGTTAAGGCAGGTGGAAAGTTTATGGGCAGCCTCTTTCTGGGGCAATAAAAGCTTCTTTTATTTCAAATTCTCTTTTTACACCAGTTGCTATTACTCTGAAAAGCTCCTGGCATTTGGAAGGCAATAAGCAGGGCATAAAATCCATTCTTTCCTGAACAGGCCCCATTCCTAGGACTGCTTTTAAACTAACTAGTTTACAGCAGAGAAACAGACAGCTGGGTCTCCTGCAAAGACTCTCAGGAAAAGCAAGGGAAGGGGGACCTGCTAACTGCTTAAGTGCAGTACATGGGTTATAGATAAGTTACCGGCTGGATCTGTAACTCTTTTCTTACGTGACTGAAATTCTTTGGATCTAAAATATGATTAAGTTGACAGAAATGATGTCAGTTGTGGATACAGGAAATTGCTTTTATGTTCCCATTTTCTGTAGAATACCTCTTTCTTGGTTTAGGCTTACCAAAAGTCTTTCTTTTGAGAAAATCCCAGTGCTAGCTCCTGCTCAAATTGGGGTAAGGATGCGTAGAGTTAGGGTAGATATTTATTGCCTTCCTAGGACAATAAATTCAGTGCTCTACTTGATAAATGAGAGTCTACATTGCATCATTGTAATGTGAAAATCAAATTAAAGCACACCTCACTATATGTACAAATGTCTGTGTCAGGCACCGTTACCTGCCCACCCAGAAACCAGTTTCTCTTTCCTTCCTTAGAAGGAACAGTCATCCGTATGGCTAAGGGAGACTGGACTAGTCAAGAAGACCTCATTGATTAGAGCCTGGCATAGGAGATACGTGTGGGCATTAATTACTGGGATTCCGGAAGGGATTTTATGAATGTAAATAGTAAGCCTCTGATAGATTCAGTCTTGAAGTAGCGAGACCAATTTCCAGAACCACAGTGAAAAATATCTAAGAATAAAGGCAACTCCTAGGTCAGAAATAATGTGGAAACTGGGCCTGAATTTAGACCAATTGCCTTAAGTTGTACCTTAAATTGGATCTGGTCCATGCCTTCTGAATAACAGTATAAAACTAGCTCTTGAACACAGTGCCAGAACTGTAAGCACCTGACAGCTAAACGATGTAAACCTTCTCAGTTAGTATTTTAATTAAAAAAAATTATAATACATTTCGGAAGTGAGTTGCTCCAAGAAGATTATTTTATCCATCACTTTCTTCTATAGGCTGCTATGCAATAATAATAATAATAATAATAATTGCCTGTCATTACATTGTGTGCAAGTATGATTGGGCAGCTTCCAATCCATTTTTCTGGGCAGAGTAACTGAGAAATATGTTCCAGAGAAATGGAGGGGAACATGCTAGAGGAGCTCAGGGTAGGGGATTAAATGCAAGGAGTATTTGTATTTTCAAGAGAGCTTTATGTCACTTTTCAAAAGGGCATGAGTAAAGGAATTGTCAGGAGATAAAATTGATAGATTCACATGGAGAGCAGGACATGTGACCAAGGACATGGTTGAGGTATCATGGACTAAGGGAGAGAAAGGCTCTCTCTCTCTGGGAGTTGGTAATTGACCTAAAACCATGGTTTCCTAATGCTCTCCGTTGCCATCTGTAATCTGAAAAAGTAATATGGGTTGATCTTCTTTCTGTTCACTTAAATTGCTTCCTGCAGTGTTGCTTTGGGTGATTGCAGGTATGGCTATGCTATAGATAATTTCTGCATAAATGAATTGGTAGTTTACCAGCTTTAAAATACATATCCAAATCCCTCAAAAGCTTTTTTCAAACCTGCAGAACAAATTGGGTCTCCATGGGCAAAGGGATATCGAAAAAGGCAATTCCATTACAAGCATAGAGTAGACACTGTGTATGGCTATATGGCCCACAGGTGGCATTGTTCAACTCAAGAAACTTTAATGTGTGGCTGTACTTCAAGGTGATGAGTTATCTGGGAAGTTTTGGAGTTTATCCTTTACCATTGTGAATTGGAAATAGATAAGAGCTGGGTCCCCTAATACAATGACCTGTTGATGGAACAAAGCTGTGCAAATTCTCCAAGTTCTACATTCCTCCTTCACTAGATTTCTAGAAATGCAAATATCCATAGATGAAAGTTAAAGTGTAGTTGTTTGGAAGTCTTTGGGTGCATGGTTGGGTTTGAGGGGAGGGAAGAGGTGGTTTGGGAAATACAGCTTGCTCCCTTAGACAGAGCCACACTAATGTCATCTGGCCAGACATGAATAAACCAAAGAATGTTTGCGACCTATGTGGCCATGTGTAGAGTAAAATTATAATTCTTCCAATTTATTTTGCTTGGTAATTAGAGAGATTTGGAAGGAGGGTGTTTATGCATTTTAGATGAAATCTCTGGTCAAGGGCATTATCTGTTTACTAGCTTACTAACACATCAGAGTCCTGAAGCAGGCAAAGCTCATTCCATTTCACTGGCCCAGAGGGGTCCTTTCTTTAGTCCTCAGCTCTTTCCACTCCTTATTTCAGGCATTTGTGTGACATTTTACTCCCTCCAACCACCTCCTTCTTTTTGTCATCATTTCTCTCATTCTTTATTCACACTCAGTTTTCTGAGACTGATAAAACGGTTCGGGAAAGTTCACTTTGTAAAAGAACTCTGTAAAAGAATGTTTAGGCTTAGGAAACAGTAGAGTTACTTAGGAGAGATATTCTCAATGTCCCTGAAATCACATTCTAGAGTGGTTAATAAACTTTGCATAAAATGTGCTTCTTCTATTCAGGGCATGTTTATCTGCTCTGGGTTCATAGCTTTTATGTCCTGTCTCATTATCAATGCATTCTGATAATGCTCAGCCAAGAAAGTAAATTTGCCTCACAGTATGATGATGGGAAAATATGAGCCCTCAAGATGATTGTTTCGAGAATTAGCAACCTCCTGCCAAATTCCTCAAGACTTCGATCAAATGTTTTAATTCGAAATTTTATGATGATCTGCATATTTTGAGTACAAACGATAGACAGAAACTGGAGACTCCAAGTGGTTACAGTTTGTATTCATGTGAAATCACTTATGTGTCTTAGAAATGCATGGCTAATCCCACCATCAGCTTTTGTTTTCTCCAAGTACAGTAATTACTAACTCACTGCATTCTCTCTTCTTACCAAATTGCAGATTCTTGTTATAAGCCTACATAGTCTCATAGCAAAATCTGTGTTTCAAGTATTAGTGACTATCAAAGATTTTAGTTATTATCTTTGTAATAGTTAAATGAATAAATAAATGTTTGCGTAACTACAATGGATAATTACAATGGACGCTGCAAAACTAATTTGTCATTGTAAATTTTGCAGTCTACGATATAACATCTCTTATTTTATGTTTGGAAATCAGATTTTTATTATTTCTGAATCTCTTTCTCCCTCTCTTTCTTCCACTCACACATATTTATAGAATATACAAAATCTAACTAAATTTAAATAATTACCCAAACCTACTCTTATTTTTTATATTCTGCAAATTTTTCTTCATTAAAACTTGCCTTTATGTAGGCATACTAAGCTTAAATGAAGAATCCTTCTGACAAGACCAGTCAAATAAAGTCAATTAAATTTTAACTTCTTTAACAGACCTCAGCTTTGGGCTTCGTATTTCTAGACATTAAGCCAAGGTTAGTTCTGGTTTAACAGAGCTGGTCTTCTTATAGCTATTTTAATAAAGATATTTTTGAAAAATCTTATGACAGACCATCAGCTAGAATGATACACCTCATTATCAGTAATCAGTATATATTTTAGAATGTTATATATGACTGGTGTATGTGTGTGAACAGGTGTACCTTTCATCTTACTATTCCTACTTTGTTTAGGATCTTACGGAAACTAGAAATAATGGTTATATTCCTTACAGTTTTTATAATAATTGCCATATCTCTAGAACAAATCATCTTCAAAACACTTTATAATGAATATGCCCCTATTGCACTCTGGAGAAATATAAGACACACTAAAGTGTCTATTTTATAGTTATTTAGACCTGGATACGGGACAGGCTATTTACTCAAGATCACCACAAAGTGGCTGGGACTTCACACACTATCAGATGCAGAAGAGTCCAGAAAAAACAGGGGTTAGTGGAGCACATTTCATCATGCTAGTTTAGTGTTTTACTTTTTTCTCTAATATTCAGGGATATATTCACTAAGCAGAAAACTTGAGACAGAGCCTGGGGAAACACATATTTTATTCCTCAATAAAGATTGTTGATGTTGGCATACAAAAAAAAAAAAAAACAACCAATGAACAAATACAGGGCAATGTGTTCAAAACCTACAGTGGCTGCTTCCTGAAAAGTCAAAGAATGCCTCATTAAGAATGTGATTCTTGTGTTTAGTGCTCTCTGGGGCATGGGGCTGTTAATGGGGAGGGGGAGGGGAAGTGAATCTGGGCAGAGAGTATTGCATGCCTGGGGGCACGGAGGAAAAAAGGTAAAAAAGGATCTATGGGACTATGGAAAGGCAGAGGAGCTAGATGACATCTGAAAACAGGCAGAGAATAAGTCGCTGGAGGACCTAGGTGACCATGCTCAGCAGCGTAGGGGTTATTTTAAGGGCAATAGTGACAACTTGACCAATTGCAAAGAGAGGATCTCACAGTAAGGTATTGGGAAATGATGAGGCTGGATGCAAGAAACAGTATGGACCTATGTTAGAAGTGTTTGTGGGGGTAGACAGGAAGAGGTGGGTTTCACATGATTAACAGGGACTTAAAGATTGATAGGAGAGTTTAGGTGACATTTAATTTACTGTCCAAACCAAGACACTTTTGATAATTCATGGAGGGTGTATCCCTAATAATTATGCCAATATGATAGTCATCCTAGGCCACCACAATTGATGCTTGCCCTCAGGGTACGGTCGCACCTGTACATCCTTGCCCGTTGCAGAACCTGGAGACTAGAAGAAAACATCTTTGTCCATGTTGTTCAAGAAGACAAAAAAATCTGACAACAACTTAATTTATTAATACTCACAGGAGCCTTTGCATTTTAAAAGGCTCTTTTTGAAGAACTATAATGCTTTTACTCCAAATAATCACTTTCTAATGTATGCCTGGGCTCCAACCCAGATTCATTAAATTAGAACTCTTAGGGGTAGAGCTTGTGCATTAATTTTTTAAAAAATATCCACAGATGCTTCTGATGTAGATCCAGTGTTAGGAACCATTGAATTAGAATACAATCTTCTGGGGAGAATTGTTCATTTCCTCAATTCCTTTGTATTGGTTCAAGTTCTTAATGCATCACTTTATACTTAGTAGATTATCAACATGTATTCAGTCATTTTTTTTGGTAAGCAAGGGACTGAGTCCCTTTGAAGGAATAAATAAGACTCATTTGTAATTGGCATATTAATTGTGTGTATGCAAATGCATGGTGTGAGGCTATTTGAAAGAAAATTCTTTCAAGTGGTTAAACAGACCTTTATAGAATCTTGTTTACATGATTAATTTATTTAGCAAAGTCTTATTCACAGATAGCACAAGGGCAAACTTCAGTCCCACCACCTTCTGAATTATCACAGTGTCCGTATTTGTGGGGGTCCAAATTAATGAGTTTTTACAGAGCAGATTGTTGGGCTGTCAAGACTGCCACACTGATAGTGGTAATGCAGGGCTTTTTAATCTCAGAGAATAAATGAAGTTTTCCTAGATGGTAGCTGATCTACAAGATATTTGTATTTCATACTGCTAATAAATGTTCATTAAAACATGTTTCATTATTAATTATACAGACTAGCATTCAGAGCTCCAGTAAATTGTATCCCTATTATAATAAACGTATTTAATTACAGAAGTTCAGTAGTAAAGCCCATTTTCGTAAAGCAGTTTTATTAGGTGTGTCATATGGTTTAAACACCACAGAAGCAGACCTCACAATGCATGAAGATTGTTTAAACACACCAGAGTGAGGGGTGCCTGGGTGGCTCAGTCACCTAAGCTACCGACTTCAGCTCAGGTCATGATCTCATGGTTCGTGGGTTCGAGCCCCACATCGGGCTCTGTGCTGACAGCTAGCTCAGAGCCTGGAGTCTGTCTTCGAATTCTGTGTCTCCCTCTCTCTCTGATCCTCCCCTGCTCACACTGTCTCTCTCTCTCTCTCAAAAATAAATTTAAAAAAACATTGAAAAGAAATAAACATGTCAGAGTGGAGATTACTACATTACTACATGAAAACTGATCTCAAATTTAAAATTACTACTTTTATTTTACTGTAAATTTAAAATTACCACTTTTATCTTACTGTATCAAACATTCATCTTAAAGCATGATGAACTGGCCACTGGTATTGAATAACTGACAGGCATCATCCATTTTGTATCTCTGAGCCAATGCATCATTGTGGTTACCCGTGGTTTTATCTTAGCCACACATTATTAAGGCATGGTAAATCATCCCCGGCCAGAATGGAAATCATACTGGGACACCTGGGAAGTGGACTCTTGAAGTGGTAACTACTGTACACTTAGTAAACCTGAGGTTTACTTAAACATTACAATTTCAAGTTAGGGGAATGTCACCAGTGTTGAGCTAGAAGAAAATGAGCCCCCACAAGGTTAAATGAGTGATGCTAAATTATACTGCCAAATTTGGCAAGCAGATGGGGACAAAATAAGCAGAGAGGTAACACTATGGACTGTGCTCAGGAGATTCAGAGAGCTGAGGAATTAAACCTTGTCTCTGCTATCTAATCTACAATCCTGTGACAGTGGTCAAACCATTCCACCTCTACATTTAGTTTTCTTTTATGGAAAGTAGACAAATCCTCTCTGCCTTGCTGGCTTGATGTCAGCAAAGTTTCACTACAGGGTCTGGCACTCAGGAAACCTCAAAATGTGTGAATTCCCTCATTTCCCCCTAGAAACCACATTTTTCAACTTGTGATCCCTTCTGCTTTCTACTGGATCTCAGCTGTGGCTTCTCGTTCTCACTGAGATTGTATTCTAGGTGTATTATTTGTTCCTGGATGATATTCTTAAGAGTGAGTCCTGCTGATGGTATTTCGGTATATTAGAAAGAGCTACCTAGTGAGATAGAAAATCTCCCACCTCTGAGTAGGTTCTCAGCATGACCTGAATCCAATTCAGAGAATATTTAGAATATAGGCTCATAAATAAGTGAAAACTTTGAGTTTAGATGATTTCTAACTTCCCTTCATAATTGAGATTCTATGGTGATGTTTCCTTGGCATCTAGAGTTAAGAGAAAACATCTGGTAAAACTTGGTTTGACTGACTAACTTAAATGGAAGGAAGTCTCCTTTGTTTTGTATTTCCTATGACAAAACTCATGCCAGATACAGGCCCTAAATTGAACAAAATCTCCTTATTTTATAACTGAGGGGCTTTGGAGACCTGGAGAAATGGAATGACTCTCAGGTTCCTACAAACTTACTGGCAGAAGACAGGATCAATCATTGCTCTATGCTTCTTTATACATTTATACAGATGTTGGAGTATTCATTGGCCCTAGAAGCCCCATATTGAATATTTAAATTTAAATATTGCTATTTAACCCTGGTCTCATCCAGACTTCAGTGCTTCATTCTTTATATCTCATATGTGAGGGTTCATAGAGAATGTGTGTCTATGTGGGCATT
The DNA here is from genome assembly GCF_008692635.1 of Crocuta crocuta. Lineage (NCBI taxonomy): Eukaryota > Metazoa > Chordata > Mammalia > Carnivora > Hyaenidae > Crocuta > Crocuta crocuta. The sequence goes on from NW_027528357.1 coordinate 298,292, forward strand.
TAATAGTTCTTTTGACTTTCCTAGGAAGAGACATATAGGTATCTTTTTTTTTTTTAAGGTCAAAGCTTTTCACACATGATTTCAGTTTGTTGAGAAATTAAAATGTGGCTTCTCTCTCTGAGAATGATATAAGCAAGATAACATAAAAATAAACAAGGAGAGAGTCTTCTTTTAATAAGCTCACCTTTGGCAAAATGTCACTTTGAGTTTGTATACAATAAACTAAAATATATTTTAACCATAAACTTTGAGATTCCTCCCCCACCCTTTTTTTCTCTGGTTTGGCTACGGGAGGAGGCACTGCCATTTGTAAGACTTGGCTGTGAGTGGCTTGCTTCAGACACAGTAGAGATAATTAGCAGGGGTAAGTATCCAATAAGAGGGTTAGGCATTCGTATGGGTAAGAATAGCATCTGCAGTGACATGATAAAAATGATACAGACCATTGAATCGCATACATCAGGGCATAAACTGATCACCAGCTGAGGTCAGAAAGAAATCTCCCCTCCTGGTATAATATTGTACAATTAAGCAAATTTGGGGGTTTTATGCTTTATTTTAGAACATCCGTTATTGTCAAGCCTCAAAAACAAACTCCGGGTCCTTGACTGTCTTTTTTTCAGCGTTTCCAGTGACTTGAGACACTCAAGGTTTACGGTGAAATCCATGCTGTCCTTACTACCACAGATTTCCTCCACACACAACCTCCAAGGGCTTCATGCTTCTGTCACTCCAATGAATAGTGGTGTGGTGTTTTCCTCTCTCTTGTGCTTGTCCTCTTTATGGTCAATAACATTCATTAAGGAGATGGATGGTCAAAATTTGATGTGTAAGCTTGTGATTAAGAGCTCGTGTAAATTTCAAAACTGAACTCAAATTTGCCTTTAATCCTTCTTTCATTCATAAGATCTGCAACATAATTAATAAAATATAAATGGATTAATTATTAAATGATGCCCTACTATGTGACACATCGTTCTAGGTGTTAAGAATTTGGCAGTGAATAAAAATTAATTATTTGCCTCAAAGAGAAGACAGATTATTAAAGGACACACATACACACACACAACAAAGATAGACACTTAGAAGATATGGACAACACTGTTGGGTGTTATATGGAAACCAACTTGACAATAAACTATTTAAGAAAAAAAAAAGATATGGACAACACTAGAGCCAATAAGATCTAACAGACTTCTACAGAATCGCCCTACAGCAGCAGAATATATTCTTCTCAAGTGCACTTGTAACATCCACCAAGAGAGGCCATATGCTAAGCAAAATAATATATTTAAAAAGTTAGAACTAATACAAAGTTTGTACTCTGACCACAATGGAATAAGATTAGAAATTAATAAAAGAAAGAAATTTGGGAAGCTCACAAATATTTAGAAATTAACACATTCTTAAATGACTATTAGTCAAAGGAAAAGCCAAGTATGTTTGAAAATATTTTTAAATGAATAAAGATGAAGACACAAAATACTAGCTTATGGGATACCACTAAAACAATTCACACAAGAAAATTTGTAGCTGTAAATGCCTATATCAAAAAGGAAAGGGGGGTGCCTCAGTGGCTCAGTTGGTTAAGCATCTGACTTCGGCTCAGGTCATGATCTCACAGTTCGTGGGTTTGAACCCTGTGTCAGGCTCTGTGCAGAGCCTGGAGCCTGCTTTGGATTCTGTGTCTCCCTCTCTCTCTGCTCCTCCTTCACTCACACTCTGTCTCTTCCTCTCTCTCTCTCTCTCTGTCTCTGTCTCTCTCTCAAAAATAAATAAACATTAATTTTTTTTTTAAAGCAAGGAAGATCTCAAATAAATAACCTATCTTTCTACCTTAAGGCACTGGAAAAGGAGTACAAAGTCAACCTAAAAAAAGCAGATGGAAGGAAATAGTAATAATTCAAGTGGATATTAATAAAATAGAGAAAAGAAGACAACAGAAAAACATTGATGAAACAAAAAACTGGTTCATGAAAAAGATTAGCAAAATTGGCAAACCTTTAACTAAAGTGATCAAACAAAAGTGAGATTCAAATTATTAGAATTAGAAATGAAAAGGGACACATCACTACTAACCTTACAGAAATAAAAAGTGTAACAAATGAACGTAAACAACTGTATGTCAAGAAACCATGTATGGAAGTGGAATGGACAAATTCCTAGAAAGACACAAACTACTGAGATTGACTCCAGGAGAAATAGACTATTTGGACAGCACAATAACAAGTTAAGAGATGAATTAGACAATCTACAAAGGAAAGTTCAGGCCCAGGTGACTTCACAGATGGATTCTTCCTAACATTTAACAAAAATTAATAATAGCTCTTCAAAAATTTTTCCAAAAAATAGGAGAAACATTTCCCAATTCATTCTCTGATGACAGTTTAAACCTGATACAAAATGAGAAAGACACAACAAAAAATTACAGTCTAATCTCTCTTAAAATACAGACTGCAAAATCTTTAACAAAATACTAGCAAACTGATACCAGTAACACATCAAAACAATTATGCACCATGTCCAGCTGAGATTTATCCCAAGAATGCAAGGTCAGTTTAACATCAGAAAATCCACTAATGCAATACATCATATCAATAAAATAATTTAAACACCATGATGTCTCCCCAGAGGTAGATAAATCATTAACAAAATTCAACACTCTTTCATGATAAAAATATGCAATGAACTAAGAATAGAAGGGAACGTCCTCAAACTGATAAAGGGAATCTTAAAAATGAAATCCAGCTAATATCAAATTCAATGATGAAAGACTGAATACCTTTTTCCTAAGATCAGAAGCATAACAAGGATATTTGCTCTTGCCACTTCTATTCAACATCATGCTAGAGGTTCTCACTATGGCAATTGCATCAGAAATATAATTAAAAGTCACCCGGATTGGCAAGGAAAAAGTATTGGAGACCTAAATGTAAGAGCCAAACCATAAGGAAAAAGTATTGGAGACCTAAATGTAAGAGCCAAACTATAAAACTCTCAGAAGATAACATACAAAAATAGGCAATTCTATATAAACAATAGATTAGTGGTTGCTTGGGGCTGGAAAGGGGACAGGAGGGGGCACAGGAGGGAGATAGTTAAAGGTAACAGCGTTTCTTTTGGAGATGATGCAAATGTTCTAAAATTGAGAGTATGGTGATGGTTGTATATATCTGTGAATATACTACAAAACTATTGAATTGTGCACTTTAAATGTATTTTTTTTTCCCTAGGAGAGAGAGAGAGAGACAGCGTGAGCAGGGGAGGGTCAGAGAGAGAGGGAGTCACAGACTGAAACAGGCTCCAGGCTCCGAGCTGGCAGTCAGCACAGAGCCCGACGCGGGGCTCGAACCCACGAACCGCGAGATCATGACCTAAGCGAAAGTCGGACGCTTAGCCGACTAAGCCACCCAGGCTCCCTGAATTGTGCACTTTAAATGGATAATTTGTAAGATACGTAAAATATGTCTCAATGAAGTTCTTCCAATTTTAAAACCAACACATTAATAAAGAACCTATCAGATGGAGCTGAGATTTAAAAAGAGATGGTTATGGAGACGGGCTGCCATGTTCAATATGGAGCACAAAGATCGCTTGCTCTTACCAGCTTACAATGAATGAAGCCCTACTCTTAATATATGTTGGCACTGTACTGTTATAAAATTCAACATGGAAAGACGTAACTGACTTCTCTGAGGGATCTGTAGAAGTGAGAGGAAAAGAGAACTTGAATACTCTCCTAATAACTAAAGATGATCTGTATGTTCAGTATAATAAAAGTAGAATTCTGATTTATATTGTCAGCCCACCTCCTCCATTTCTTCCTTGCAGTCTTTCTTCTTTTTCTTCTTTGCTTCTCCCTTCCTCCTCCGTATACTCCTCCCCTACTTTCTTTCTCTTTATTCACCTCTTTCCTATGATATTTTACTCCCACCTTCTTTTCTATTTCACTTTGGTGTCTTCATTTTCAGAATCAAAAAGAGGCGAAAGTCAAAATGGACATGTACCCAGGCACAATAAGCCAAAAGTTTTTGAGTATATATATTTTTTTCCAAAAAAGGAATTTAGAGACTTGAATTATCTTGATAGGTTCTTGTCTGCTTCCTCATTATGTAAAGTACACTCAGAGTTATAACCCAGGACTTCCCAAACTCAGCACTATAGACATGTTAAGCTGGATGATTTTGTGTTGAAAGGCACTGTCCTGTGCGTTCTAAGATGTTAAAGAGCCTTCCTGTTCTCTGTCACTAGACATGCCCATCTTCAGCCTTAACAATCAATGGCATATCTAGATATTGCCAAATATCTCCAGGAGGCAAAATCACCTCTTGTTGAGAACCATCGTAAACTAAGCCTGATAAACTAAGCCTGAGAGAAAAGTGCTTTTCTTGGTTGGCTCACATTGTTTCTTATGTCCTTTCTCTCTCCTGAAAGAAAAGTAGATTTTGGAAGGGACATACTTAAAGCTGAGAGAGGGCCAGAAAGTTGCTTTGCTTTTCATTTTATATTTTTTCAGGCTATGGATCCAATGACCCTCTGAACAGGAATGGAAACTTTCACTTCAACATTTTAATCAATTTCCATACATGGTATTTATGTTCTATCATCTTTGGCTTCCTGCAAATTCAGAAGTATTCATTTTTTCCCACTTTACTTCTCAGCCCCAATGTATATTGTTGAAAGATCAACGCATTAAGTACTTCCTGTTGGATCATAGAGATAGCTGATAATTCAGCATTTGAAGAATGAGCACAAATCTGAACAGAGTCTAGCAATAAGCAATTTTGCTTACCTATGTCTACTAGACCAGCAGCAATGGCTTATCCAAAAGTGAATTGTGGGGGCACCTGGGTGGCTCAGTCAGTTAAACATCCAACCTTAGCTCAGGTCACATTTCATGGCTGGTGGTCGAGCCCCACATCCAGCTCTATACTGACAGTTGAGAGCCTGGAGCCTGTTTCAGATTCTGTGTCTTCCTCTCTCTCTGTCCCTTTCCTGTTCTCTCTCTCTCTCTCCCAAAAATAAACCTCCAAAATATTTTTAAATAAATAAAAATGGTGATGTTGTGGTAGGGTCCCCTCCCTAAGAAAAGAAAATTAAAAAACGACCTCTAGGCAACCTGGTTATACGCATCTGTGACAACATCCCTCATGACCTTGTAACATGGGACCACATAATCAGACAACACGTTTATAGGTTATTATATATGGGAGACAAAGAAGTAAAAAAAAAAATCTATCTATCTATCTATCTATCTATCTATCTATCTATCTATCTATCTAAACTACAGCCCCCAGTGTTCGGGGCTCAGTTGAACCCAACTGAGCAGTGCCGGCAAGAATAAAGTTGCTTCCTGGAAAGAAAAGCCTCTGTGTCATGACCTTCTGTGCTAGAATCCTGCTACAGTGTAGCTCACAGTCTCTCCAAGACTTTATTCATTGTCTAGTTATCAATAGCTGCTTTTCCAGCCATTCTATTCCAATCATCAGGGCAATAAACACTGTGTGCCTACTGTGTACAAAGCACTACAATGGGCACTAAAAATTTTTATTTACTTATTCTTTTAAGTTCCTTTTTTTTATTTTTAAGAAAGGTTGCAGAGGTGGAGGGAGAGAGAGAGAGAGAAAGAGAGAGAGAGAGAATCCCAAGCAGGTTCTGTGCTGTCATCACGCAGGGACGGAGGCAGGGCTCGAACCCAAGAACCTTGAAATCATGACCTGAGAGGAAATCAAGAGTCAGTTGGGGAGTACATGTTTATATAAGGTTATGTGAGCTGTTCTGGAAGAACTATGATTGGTGCTGGAATTAAATTGACTGGATTGGTTAGAATTAAACTGACTAACACAGGATTGGCTGTTTAAATAACAGGTGATACATTATCTCTATTTCTATATATAGATTTTACTTCAAAGAGCATGTTAATTCTCTGAATGTGGAGTGTTCAAATTCAAACAAAAGACTGCAGTTACCACCCAACCGCAAATGACCCAGTGTTCCTGAATAGGGTAATTAAATTAAAGCAGACCTGCAAAGGGTAGGGGCCATTTCCCTAAAGTCCATGCGGCAGCTTCCCCACCACCCACCAGCAGGATATAAAGGAGAGTTTCCAGAGAGTCAAATCACTGGCTTTTCTAGAAGCCATACAGATTTTTCGCCAAATCATCCCTGAGACAGGGTAAGGTCCAACCTCGAGCATCAGCAGGCATTTGTGTAAGGACTTGCTATCCCTGAGTACAGTTTTGGAGCTAGGCAAGCAAAATATGCCCTTTGGGGTTGGAGTAGGAAAAGATCAAATGAGTAATATTTCAAACATTTTTTCTTTTGAATTAAAATGCACGGTTTAAGCCATATTTCAATTATCAGCTTGACATTACTCTTTAAGCAAATGACTAGAGTTAACAAGAGAGCTACTACATTTTGAATACATTGATTTTCTGCTTGGTCTAAACTCTAAATAGCCGATTAGAAAGCTGTGAATCAGACAGACTCAGTGTACCTAATACATCCTGCAATATATTACAAACTGGAAACATTCGGATCTTTGAAGGTGAAATGAATTAAAAGCACATGATTGTTACAACTTCAATATATAAATAGTAACGACATACTAGCTCTTATCTGGCAATTTAAAAAATAGTCCACATTTTGTTATGCACGTCAACCTAATGCATAAAACTACTGAGCTTAAAGGTATAAAGAAACACAGATTTATTTTTCAAAAATGACTGTGAAATGAAATGAATACTTAATTGAACCGTTTCCAGTTACAGAATATGCTGATGTTGCCCTCCATTATTTTCATAAGCAGCGGGATATTTCTGCCACTGTGTCTCTCACTTCTGTCTTGGCATGACACTCTGGTTGTCCACATTTAGCCTGGGCCCCCATTTTATCGATCACAGGAATATCTCATCAGCTTAAATAGTATTCCTTGAATTAAGAATTAGTTGTGTTTGCTTAGCTCTACTCCCAGCACTGACAATGTGACCTTGGGGAAATGGCTTCAACTCTCAGTATCCCGGGTTACTCTATCTATAAAATTATATTAATGAAATGATAGCACATACCATGTCATTGAGAAGGGTAAAATGTGATTATAACCGCACAGGCTTGTTGTTGCAATTATAATATCAGGAAAAGAATCCGTGTAATGTTTCTAAGCTCCCCTCCTTACCAAACAATAAAAAGTATATTTCACTATATTTTGGTTTCTGAAATTTAAACATTAGGATAGAATTGAGAAAGTGGAAGGAGACTTTATCTATTTGATGTGATTATTTAGCATATAAATTACATTTATTGATGCAAAGCTCCTCCCAGTAATTTTTCCAAGCTGTTTTCCTCATACAAATCCAGGTATCAGAGGGTCTTTGAGTTAAGGCAACTCAAGCATGGGTGACTTTAAGACTAGCGCAGTGGATAGCAGCATACACACATGGAAGCAAACCTAGAAGGAATATTTGCACCTTCAGCTGCCTTGGAAGGAAAGACAATGCAACTCTTGTGTAGGCTCTGCCTTTACCCTTATCTTTACCTTTACTGGCTCTTACCTTACCCCTGGCAAACCTTCCACTGCCTGTCAGATTTAATCATTTTATGCCACTATCTTATTTCCAAAAGAGCCAGGGGAGATTTTTTTTTCCCATAGAGTTTCCCAGACAGGCTCAAGAACTCCTAAAGTATTACCCCCACTCCATACTACAGTTCAACTCAGGGCTGTAACTTCAGGAATCCGAAATCACGTTGAGGTTTTATTGATTAAAAACAACACAAAACAGTGATACATTGGCCTTCCCATGGTTCATTTGCTATAGGTCTATTTGAAATAGATGAACAACTTTTAAACCAGATATCAGGATCTGGGTTGGGGGGGAGGGGTGGAGAATGGTGCATTGGATAATTCCCATTCAGCTACAATATTGCATCATTGGAAAGTGAGATGGAAGTAGCCCAGTCCACTTGGCCAGGCTTCACTTCAGGAATTAGCCATGTTTGCTTGGTTGTGTTATACTGAAACAGTTTTTTTGTTTCAGAGATAGTTAGAGAAAGTTTGGAGAATGCAGAAATGAAAGCAACCAAATGAAGGAAAATATTTTCTTTGAGGGCATCGTATAATCAGGTTTTTCAGTCTATAAAAATCAAAGCTGAATAGACTCAAAGTCTACAAGTCTATAAAACCGAAAAGAATAGAGAGAGGATAGAGATAGACTTATTCATCAAATTCCAGAACAAAGGGCCTCCTTTGAAGCTTGAAAAAGGAGGATTTAGGATAAATGGAAAGAACTATTTTTTAACACAGTGGGGGATAAACTTTCGGAACTCATTATCCCAACTACTGCTATTCATTAAAAATATAAATAGATACAGAGACAAAGATTCATTTCTGAATAAATATCAGTAATGGGTTACTAAGGAATGTTCAGGTTTAGTTCAATGATTGGGAACTTTTGCATTATTGTCACTCATGCCTGGTTTTAAATTCTAGCACAGCCCTCACTGGAGAGATGGCTTAACCTTCAAAGCAGTAGTTTGCATTGTGACATAGAGATAATAACTGTACTTACATTTTAGAGTCATTGGGGTGATGAAATGAGGTGAAGCATGGTAACTTCATGATAGCATGTGATGATGATGAAGATACATAAAATGAAGAAGATGAAGACAAAGAAGACAAAGAAGATGAGGAAGAAGGAGGAAGAGAAGGAGAAGGAAGGAGAGGGGTGGGGGGAGGAAGAACAGAAGAAGAAGAAGAAGGAGGAGGAGGAGGAGAAGGAGGAGGAGGAGGAGGAGAGGAAGAAGATGGAAAGAAAGGGAAGGGAGGGGATGCTGAAGATAACAAAATTCTTCCAGGTTGATGTCTTGTCATTCTCAACTTAATATCGTGCACTATATTTCTGACATTTGCAGGACAGTCCTACCCAACAAAGAGTTACACTGTTCAGAATGCAATAGAATGCAAATAGGGCCCATTTGAGAAACATAAGATTTAGACCACAGATCTACATTGAGGAAAACTATTTTTTGCTTAATTCTCTTAATTATGAGTTACTAAGCTCTATTGACACATACACAGGAATAAATGTATGCATATAGACACAGACACATGTGGATGCACACACACACACACACACACACACACAGTTCAAATTTTTGACCCAATGAGTCTTTAATTTAGTAAGAAATTAAATGTCTAGTTTTCTAAGTTAATTTGACCAAGAAATGGAGTAATTTTTGGTTGTAAGCATAGGCTATCTTTTGGTATATCCTAAGCCTGGAAAAATTTTCCTCTTTGAATTGTGTTTTACCTTTCTCCTGAAAATCTAGAAAACAATGAGTGGGAAAAAGGTTATTCCATATCAAACATTGGAAAATACATCTCTGTGCACATCCAACTTGTATCTGCAACCCCATGTTCTTTGCAACATCACTCTCAACAGTGAAGATATGGAAACTACTTAAATGTCAGTCCACAGGCAAATGGATAAAGAAAACGTAGTATGTGCAATATTCAGCCATGATAAAAAGGAAATCTTACCATTTGCAACAACTTGGATGAGCATCAAGGGCATTATGCTAAGTGAAATAAGTCAGACGGAGACAAATACTATATCAGTTATATGTGGAATTTAAAAAAAGACTGAACTCAGAGAAACAAAGGGTAGAATGATGGTTGCCAGGCACTGGGGTAGGGGGAAATGGGAAGATATTGGTCAAAGGGTACATAATTCTGGTTATAAAATTAATAAGTACAGCATGGTGATTATAGCTAATAATATTGATTCAAAATTTGATTGTTCCTAAGATAATAGATCTGAAATGTTCTCACCACAAAAAAAAAAAATTCTAATTATGTGATTCGATGGAGGTGTTAACTAATGCTGTAGTGGTATTCATTTTGCAAATACACAGATTCATGAATTCAATACATTGTACACTTTAAACTTATATGATGTTATATGTCAATTATATCTCAATAAACCTAGGGAGAAAAAAGGGAATTTGAGCCGAGTATTTTCCTTCACTCCCCTCAGTCCTTCCTAAAAATGGTCTGAAATGAGGTATATTATCTCTGAAGGCTCATTGCTGATCATGTTTTGCTATCCATGCTTGAAACAGATTTTTTTCTTTTTAATTTTCCAAGTGTTACTTTTTTCCTCATCTACCACACAGCTCTTCTCTTCTGAAAATATATTTCTTTTCTTTTTTACCCACTGCAAAGCTAATTCTAAACTCCACCGTTCTTTCCTAACATTCATTTAAAAGACTCATGGGGCCACCATTATGTGTGCGTGTACACACACACACACACACACACACACACACACCTGTCTTCTCCAGAACACACATCTCTAACGCAATGTTGTGGTGCCCTCACATTTCAGGCAGAGGTCCTGACACTCAATCTGCATAGCTCTTATCTGTCCTACACAGGAGGAGGCAAAGGGGTCTGGGGGCAATGAAGAGAGAATATTTGTTGCAGTTCAAAGCAAGCCGTCTTTCTCTCTCTCTCTCTCTCTCTCTCTCTCTCTTTTTTCTCCTTCCAAGATAAATAGAAGTAGAAAGGACAAGCAGTTTTGATTAGCATTTAAAATGTTGTCAATTTTTAATGAAAGCGTAACCTCAAACCATCAACTTCACACAAGCTGGAGACAAGGTTGCAAACCGAATGCTAATATATTTGGCACACTTTCTCACACTTGTCCTTCCGTGAACTTTTCTTGTTGCTAATTTGTTATGTCAGCCCATATTAGTAGGTTTCAAAAGTCCAAACTGGCAAGTGTGGTGACCCAAAGAGAAGCAGTCTTCAGAAGATCTTTAAATCGCACAGGAGTTGGGCGGTTTATTCGCTGTGTATTTATAGTCCTGTAGACACTACTACTCTCTTGGAGGACTTCCCATGGTTCAGGAGTCATCTTCAGAGTCTCTCTAAACCTGTTTCTGAATGTGACATTTTTATTCACCAAAGAAATGCTTGCCAGTGAGTCAATAACATTCATTGCATGCAAATGGTATATTTTTTGCACCTTATATTTATAAAGCCCAAAATAGCAGAAGGAATGCATGTTACTGGGGCACCTGGGTGGCTCAAAAGGTAAAGCGGCCAACTCTTGATTTTGACTCAGGTCAGGATCTTGCAGTTTGTGCGATTCAGCCCAAGGCGCTGCTTGGGATTCTCTTTCTTCCTCTCTCTCTGCCTCTCTGCCACATTCAAAAAAATAAATAAGTAAACATTAAAAAAAAAAAAGGAATGCAGGATATGATTTCCCTCAAGGAACTTATAGTTTTAATAACAATACAAGGGGAAAAAGTATGAAAAGGACAGGAAAATACTGAGGAAAAAATATATAAACAATTATGAAAATAATAAAAGAACACACTTGTGAGGGGAATTAATAATGGTGCTATTAAGGTCCATATATAACTAAATGCATATTGAAATGTCTCTCTCAGAACAACCAGGGACTTCAGGAGCTAGCACACACAGCCTATGCTCTTCCACCATTAATTTACTTAGAGGAAGCCTGGTAATAAAACAAATATATCAGATTATCTCTGATAGCCGCACAAAATGGAGAGGGGAAACAATGAACCACATTACACAAAAAGCAAAAGATATTTGACCTTTGAAAGCTTTGCCTGGATCTTATTTAAAAGTCAAGAAGGCAGCTAAACTAGTTTCCACTTCAGAAAGATTAAAAAAATTTATTATTTAGGTCAACTCAGGTTTACTGTTCTCTCTCCCTTTTTCTAGCTTTCTGTACAAGCTAGGATACTGTTGTAGAGTCCACTTACCCAAGCAGGATGTAAGTTCTATAAAATAGGTAGATTTAAGTCAGAAAGGTTGTCAAACACAGGATGTAACTCATTTCAGTATTTTCCTGGGGAAGTTCACATTGTCCACTTTTCACTGAGAATGGGGATTGAGGAATACAACTTTCCTTATGTACAGGGCGTGATGCTTTCTCTTGTTGATTCTGAGCGGACCTATGGTTATCAATTTATCTGATGTAATACATGCTCATTTGCTTTGTATTTATGGATTTTAACTGGGATGTATGGTTCTTTCTTGGCAAATACATATATACCACTCCCTTAGGGGCTATTCTTTTCAAATTTTCCCACCATCGTTTGGGGACTCTTGTACACTCTGGAGAAAGCTTTTCCATTGTTGTCATGGGAGAGTTTTCTATTAGTGACTCACGTTAAAAGGAAAACATCTTGTCAAAAATAGAACTTAATGAGCTCTGCATTTTATTATGAATTGAAATATGCAAATCAGTAGAAAGAAAATCAAAGGTGGAGGCTCTTAACGTTATAATGTGCCCCTAGCACACTTTAAAAATAACAGTCTCTTAAAAGTATACGGTCATGAACGTAATATAGATAAACTTACAATAAAAATAAGTATATTTATATTGTCATTTCCTGGCTTCCATATTTAACTCCAAAGTGTTAATGTTGTATTAAGTGTCTACGTTGATTTAGGCAGAAACACACACATGTGCACACACACACACACACACATCTTTATTAAAAAGAGGAATTGCACAAGAAGATTTGATGGAAGAATTAAAACTAAAGGTCATGAAATTTGATCATCTCCATATTTAAGGTTACTCTAAGTACTCTGCAAATAACAAGGTGCTTTAATGCCGTGCCTGCACTTTCGTCTCATTTAATATGAAACCCGTGAAAGATTGTTCCTGAAGTCATTATCTTCAACTGTTGAGAGCATAGATCATGACTAAGTGACTGAAGTGCCGTGGGAACTCTCAATGGGATCCTGTTCAGGATCTGATATATGTCTCTTGGTATCCATCAAACTCAAATGATGTGCAAAAGAAAAGAAAGGCAGAACTTTAATTTTTTTTAAGTTTCCATCCTGCTTTCAAGGACCAAGGTAAGTTGAGAAACTGGTGCCCAAGAAAATTAAAATATGATTTTAAAAAGTCGTGTGAGAGGAGTGCCTGGGGGCCTCGGTTGGTTGAGCATCTGACTCTTGATTTTGGCTCTGGTCCTGATCTCACAGCTCCATTTGTGAGTTTGAGCCCTGCGTCGGGCTTTGTGCTGACAGTGTGGAACATGTTTAGGATTCTCCCTCCCTCTCTCTCTCTCTCTCTCATTCCTTCTCCCTCTTTCTATCAAAATAAATAAACTTAAAAAATAAAAATTATAAATAAAATAAAAAAATAAAAATCACATGAGATAATTTTTCAATATTCCCCTTGAGAAAGTTACATCTGGCTTCTTCAAAAAGGACCAGCAAACTTTTGACATAGTAAAGGTTCTGTGAATCATACCTTATTTGTTTCCTTCCTCTTTGCAAAAGTTGGTTAATGTATTTAACAAGCATGTTCTGAATACCTGATATTCATATACGTAGGTGTTAGGAGAGCTGATCATAAAATAATTTTGACTTCCAGAAAAGAAGTAGCTGACTCGGGTGATCAGGGATGGCATCATGGATGAGGAGACATTTCAAGTGAAATAATCACATCAGTAAATCCACACAAAGGGAGATGAGGAGGTTTGATTTTAACACATGGAGATTATTATACAGGAGAAAATGATGTGCAGCTGAGAAAAGTTGAGACTATTTGAGCTTGATGAAGGTGTAAAAAAGTGGACTCCGGCCAATGGGAAGCCCATTGAGTGTTTTGTGGAAGAGAATGACACCAACCAATGTAGTCTGGAAGGACGACTATAGTGGAAACAAAATATGTGATAAACTAGAATGGGGAGGCAGTGGGGGCAGGGAAGCTCAAGAAAATAATTCTAATGTCTACTGTGGTGGATTCAGGAGAGACAGAAAGGAGAGCATGAAAAACAACAAAGGAAGACTTCCTAGACAAGTGAGGGAAGTTATGAACAGCAAGGAAAGTTCTCGGTCAATGTTACTGCAAGTGCAAATGTGGGTAATAAGGAGAATCATGAATACTTATTATCTCTCTTCAGAGAGAAAGGGTCTTTGAGTTAAATTTAAGGCATTTTCAGTTTGCTTTGAGCATACCACTTGAGTGGAAGATAGCAACAGCTACTAGGAAAGTCAAGTTTGGATGTTAAATCTAAGACCTCCACTGGAGATTTAGAATACAAGACTCCTGAGGAAAGAAGGCAATGGAGCAGAGAAGATATTGTTACTGGACTGCTGGAGGCCGCGCCGGCTCCGACAGGTCCAGGGGTCCCTGAAGGATGGACGGTGTCGGCGAAAGAGAATGAGAGAGCCCCGTGATTCTTTCTGATCACCAGGCAGGCATCTCTGTCCTGTCGGTTTTGGTGTCTTTATTTATAGGTTAAATGATAACATGACATCAGAAAAAGGAATTTTTACAATGGATAACTCTTTGTGATAAGATGCTTTGGAAAGTGTACAGAAGCAGGTTTTACAGAAATATTCTTGCAGAACTATTCCAATTATAGTGAGGTTAAGTAAATCTTTTAACTAGAGAATTCGGGTATTCTTAGTAAAAGACAGGATACATATTTGTTCTAAGTTAATAACGCTAAGGTTAGGTCATAGGTTAAGTGTATAGATGGGCTAAGAGTCATTCTGTCTGACTCTCAAATGTATGTTTTTGAGTTGGTTAATAAGTTGTTTGTGGAAACCTACTTGATGCTGGATGTGTGAACACCATGGAGGCCCTAAAAGTGTCAGCCTTTTGTTTGTGGGTAAAGTTTTAGCTACTTTTATCTATCCTCATCCTAGCCACCTGTAAGGGAGGGTGTTTGCAGAAAGTAGGCCTTGGGGAAGGGACTGCCATGCATCACCAATTAGGAGAAGGTGTAAGTATTAACTTAAGTTCTGCCCTTATCTGTTACTTAACTCTAAATTAGGCTCTTTGTCTCGGGGCCAGGCTCAGTTGTAATTCTTGTGTTCTTAACCCCCGAAGTCTTGGATCAGCAAGGCCCTTAGGAAGAGCCTTTTGACAATCATCCATAGAGCTTTCATCTAAAATCTCTCTTGTAAAGGCAGGAATATGCTTTTCCTTATGAGGTATCTGTGTTCAGAATATGGGTCTGATATGGAATATTGGGAGGCCTGGTCAATACCAGCAGGCTTATATCCAACATGAGCTAATGGTAGCAGAAGGAGATACCAGTTTTCATTTCTCATGGGAGGAGCTGCAAACATTGTCACTTCCTTGCCGTGATTGCCATCCAGAGAGGCCGGTTCGGCTCCTGGCACTGGACAGAGACCCAGTTCCGAATTCGGGTTCAGCTGCTTGCCACTCAAAAATCAATACTCGAGAGACAAGTGAGGGTGGGAAAGGAAACCAGCAACTTACAAAGATGGTGGAGCCAACATTTCAAAGACCCTTTTCCCTGTCCAGGTGAAGCTGGAAGGTTTAAAAGGGGAAGGAGCAGGGAACGATAGGAGCTATGTGCAGGAGAAGGCTTGCTCAGGTGGTTACTTGTAGGTCCACAGGAACCTGAACATACTTGCTGGCATCAGGGACAGCTGTTTTTGAATGGGGTCAGGTCTTATCTCCTGGGGAAGTCTGGTCTTTCACTCCCCAAGGTCAGTGGTCTGCAAATCTTAAGGAAAGTAGGTTAGTTCTGCTACAGAGCTGGGGACTTAAGTCAGCAAGCAGAAAGTGCAGAGGCTTGAAGCAGGTTAACCCTTAAGACCCAGTGGAGTGCTGTTACAATATTCCCAAAGGGTGAACACAAAAGAGCTGAAAAAGCAGGGTGTGGTAGGGTGAATGATACTCCCAAAGAAAACCGTGCCCTAGTCCTTGGAACCCATGGAAGTCACCTTCTCTGGCAAAGGGGCTCTGTTGATTGGATTAAGTTTAAACTCTTGTGAAGGGGAGATTATCCTGGTGGGCTGTAAATGTAATCTCAAGTGGCCTTGGAAGGGGGTGGCAGAAGGAGATTTGCCTGCAGAAGAAAGGAGGCTAGGAAAGCAGAGATTGCGAGTGATGCAGCCACAGGCCAAGGAATGCTGGAGGCCTCTAGAACATAGAAGAATCAAAGAATAGGTTTGTTCCCAGAGACTCCGGAAAGAACTAGCCCTGCCCATACCTTGAATTTAGCCCTGTAAAAACTGATTTCAGACTTCTGGTCTCCAGAACTGTAAAAGAGTAAATCCCTATTTTTTTCGACCAAGTTTGTAATAAATTCCTAGCGCAGCAGTAGAAACTGAGCGCACAGGGTACATATAAAATGTACAGTAAGAGCAGAAGGAAGAGTCAGAGGTGAGTCCGTAGGGTTCGATGAGTCACAGAAATTAAGGGAGGAGAGAATTTTAAAGAATTCCCTGTATTGAAAAGTACACAGAAATTCTGTATCCCCCAGTCTGGAAGTTTAAGATGCAGAAGGGTTAAGGAAGTCAGATATAAGGATGTTAGACTGACTTGCATTCCTGATACAGATTCATAGAGGTTTGAGCTTTCCAGTATGTGGTCCCAAGGCTAGCTCTCTTCTGTTCTCTAATGTTTAAGAGAAAATATTTTTCTATGTATCCCATTGAGCTTTCATCTTTTTGTATGCATATTTGGAGACAGAATATAATACTGTGGTGCTCTCGCTGGGAGATTTCCATGTGAGCTCCAGGAAGCTGGTGAGCTAGCAGGCTGAATTACCCGGATGAAATACTAGTTTCTGACTCTCTTTCTTTGAAGTTCTAAGAAGTCAGAAATGCAAACATTTTTATACCTAACTGCATAGTAACTTCTTTCCAAGCCTCTATAGTTCATAAAATGGTGGTTTAGATGCATATGTGTGTGTCTCTGTGTGTCTATGTGTAAGGTTTGGTAATGATATGACAATAGATGGATTTACATAAACTCAGGTTCACACATCAGTGTATGAAATTGTCCTGGCTCCCTACCTGATCTGACCTTGAGACTAAAGAATGTTTACATCAGTGATGAGTCTATCAGTTCTTGATGAATCACAATGCTTGCTTATGTTTAATCATTGCTGATAGTACCAGCTGACAGCAAGACCTGAGGAGAGAAAGGGGAAAAACGTAAAGCAATTGAAATCTATTTAACGGAGGAGAAAAAAATTTTTTTACAAATGACTGTTTTTGCATATGGATGGAGTGAACTGAAGGTTATTCTGTATATTTATATAAAGTACATGAAATTACAGAGGATGCATTTATTTCCTTTTGAAAATAAACACTGTAAATGTTTCCTGATAAGCCCTTTAATTTAAGATACCAGAATGGATTATCCTTTGACTTTTTACTGTGAGAATTGCTTGTCCTAGCATTCCGAAGGAGTGAGAGATTCTCTCCCTCATAGGTCAAAAAATGATTTTGATGGGATAGAAGATAGAGGAAAGAAGGCAATGATGTCATTAAGGGTCTTAACCATGGAGGGTGGACAGGAACAAGCATATTTGGCTTAAATAGCATATGCTTCCCCCAACATACCAACCACTGGCCAAAGGAGCACTGCTGAGCTCTGCTGGACAAATACTTGAATTTCATAGCAAGGAAAACCTTAAATTTATGTGTATACAACCAGAAAATGGTTTTCTTTGCCAACACAAAGGAGAGCAAAGGTATACTCCATCACTGGCCTGAACACACCTTTTCTTCTCCATAAATGTCTTTAAGGTGCTGTGGATTTGTCTACAAACCAGTCCTGATGGGTCACAGTTGAGGATGTTTTCAAAGGAACACGACTGTGTTGATGCACTAGCTTTTGTGTAACCATGGCAACAACAAGGTTCTTCTCCAGTGTCTTAATTTGGGAGAGGGCAGGAAATAGAGCATGGGACTTGATAGGGATCTTGTTTCCAGCTGGGAAGGGAAGAGGGAGCTATGGGCATGGTATGTCATTTGTCCTTTTCATACCACATGTTGCAAGGGTAGACCTTGGACAGCTTCTGCATTCTTCTCCAGTCTCTGTCATCCACTGGCACTCAGAACCACAGATTCAGTTCTAAGTAATGCTTGAAAAGAATTGTTAGTAATGTTTCAGTGGCCTCAAGTGGTTCTACACTGGCTTAAATGAGTTAGAACTTGGAGTTATACACCCAGGCCCAGGCACAAAAGTACAGGTCCCAGATGAAGCTGCTAGGGCCAATGTTTTACTCTCTCATACTGCCCATCTCTGCAGTGGCTCTCTATTCCAAGTAAATATGTCCCAGTTCTTCTTTGTGACAGCCAGCGTTAGGTTCTGATTCCCTGGAAACCCTGAACCCTTGTAAACCACATGCCATTACCAGTCACTCTATTTTGTGCTCAGCGATAAGACTGGGTTTAGCTCGGTTCCACACTTGCTTAGTTCCTATCCCCGTTTCTTAAAGTCCCTTTCCCAACTAGACGTTGAGCATATCCCTCTCCTGTACCCACAAAGAGATGTCTAGCAAGGCATGGGTGTAGCTAGATGGTATCTTCCTGTTTCCTGAATATTGGCTGTTGACATGGTTCTACTGTGCTGAGCATGTGTTTGGAAAGAAGCTCTGAGAGTTTCACCTGCCACAAGTACAGTTGCAGATAGAGTCATTCTTGCCTGGAAGCCAGGTCATGCCGGTGGCCTGGTTAATAGGCTTTTGAAGATCTCAACTCCCTCCTGTTTCCTCAGATCATAAGGGCTGAGGAATCATAATGCCTCAGATCATAATGCCTTTTCCCTCAGAGACTACAGAAAGTAAATCAAAACTCAAAATTGCTTTTGTTTAGTTTTGTGCTTAAACTATGCACAAAACCCACTGTTCGCACCAAAGCTGGAGGGCTGCAGTCAGTCTGCGGTCTGTCCGTCTACACTGCACCTCCTTGAGCTCCATAGTAGGTCTCTTCTGAGACAGATGTTGCTGGGGAGCAAAGAGAAATGGTGGCTGTTTAGGCCAAGTATATACTAAAAGGTAGGAAAAGACTCCTCATTTTTTTTTTTAATTTTAAGTTGTATCACAATAACTTTGTTCAAAGGATGCTTACTTGGGATGGAGGAGCAAAGAGGCTGAAGACACCATGAGCCTTGGAAAGCAGGGCTGGAGGTGCTGCTGGACTCGACAGTGGGTGTAGAGGACAAAGACACCACTGAGCAAGATATTCGCTCCAGCCAAGTTGCCTAATAAAAGGTT